>NC_137737.1:3287257-3768107 GCF_963264785.1 Psittacula echo
TCTATTGATACCTATGATCAAAGCGACCTGAATGACTGTTGAGCAGTACTTCAGCATCATCCTCTTCACCAGAGGGGCTTTGTACCTCCTGCTACACACAGAGCCAGCTTTAATAACCTGCGTGCAGGTAACGTTCAGCAGCAGGTACAACCTACTGCGTGTGCTCCAAACATCAGCACGTCCTCTGTGCCGCCTGGCACGAATATTACTGCAGCTGTGCAGGGACCAGGTCTCCTCACACTGCCCCAAAGACAGCGAGTGCAGCTCAAGAGCACACCGAGGCACCAGAAGTTCCTGCTTACATTACCCTGAGTTTCTAACTCACCTCTTCGTGCTCCTCTTGCCGTGGGTGAGGCCACGCGAAACACTTCCACCAGGAGGCCACAGGAGGGCAGCAAAGGTTCCTCCTGTCAACTCCATCACTGCAGAGACCAGTAAGGCTCCAATAGCACGGTCACCTCGGGGACATTTTGCCTTTGCTACCCAACAGCATAAGCAGTTACCCAGAGTGGTGGCCCTTGTCTGGAGGGGGGAGACTGCAGTACCTGCTATTACCTCTTCCGCAAAAGGTAGGAGAAATGTTTTATACTCGCAAGGTTATTAACTGAGAATATAGGTCATTGCTATCAGTATTTCACATACCCGACTGCCCTTCTGCTCCTTCGTTAAAAGCAGTGGACATGAAGTGTTATGTCACAGAAAACCGGTTGGAGGGGTCCCACTGACAGCCCTGTGCTGAAACACCACATAGCCAGAGGAGGGAGATGCTCTCCAAACCCAGAAAACTGTTCTAGAACCCCACAGGTAGCATTCTGCTCCAACGCTTCCACAGCAACCTCCTTCTGTAGCACAGCAAAACTTCTCCTCCCGTCAGCTCGCATCATTTCATGGTGACTTGGAGCAATGCTGCTCGAAATTTTCCACCCGACGCTGATGACACCGCTGGGATGCAGGGATGCGCAACAGCAGCGCAGCTGATCCTGTAGGAGCGGAGCTCTCGTCATGTCTTTCCATCTAACGCCACCTAGCGATAAGAAGCTGCCAGACACTCTGGGTTAGCTCGTTCTTTGTATTTGGGTGCCGTAAGTGCCCTGTGTTTTGTTGGCCCCGTGGCCGCACTGGGAACAGCAGCACCGCAGGCAGGTTTGCTCTGCTGGGTCTAGGTCTGTTTCCTCGCGCAGTCACAGACTCCCTTCCTGCTTATGGAAATTGACACTTGCTGGAAACCAAGGACTAATGAAGAATTAATTAATAGAGTATGAAATACTCCTTCGCTAATAAAATATAACTTGTGGCAGAAAGAGGCTGAGGAGAGAATAAAGTCAGTTCTTGCTTAACGAGAAACTCCATTTGCTCTGAGATACCCCTACCTACCACTTGTTCTTGGGCTCTTGTGCCTTGACCTGCTCACCTTCCTTCCATAGGCTGCAGGGTCTCCAGCACTGCAGACTGCCATGTCAGCACCTACCTCGGTTCCTCTGCTCACACTGGTCACCCTGTGTACAGTCCAACTCCTTTCTAAGACCCAGCTCCCCCCTTACAGGCAGCCTGTGCCGATGCTGCCACATCCACCTCATCTGCTGCATCTTCCTTTCCCAAGGCCCACCCTGCCCATCACCATTGCCCAGCTCTCTAGAGCTTCAGAGCCACTGGAAATCACCTTCTTGATTAACTCCTTTCCTCCACCATTACTTCTCCCCTTGCTCAAGAAGGGAAAAAAATCAGTTTCCCTCACCTTTAAATTCCTTCCCTGACTTCCCCCTGCCTGCCTGCACAGCTAAAGCTCCTTTTCCTCTTCCCCTTAGTACCATTGCTCTGTTTCAGTTATTTCTTCAGCTCTTTCAACTTGTTTTCCTCAAAACACTGATTTATGACATCAGGCTGTCGGAGCCCTAGGGCCTTTCGTCCATGAACTCATTTGATGGTTTCCTCAAGTACCGGCTATCCCTCAGCCTTCCTTCCATTTTCTCCTGGCTCTTTCTCCTCCCTGACCCCTTTGACACTTTGCCTCTCCAAGTTTTTGATGCCCCAGTGCAGTATCTGCTGTTCATGTTGTAGTTCTCCACCGTGAAAGAGCTTTAGCTGCCAACAGGCTCTTCCCCTGCCAGCACCACACGCTCCTTTTTAGTACTCCCACTGTCAGAATGGGTCATGATAACACCCGCCATCCACTTTGCTCCAATGTCACTTCATTACAGCAGCTGGTTAAGCCTCATCTGATCACTTGCTGCACCGGATAAGAAGCCATCTTACCATGTCAGATAATAGAATCCCAGATGGGTTTGGGTTGGAAGAGACCTTAAAGCTCATCTAATTCCAACCCCCTTCCACTAGAGCAGGTTGCTCCAAGCCCCTGTGTCCAACCTGGCCTTGAACACTGCCAGGGATGGGGCAGCCACAGCTTCTCTGGAACCTGTGCCAGTACTTGGAACAGTTAAAATGGTCAAAATTGCTATTTTTTTTAAACACTGCCCATTTTTAAATGAAACTTTCAAAAGGTAAAATAAACCTAAACAGCAGGTGGCGAATTCTAGGCAAAAGTGACAACAAAAAAGCCCCAAATCCTCCCCATAAACAACACAACAAAGCAATTTGGAGTGTTGCTCTGCTGTCATAGCTCATCTTTTCAAGGGCTAGAAACTCCAAATGAGCTTCTTTTAAACTGAACATCGCCAAATCCTGACAATCCAGGAGATTGCATCCAGCAGTATACAACCAAGACTTAAACCACATGATTACTCAACGTAGTCTGTTTAAATGCTCTGTCGGGACAAATACATGCCAGAACACAGGCTCCGAGGTGCAAGTCACTTCAGAACTGAACCCATTTTAGTGAAAGCAAGCACATCTCTCCCCCAATGCAAAGATTTGCTTTCCAAGGAATTTTCTTGCCAGTTTCAGCTACCTGGAATGGGCGATGCTGCTTCACAACACCAAGGCCCAAATACTGCCTCAAAGGACTCTGGAACAGCAAGGACACTGATCAGCGTAACTTAAGACTACATCCCACAGATCAGCCCCAAAGCACTCAACTAACCCTACAGCCTACAACAGTAACAGAACCAGCACTAGCTGGCAGTGTGAAATCAGTGGTCAGGAAAGGCACTTCTTCATATGGGCTGAAAGCATTTTAAAAAGGAATAAAAGAAAGGAAAATAGCCTTGCAATGGTTTGGTGTTTCACCGACGATCCATAATTAGTTTGCTTCATAAGACTTGCTTTTCTCATTAATTGCATGGAAAGCTTCTCTGCAAGACAAAATGAATGCTGGACTTCAAAAGTCTCTGGAAAGGACCTGATGGTAAGCTTTGATCTCCACACAGCAATTGCAATATGCATGGTATTAGGCTTGTTTTACAAAGAATAAGTAAACGAATGAATAAATCAACTTCTTGGTGTGCCCATGGGGGCAACAGTTAAGCAGCTGATGGCCCTGACAGCCTTGAATGGCTTTGCTCAGCTGCAAGTCACACAAAACCCAGCCTAACATGGAGCTCAGGACAACAAACTTTGATTCAAAGCTTCTGGAGGCAGAAGGACCTTACCATTTCCTTCTCATTAAAGGGAAACACACGCCATCAGCCTTGGAAATCAACACAACTCCCAGGGTTTGAACTCTGCTGTTATCCCAGAGCAGCAGCTGTACTGTAAGGCACCAGACATGCCAAGTGCCTTCACCACAGCACAAACTCACTTATCTCCATCCTTCCCAAAATAACATTTGTCTGAAGCCAAAGGACTCAAGAGAAAAGCCATGAAATCAGGTTTTACTAACTGGGTTTTTTTTAATAAACTATAGAAGAACAAGGTAACATATCAACCAAAGTCATGACAGCTGCATGCTTAAAAGCAGATACACACATGTCCCTGGATTCTTCTGTTCTCTTTAGGAAGGAAAAAAAGAGAGAAAAGGGAGAAAAACATAAAAGCCAAACACAGTGCATAGGTTCCTATACATATTCAAATAATAGCAGACTAAAGCAAGCAGTAACACAACTGGAAAAATAAACAGCGATTCCAGCTCCATGCAACTTTAAAAAGGGGATTTCAGTTCTAGGAATCTTTATGCTGAACCAAGTTACATTTTTATACAGCATTAAAATAAGTCTTATAAATTGAGGCACTAGAAACAAACTCACCCAGTAGCTCAAACGCATCTAATGTGCAAACTGAAAAACCTACAGGCCATAGTGTACTAGACATTTTGAACTGAAAAGGTTGCATTAGACTTGCACTTGCTCACATCGACACAGTGGAATTAGTGGAAAACTACTGTTTTTCCAGTTAGAGTAAAATCAGGTTCTGATTGCTGGTTCCAAACCATGATCTTCCAAGCTTCTTTCTCATCGTCCTCGCTTGCCTCTTACATATTCTCACCAGGTGAAAAAACCTGGAGGTTCCTCAGCCACCCCACTCAGCAAGGTTCATAAGGGAATGCAAAGCACCTGTCCTTGTGCATGGCTGTATCTACAGCACTGCATTCTCTTATTTCAACCTGCTCCCCCACATCATTGAGCTTCTACAGGGTTAATAAATGTGTTCAGAATTAGATATTCATGTTCTAAGAGATGCTTACTTTTACCTTTTTGATCTGCATCTTCTGTGGGGGTCAGGGAGTATCAAAGACAAGTAGCCTTCACAAAGTCATTGGAGGGATCACATAGCAAGAACTTGAGACAGGAAGAAAGGAGCTCACATGGGTACATGTGCTGCTTTCTTCATGAGGAAGAGTATTCAAAGTCCAGTGAGGTTTCCACCCAGATGCTACAATAACTAAACCCCTACATTAAAATATACCTTGATACTTTAATCAGGCACTTAAATAGAAAATAAAGCAGTAACATTTAACATAGGTATTGTGATAGCTCTTCTGTAAGGCCAGAACATCTTCTATGAAGCACTCAGGACTTTAACTGCCCCACAGAACTAAGGGACTCATGTCAAGGGCTAAAGGAACTAGGGGGTCCGTCACTAGACAAGCATGTTTAAAAGAACCAACCAAAACCAGGCTGAAAGACAGTTTGTAAGTATTTGGTAGAAGCCATTAAGCACAAACTGATATTCTTCACTATCTAATGCAAAATGTAGTGCAAGATTATTAATCCCTTGAGAAAATAGGTCCAAAAGAAAGTATTCCATGTGCTTCCATTTACAAGATGATTTATTTCCCCCACACACAAAAAAAGTAGCTCCACTAGTACCAAGCTCCCTGAGGGAATACATTGATTTTTCAAGGGAAAAAAGCAATCATTAGAAACATAATCTGAAAAGCTCCAACAATCAAGAGTTGCCCTATTCTGAGCCATAACACATTTCTCAGCAATGTTTCTTTGGAAAATGTGGGTTAGACCAACCAGCCACTGGGTCCTGTCAGAGGGACCCTGATCTCCCTTCTTTGAAGTAGTATCTGGAGACGAGATTAACCATTCCTTTAAAACAGTAATGAACATATTTTAGTCCAATGCACTTCAAAGTCATAGGAAAATTCTACCTGCAAGACTTCATCTAACAACATTTAAATGGTTAATTACAGATTCTGTCACAAAAACACAGAATCAGGGAAAAGGTGGAAGTTCAGTCATAAGGCTAACCACTTGGGAAGTTCCTTTATGTTGTGCAAGTCAAGAGGCAAATGACAGAATCTACAGACACACCAACCACATTCTTACTGTAATGAGAATACCAAGTGTTGAAACCATTCTTCAGTAATTTATTTCGTTTACTGACAATTTACAAGGCCTTGATTATTAGACAAAATAAGCATTTTTAACTAAACCCCCCAAAAAATACAAGCCAATAGGGCATAGAAGGAAATGCTATATGGTTCCCTAGGATATATCACACCCAGTGCACGCACTGCTTCATGTTTCTCATCTGAACCCATTTGTTACTTACAAGATTTCTGAAGACAAGTATTTTGGTCTAGCCAACAGGTAGTGTACAGTTTCAGACCACGGAATTAGGCTCTAATTCTGATATTAGTCTACAGTCTAAACCACTGCAGCAGATCTTTCAGAGTGTTTAGTGTAATCAAGAACTGATCAAGATATTTTCGAGCAGTTAACAATGAACAGGAATTATAGACTGCATACAGTTCATATGGTACAGTAACTGAAGCTAAAAGTTTTAGTATGCTTATTGCCAATTTCTCTCCAATTTTAACAAGCAGAGCTTCTTTGCAGGTACATTATTGCTGAGGGTAATAAGGCTGTTGAGGAAACAGGTATCCGGGTTGCTGAGGTGTCGGATATGGTGCTTGTCCAGGGTTTTGGTAGACAGGTGAAGGAGCATACGGCAGATTATACTGACCATACATGTATGGATTATAGCCCATTGGCATCGGCATCTGGCAATACCTGTGGGGAGTGGGAAGCATACTTTACTTACAAAACACTGATAACCTTAATTTGCAAAAGACATCTCATTAACAGATATAAAACCACGTGCAATCATTGCAAATCCTTTCCTTCAATCTTTCTCTTTGTGCAGCAGAACTTGTGGTAACTTTCAAGGATCAAATATGAAACAAATTATAACACATGAAGCAGAAACGCAGGCAGGAGGTGGAGTAAAAGCAACTTGCTGGATTTAGAACTGATCTAAATTGATTATCTCATGCTTAATATCACCGTGTATAGTTTAACATTTGCAGAGCCTGCTGCTGAAGGAGAGCATCTGCTTCAAGTCCTCATCCTGACTCCAGAAAGATGGAGAAGAGCATCAGAAGACAGCACACTAAGCTGGAATATTTTCTGTATTTTTCATCATCTTTTATGAAAAACAAAATTTGAAAAATTAGATATGCCAACATTTTTGAGATAAAAAACACCAACTGATTATGCAAGGGCTGGCAATAGTCCCCAAACCACAGTTAAGGAGCTGCAATCCTATCTCCCTTTTTCCTTTAAAAAAGGCAAACTACAAAAACTTTAAATTTTCGAACCCTTCCCACAGATGGTACCAGCAAATGATTCCAGCAAGGATGATATGACTAAAACTAAAAAGATCACCAACGCATCTTCAGTTGTAACACTAAAGGATTTTAAAACACCATATGCAACAAACAAGTGCTTTTAGATAACAGAGTAACAAAGAACTACTTAACTACTCCCTTAGCTTACCCTGGGTAACCTGGATAAGTTGGGTAAGGAGGTCCCTGTGCCTGTGATGGTGCAGTGCTTGCTGCAGGGGCACTGGCTCCTGGAGCAGGAGGAGCAGCAGGAGGAGCAGCAGGAGCAGCAGCAGGAGCTGTTCCAGAGGGTGCTGATGTAGAAGAGGAACTGCTTGCTGCAGAAATTACTGGTGGTGGTGGCCGTGCTGGTGGCTGTGGTTTAGTCCCCTAACAAGAGAAAAAGGATTAAGCTGATGCTTCTTTCTGGAAGTCTTGGAATCAAAAGCTGTGCATATATGATCAGTTGATTTTTATTTCTATTTTCATTTTAAGCAGACATTCTATTATCTCTATAAACTAAATATAATGTAATATAAAAGCATCTAAAAAACAATAAGCTTTCAATTTCAAATCTATAAATTATGAACATCAATAGTATGTAATATACACCTCTCTGAACCTTTGGAATTTGCCTTCTATTTCCCTCCAACACATTTCTAAATACATTAAATATTAAGGAGTGATATACACAAGTTACAGATCAGTTTGGAGTTCCATAGTATTTTCAACCCCCTAATTCTGCAGTGTGTATTTACCACCATGGTTCTGGGTGCTGGAGTAGGAGCTGACGATGCTGCAGGCTTGCTTCCTCCAGGTGATGTGGTCTGATAGGTAGGCAGAGGAATAGAGGGAGCACTGGGTTCCCTAGCAATGCTTTGCTGCAAATCTCTATTAAAAACAAACAAGCAAACATACAGCTTAGTTTAAGAATTGGTTGTTATACACTTCAGCAACCTAAGCTATAAAGAGGCAACAGCGTAAATCCAATACTTAAAGCATGATCACTGAGCTAGCTCAAACTGAATTTGGAGTCCAAGTCACTTCATTGGAAACAATCGTCTAGCCAACCCTCTTATTAACTGTTACATCTATTTTCTAATAATGTCTTTATATTCCAACTCAATACTAGGTATAGATCACGGAATTAGCCAAAAGCTTTGGGATCAGAAATCACAGAATAGTCAGAACATTTAGCAACTTGGAAGCTTTCCTGAGAACCCAAGGAAACCCCAAGGCTACAGAAAAGAATACAAGTAAATGTCAGTGATTTTAACTGTGAAAAGATGCTCAAATACAGAGATCGTCCTAAATTAAATAACATGGCATGCAAATACCATACCTCTAACAGAAATGATAAAAAAAGTCTGCTAGATAGTCTACAACGTCATTTACATCTGTGGCAAAAACATGAATGGTTCAGCAAATAAGCTTTCAAGTTCTCTATTCTGTTACCTCTAGTGCTGGAATTAATCATGGTAAAATACTCTGGTAAGATACAAGGAGGTTTTGGTGTCATGTGGCACCACAAGCTGCCATTCAACAGCATCATTTTACAGGCAGCTTGTCATGAAAGCTCTAAGGCAGCAGTTCTAAGCTACATATTCAATGTAGTGCATGCCTCAGTGCAAGGAGTCAATATTTGAGACTGGGCAGATTCTTCAGAGAGACATTAGGAACCATTTCAAATTCCAGGCAATTCTGGGTAGAAGTGGTAGGGGAGCAGTAGGTACCAGCTAGAACCTGACACCTGAAACAGAAGATGGGGAAAACCAGCAAAGGCACAGTTGAGGTAGCAACTACGGCGTAGTGTGCAAGCTAAGAAAACCTAAACATCTTAGAATATGACATAAGGAACAGAAGAAACGGTTTTCTTCTTCAAATCTTCAAGACCAATAGCTTACAGAACAGCAGTACCAGAGTGAAACATATTTTAACCACAAAGTGACTAAATACATTAAATGTGGCGCCTAATACACTATTAAAACTGATCATCCAACATGCAACCATGATGTGGGGAAACAAAACCTCTCTAGTTCTAAATAAGAAACCATCTAAACAACTTTATTTTTACTAAGTGAAGATGTAGCTCACAGTCAGTGTTTTTATTGTACTTGGGGGATGTGGGGAAGGGACAAAACCACACATTTACTCAGATTGTGGGTTGGTGCACTCAAATAAATGTTTGTAGACGTATAGTACAAATATCCCAAATCTGATCATTGCCCCCAACCTTGACAGGGTTTCATGTAGTGAACTGTTAGCACGTGAGGCAGTAAAGCATAGCATGGCAAAATTTAGCTCAATGTTAGACCAACACTAAACCCACAGCTTTAACACTGAACATTAACCTATTAGAATGTGAGATATCCAGAGCTTAGCCTTGGTTAGGCAACCTACAGTTCCCAGATTCCATGAGCGTATGAAGTGGAAGGGATTGGATACAGTTACAAGCACCATGCCCAACTGAAAAGGAACAGTTCTACAAAGAATGAAGTCAGGAAAGAAAACCTAAGGGCTGAGCATCCCATTGACAATAAGGTCCATGTACACAACTACAGTTTCACCAGCTGAAACTTCAATAGCAATCAGCCCTGTTTAGAAAGGGCTACATGCTCTGCTAAAAAATACTGATTAACAGGTAGCTTTTCAGTTATGCTTTCCTCTTGAGAGCCTAAAAATGACAGCTGAAGCATACTATCCCTAGCCTGATCATGTGTGTGAGACAAGAGCAACAAACACTTATCTTCACATGAAGGACAAAATATGCCAGCAGCGTAGGCAACCCATCTATCTAACCAACGATACAGTATGAGACCAGAGCAGACTACAGAGCAGAGGCAGAACACCAACACTGTTCGTCCCCAGCACACTGGGCACATGGAAGGCAGTCACATGCTGCAGCATTTATCTGATTTCTCAAACCAAAAGCAAGGTGCAGAGACCAGAAGTTCCTCAAAGGAAAGAGTAAAATAAAATTATTAATAAATGCATGCCAAAAAGAACTAAGGGTGAAATCATGGTCAGATGAAAGAGATTCATGCAAAACTGTACACACGAAGAGCACAACAGACTCCAAAGCAGAAGTTTCCATTTATTTCTCCCATCACTTTCCTAGTTTTTCAGACGAAGAGAGAGTGGGGCTAGCATTAAGGCAAAGAAGAGGTCATAGCCTTACACACCTATTCTCCCTTTCTCATTTCATCAAGTACCACAATAAACATATCCCCAAAGACTAACTTCCGATAAATACTTAATGTTTCTTACAATACTTAAACAAAACACTGAAATCTTACTTGAGCAGTTCGTCTCTTTCGGTCTTGCGAGCAAAGACAATGTCACTGCATTTGTTTTGGAATTTCAGCAGGAGTTCTGTCAGCTCATTGTAAAACTAGTTAAGAGAAAAAAACCCAAAAAGAGCATGCTCGATCAATACACTTGCATGTTTCTACATATCGATCCAGTCATAGGCTTTGTATTATTACAGTGCTCAAAACCTGCCATTCCCGTAAAGTTTGCTAGTGCCTTTTATTCTGCTTTTTAAAACCAAGTATCAGTCAGGTGTTGTCCATCCCTGTAATACCAGATCATTTTGTGGGGTTCTTATACATGGGGGTTTGTGTATAAAGATAAGAGCCTAAGGCAACTAGAAAATGTATTAAAATCAGAATAAAACTAGATCACACCTAGTGATTAACAACTTTTAAAGGCTATTTTTTTTCTTTTCATTTTCCTGCCTTCAGTCATTTCCATGCATTTCATTTGTACAGACATTTCAGTTTTATTTCCCTCTAGTGAGCTATCAATAAACCAGCAAAAAGTACTTAATACAGAAGCAGTAAGACACCTTCTAGATGCTCAGATCAATAAAAGCAAACTAAATAAAGCTCTCCTCATCTTTCCTCACATATGCATAGCAGTATATAAACCAAAAATTTGATAAGGTGATTAAATACCATGGGAGAACAGATGAAAGAATTCCTTAGATAACATGGCTGATCTGGGTAACTTCAGCATCGTTTACTCAGCTGTAATTAACAACTCTTTCTATTTTAAATACAAATCAGTAATTAGAAAAGCTTACTTTTCAGACAGGAACAAAGCAGCATTTCACAGCTGTCAAACAACCTAAATTCAAGCAACTCACTGTCCTCACTTCAGAAGTGAGCTCCTCAAAAGTGTACCTCATTCTAGCATGTCTGCAAAATTTATCCATGTTTCACTAGTAAGTAAATCACCCTTAAGCATTACTGTACCTTTGTGCCTTCTTTTAAATTGGCAACAAGTTCCACAAAGTTGTCATTTGCCACAGCCAAGTTCTTCAAAACTTCTTCTCTTAAATTGGATTCATTGTTTGATTGTTTCATCTTTGAAAAATCCTGATGTGCATTCTTAAAAGAAGGGAAAATAATAAGCAGTGAAAATAATGCAAGCTGGTTTGCTGTTAGATTCTGCACATTTTGGTGTTTCCCCCTCTCACTCCTTGCTTCCATCCCATTTTCCCAATACCTGGCTTTCCTCACCTTCCATCCACACACTGTGCTTCCTGACACTTGCCATCTGCCACATGCAGTGACTATTTCAGAGCTATAGGCTGGCATTAGCTATCAGCTAATTATCAGTGTCTTGTGGGCCACTTTCAGCTAATTCTCAAGCTCATTCTCAAGCAGACTCTCTCTCAGACGCTATACTAATTAGGCTCTCTCCTCTACCACCCTCCATTGATATCCACAAAATCACACTTGAAGTTAGTATTTTTAGGAAGTGCTACCTCAAGTTTGGTTGACATTGGCAAGTTATTAAAAGGACAGGGAAGTGGAAAACATCCAGAAGGATCACCTACCCACATCTCATTTCTTTAGGGAAAAGAAACCAACAAGCTAACTTAAGAAGACTATTTTAGCTGCCAGAAGCAGCCAAACATGAACTCTAGGACATTAAAACATCGAAGTAACATCCATCAAGATTTTAAAGTTTATCATGTTAAAAGGTATCTGAATACAAAATACTTGATAAACATGAGCCATATGGTCATTTGGAAACAGTTTTTTCCCTTTTGTTCTTGCAATCCAAGTTGCAGTCAGAAGTTGTAAGCAATCCTGTGCACAAATAGGCCCCATTATTTTTTTGTCACTTGTCCAAGCACCAAGAGTTCCTCTTTTGCCAGATGTTTCAGATATTTGACTCCAGTGTTACTGATAAATTCAGGCTGAATTTACAAATAAACTTCAATTTTCACTTTGATGAGCTTAGCACATGCTAGAAGTCAATCACGTTGTAAATATCAATTAGGAGCAAACCAAAATGTACTTCTGAGACACCAAATATCTTCTAGTAGACAGTAAATACAGGCCTCCTGTTAGAATCATAGAATAGATAGGGTTGGAAAGGACCTTAAGATCAAGTTCCAACCCCCCTGCCATGGGCAGGAACACCTCACACTAAACCATGTCACCCAAGGCTCTGTCCAGCCTGGCCTTGAACACCATCAGGGATGGAGCATTCACAACTTCCTTGGGCAACCCATTCCAGTTACTCCAGAAAGAAGTATTAAGATGGGATGAGGGGAAAAAAAAAAATCAAAACAAACCTAAAAAACTTTCAATATACCAGGTAAGCTTCTTTCAAGGGCAAAGAAATCTGCAGAATTGGGGAAGAAAAGGTCCAAGAGAACTGATACTACAGCGCTCTGGATGAGTCTGCTGACAATTTATATTCATTTCCAGTGAATACAAAATCACCCCTGTATCTTTCAGACAGGTAAAGGAGTAACAACTGGCCTATGACAGCAAAACAGAGTACAAAGCAAAGTGAGATTTCTAAAGTACTGGAGAAGTAATCATTGCTCCTTAGTTTAAGAGGAAGGACATACAATACGTTGTACCTGAATATTTTTGAGAAGTTCTTCCTGCTTTTTCAGGGACTCTTGCACTTTCTGTGTGTAACTCCCATAAATTCTGTCCAACTCAGTCACAGAGATTGCCTCCTCATTTATAGCACCATCCTGTGCAAGTGCAGTCAGGAATTTGCTTGTCATGTCAAAGTTTACAGATTTCAGGTCATTTTCTAGTTGTTCTCTCTCCTTCTTAACTTCATCCAGATCGGCGAGCAAAGTTCTTAAGACATTAACAACCTAGGCAGTGAAAATTGTCAGAAGTTAGCACTTTTGGAGGAATCACTGCAAAAGTGTACTCTATTACTTGCTCCTATCTTGCACTCCTCACTGACACTGCCAACACTGCTGCATGCGTATTTGTTTACAGGTGTTTAAGATGACAAACCAGGACAAAATGCAATGGAACAAAGATCTTCAAGCACTTCTCAAGCTATATACTCTTCTAAAGATTTCCTTTCACTAATAACACTGACTGTGACGATTTTGTAATCTTCTTTAAATTGATCGGACACCTTCAATAGGATATTCTAAAAATGGCAAACCCACTGACTTCAAATCACTCCTACAGAAAACTGATCGTATTGCTGTGAGACATGACTTTCTTAGAAAGCAAACTGGTGTAATTACCTAGCAATTTAAAATGCTGGGCCATGTCTTTTACATTGCCTGACTGCCCCAAGACCTGGGCACTACACCCCACCACCCTACTTCAAAATACTCATCAAGAATTGCTCCTTTTATAAGAGATCTACAGTCCTGTTGTCCATGGTGATTGTACTTGCATGCACTAGGTGTTACAAAATACACTTGAGCAAATTCCAGATGTTAGTCACCTCCTGTATCAACTGTGACAAAACCAAGAGCAGCTAAGGGTCAGCTTCCACACCAATTCGTGCAAGTTTACTTAGTCAGATAAACAGCACTTCCATTCCTAAGGACAAATTTCAGTGCTTTACCTCACTTCCTTGTAGTGTTTTTGCTGGGTTGGCAGAAGGAATGGCCGCATTGAGTTCTGACTCAGGCTTACAGAGGAGTGCAATGGTGTCCCGGTGAGACTGATAGCGCTCTCGAACTTGGCCATCTGCTTGCACGGCTCTACTCAAGATATTGTGGTAGTTTGCTCCCTCTGGTGGTAGGAAGGGAAGAAAACACGACAGTATTTAGCTGATTTCAAACCTTGTTTCATCCAAGACTTGCACCAGAGCAGTTTTCAGGCTTTTCAACGAGTCTCCATACATTCCTATGAGCCTGCACATCATGGAGTTAAGACTTATAAGTAAAACTTACGCTTCCAAGTTACCTTTTAAATAGTGCATAAACTAGGCACCGATATTAATTCCCCAGAGAAGCATATGTGGTGTAATTGAACAAACACTGGTTTGAGCTACTCTCCAGATGCAAATCCCTGTAACTCTGCAAAAACTAAGGTGGCAGTATCAGTCCCTTGTTAGCTTCATGCCAACACACACTAAACACACCAAAACCATGCTCTAGTGATGGCTCTAAGTACACTGAAGTATTTAAGAGGTAATTCAACCACATTCTTGGGAGGACAGATGTTTTCCATTACACACGCTCTCTGAAACTTCAGCATGCACACACACTGCATGAGTGCACAAGCAGCAGGGAATTTTCTGCCTGCACATCATCTCTCCACTTCAAATAATACTCCCGACTGCAATAAGGGTGCTTTGGCACAAGCTCTCCTAAACTGACATTTCACAGAATCATGGAATAGTTAGGGTTGGAAAGGACCTTAAGATCATCCAGTTCCAATCCCGTTGCCATAGGCAGGGAAACCTCACACTAAACCATGTCACCCAAGGCTCTGCCCAACCTGGCCTTGAACACCACCAGGGATGGAGCATTCACAACCTCCCTGGGCAACCCATTCCAGTGCCTCACCACCCTCTCAGTAAAGAATTTCTTCCTTATAGCCAATCTAAACTTCCCCTGTTTCAGTTTGAACCCGTTACCCCTTGTCCTATCACTACAGTCCCTGATGAAGAGTCCCTCTCCAGCATCCCTGTAGCCCCCTTCAGATACTGGAAGCTGCTCTGAGGTCTCCATGCAGCTTCTCTTCTCCAGGCTGAACAGCCCCAACTTTCTCAGCCTGGCTCCATACGGGAGGTGCTCCAGTCCCCTGATCATCCTCGTGGCCTCCTCTGGACTTGTTCCAACAGTTCCATGTCCTTTTTATGTTGAGGACACCAGAACTGCACACAATGCTCCAAGTGAGGTCTCACGAGAGCAGAGCAGAGGGGCAGGATCACCTCCTTCGACCTGCTGGTCATGCTCCTTTTGATGCAGCCCAGGATACAGTTGGCTTTCTGGGCTGCGAGCGCACATTGAAGCCGGCTCATGTTCATTTTCTCATTGACCAACAACCCCAAGTCCTTCTCCACAGGGCTGCTCTGAATCTCTTCTCCACCCAACCTGTAGCTGTGCCTGGGATTGCTCTGACCCAGGTGTAGGATGACCCTGCACTTGGCGTGGCTGAACTTCATAAGGTTGGCATCGGCCCACCTCACAAGCTTGTCAAGGTCCCTCTGGATGGCATCCTTTCCCTACAGTGTGTCAACCGAACCACATATTTGTATCTTTACAAGTATTTACCAAACTACTTTAATTTACACAATGAGAGTGGCCATTTTCAGAGCATCCCCAGAATCCAAAGCATGACCTTTACCTGTCCGTAAAGGCTTATAGAGCTCATTAGATGGAGTTCTCTGCCAGCGCTCTTTGAATTTTGTTCGCAGGTCATTGTCTGTTGCTTCTTCTTCATCTAATAATCTTAGTGACTACAAGAGCAAAATGTTACATACGTTATACACCGTTCATAAACATGAAACAGATAAGTGTTGAATATATGAAGAATGTTTATACATCCTTCATAAATATAATTTGCTGAACAAAAACCAGGCCTGAAAGGCACAAATTACCCACATCTCTCTAGAATGCTTCCCCTCCCCATCCTAACACTCAGAGAAACAAAATACTTGTAAAGGAACAGGCGCATGTGACAGCACAGTTTTTGTATCGACTAAAAACTTGTATGACATGTTTTTAAAGTGCTAGTAAAGTTACAGGCATTTTGGATAACTGTGAACTTTTCCTATTGCCACTTAAAGAAGAAAAAGTTCAGTGGTGGTGTTTTTTAGCAACATTTTAGTGTTAGCAGTTGCTGAGCTTACTTACTTCATCTAAAATTTCTTTGTTCCTTTGTAGCAGTTCAGGCAGATCTTTGATCAGCTGATCAACAGTCTGAATTCCTCCCTGTTCAATCACAGACTTAGACTTGGTCAAAATAGACTGAGGAACAGTATCCCCAGACACATCTTCGATAGCAGCAGGAAGATTGAGGGAAGCCAACACACTGAAAAAGTCAACACATTAAACAACAGCTTGTCTGTAGCTTTATCCTGTAAATAACACTGCTGTCCAAACAACCACTCAGTCAACTAGAATGGAAACAGAGCATAATGTACTCCTGGACAGAAATCTCAGACTGAAAATCCTGAATTATTCCTAGTGTATACCTCACCAAAAACATGCTTCAAAGCTCTTAAAACGCTAAACAAGCCCTAGTCTTTTATCACTTACAAAACATGGCAAATGTTTTTAGCAGTAACTGTCTGGTAGATAAGAATGTAACTCAAGGCATTTGGTTATCTTTCATCTTGATATGATTTTTTATGATTATTTATTGTAAAGAACAATTTATTCTTTCTTTTTTTTGGGGAATATAATTTATTGAGTCACTAGTACAATCAAGCTGGAATGTGAAATTCCTTCAAATTAATGGTAATGGAACCTTTTCTGAGCAAGTATCAAACTCTCAAAAATAAGGGAAGATTGAAGAAAATGACGAACTATTTGTTCTTGATAAGCTTTCAGTCTGCAGAAAAGTAGTTCTAAATACCCCTCTATGGCTTAAGTTTGCCAGCCTACCATACAGTTATACAAAACTGCTGCTGTAATCTGGATGCCTGCAGGCTGCAAGGCAACTAATGTTCGTAGGCTGTTCCACAGCTCCTCTGGAAAAACTTCACAAGAAGCCATACTTACCCATTTGCCAGATTTGTGGCTTCTCTCATCTGGGCTATTAACCTGTTCACTAGATCTGCCTTCCTTTGGTTATAAACACTCACAGACTGCTGAACTTGCAATGGAACCATCTTCTCAAATAGGTCTGCAATTAAAGTAGTATAAATTACTCAAGTTGCACCGTGAAGGTAAAAGGACACAAACATCTTCACAGCTCCGTTACTCAGGCTGTAGAACAGAGACTGATCTGAACAGCTTAAGATATTCTCTCCCACTCTTAAAAACACTTCTATTTCTACAGGTGATTCAGGTTAGATTTCAGTTTTTAAGACTGAAATTAAGTTAGAAATAACTTAAACGCATTATATCTAAAACAACTGTAGGATTACACATCAGATTTTTCTTAAGGCTTCATCTTGAATTTTGCTTCTTCAAAGGATCAAAATTAGAATAGGAAGGGAGGATCACTTTTCAGAACTTCCCCACAAACTAACACTATTTCAGCCTTATGGAAAGCCAGCAGCTAGGTTTGTTAAGGTGGTACAATTTGATACCTTTCCCTTGTATTAGTGTTCTTTCTGAAATCAAAAAGGCTGGTTTAATATACAAAATACAGTTGCTGAGAAAATAAGAGAAAAAACACATTGCAGATGATGATCTTCAAGCTGTGGTTTATTCCAGTACTTCTATCATCAAGTAGCAGGACACCAAACTGGAAAAGACAAACCACACTATCAAAACCACCACTGTACACCCAATAGTATCCCAAAGTAGATGTTGACCTGGTACAAATGAATGCTGGTGGTGGTGACCCAGGTGTCACAAGGTGACAGTGACCCTGTGCACTCTACACACTTCACTCACCAGTGAATTTCTGACTGAGCGGAACAACAACTGGAGTAGACTTTACAAGACTGGCTTTCCCAATGGACTCCAAATCTTTCAGGTCAGGAACCCGGTCATGGTAAATGAAGTCATTGTCTTTCTTGGCAGCTGTAAGCGCACGGTTGATTTTGTCAACCAAATCTTTCACATTTATATATTCATCATAACGAGACGCCACTGTTTTCACTAAGTCTGCTGCATGCTAAAAGAGATTTTTAAATACAGTTACAATTAAAATAACTTTTCTTTTTCCTTTCATCTATGCTTAGGAAAGCAGATGAGCTTCCCAGATAGCCATAGAAAAATCATGATCACAAGTTAATTGACTATAGAACTTAACAATAATAGTGAATTTGATATAGCCAGACCTGTCATGGGTGAACACTAAAAACCAAAATAAATAAATATTAATACTGTATTACAGTGAAGTCCTAGGAGATCCGCAAAGCAGAGTTAAACTCAAGAACAAACAGCAGGTACACCTACGTCTATCACCCAGTAATACATTCATAATATAACTGCTATTAGAAGCTCATATAGACACCTCATTGTCAGGTAAGCATACAAGAAAAACCATGTTTAAGGCCTCACTGTGCACCAAGTCAATAAACGCATAGTGGTAACTTTCAAAGTGTTAACAGGACAGTCTTCTGCAAGTCTCCCAGCTCTCTGCCTATCCGTAAACAGATCCTGCACACAGATCCTACAAGGTCAGCTGAAACAGCATTTCATCTTTATTTTTTACCCCAAAGCATTTGAACAAAATAGTTATTTTTAGCCATTTTTTCCCCCTGTTGTACTTACGACAAGACCCTATTCATTAGAACATCTATAGCCAAGTTCCTCTAGAAACCAGATAGAGAGGCAGAAATCTATGAAGTCTAAAAATACAACTGTTTGTATGCTTTTCAAAACTGCCTCAGATTTAAATCAAGACTGCAGGAAAGGAGTTAGGTTTAACAACTAAGCAGACTTTTAATGCTATGGGGACTTCAGAAAATGTATTTTAAAATTGTTCTATCAGTTATACTGAGGTAAGAAGCCTCTGCAAATGTAAAGATGAAGACTTAACGGGTGTCAAGCAGTATCAAACTGCCCCCAAAATCATTAAAACCCATCTTTACAAAGGCTGCAGACACACCTCTCCTCTTTTTAGCTGCTGCTGATTGAATTCATGTGAATAATACCCTTTGCAACTTTTGAGTATGTTTCATGCTTGGTTATTTGGATTTCAGTACTCTGAGCTAGCTTTTCAGGGTTTAAAGTCTTCCCATAGTATTCAGAGCAGAAAAATCCATTACCCACCTGTAACCTCCCAATTTCTTCGCCAAATTTCTTCTGCTGTTTTGCCAGGATAGACTGATGATACTCTGCATTGGCCTGCATAATGCAGTGCTTTGCAGCCAGAACAGGAAACACCTCCTGGAAATAAAAATACTGACCAGGGGAAAGTCCAACCACATTAACCACCACAGACAACATGGGATGCAGGAAGAAAAAGGAAGAAGAAAAGGAAATTAGAATCACCCAATTAATGGTTTAGATAGGTTAAAATATTAGAGGTAAATGTCAGAGGCCATGGGACTTTGCATGGATTGAATCCATTCTTTTTTTTTTTCCTTATTTTAATGTGCTGTTGCAAAATTCTGTGTGTCCATTATTTCAGATAAACTGTGATTTAAATTCAAGCCATGAAGTCACAACATTTACTTCAAAGATTAGAAATGCATGCATGTATTAGAAAGGATAGTTGAAGGAACACACCCAAATGCCCCTAAGACAAAGCCAAGACACAATGTTCTGAGAAGGTGGGGGGAGAATACAAGCCTTTGGGGGGGGGGGGATTTGTTTGGTTTGGTTGTTGGGGTTTTTTAATTTAACATGGCAATTTCACTTAAAACAGCAGCAGATCTAGCAAGAAAGTAACTCTACAATTACAAAAGCAAAGAAGAAATAAAGAGACCAAGTAACTGCTGACATGGAAGGCAACTTACAAGTCATTTTTACACTTCTGCAAATGGACTTATCTTTGCAGGAGTAACAACCAAGACATGAAGAAAACATTATGCTGCAGCCCACAGTACGGGCATGGTCTTTGATCAAGGATTTGGCCTTACGGTTTTATCTCTTAAATCCAGGTGCACTGGAAAACCCCAGTGATGCTTTAAACACCTCAGTATAAAAAGACCTGCTTCTTCATTTCACACTCCTGAACACTTAGCTGTTCTCAGAGCTGGTGTTAACTCACGGAGCCAGCAAACCTTACTATGTCCTTTCACATAATCAGTTGACAGATTACTTTGCACCTGGAACAGGGAGCAGATCTATGGCTTAGAATGGTCCACAACCAAAGACAAAGCAACACCTTTATTATATCTCATTGCCTCTCAGAAATCAGTCCCTGCCCATGGCAGGGTGGCTGTAACTAGATGATCTTAAGGTCCTTTCCAACCCTAACTACTCTATGATTCTGTAAGACCTAAGTGAGAAATCAGCCCAATCCATCAAATAACACAGAATGCATGAGAGGAAATATGTGCATACATAAAATCATCTAGCAAGCTGCAGCCAAGCAAAGTATCAACTTAACTTTAAAAACCACCCTCCCACCCCTCCAATACATCTGAAAGGCCACTGACTGGCCTACAAAGGCATTTCTGTAAGGTACTGCTTAAGAATAAAAATGCCTACTCTTACTTCAACACAGTAGCCTTTACTCATACAGTTCCTAGCATTATCAAGATTCTATTAGAAACCTGGGGGAGTGGGGGAAACATTACCTGACTTTTTTTTCCCCCGAGGGAACAAAAATGCTTTTAGCAAGTACTTTGGCAACTGTTTGACTAAGACTGCGTATCAAGTTACATAACCAAACATCACCCACTTCCATTTATCACTGGTAATAATATTTTCAGTACATTTTCTAGTGTATTTTTAGAAAATCTAGTATATTTCATATCTTCTCTGTAACAAGAAAGACCTCTGCAATAGTTATCTTAAGAGTTTTAAAACCAGCTGCAAATCCAGAAAAAGGGATGCTTCTCAGGGACACGCACGAAAAAGCACTATGGAAAACAACCTCCTCCTTAACTAGATACAGATTTCAAGAGTCCAAGAATATCAAAAGTAAGTAAATCTTTTACATCTATAACACTGCATAACAGATTTTGTTATTTTATGATTTGAACGTAATTGATACATTTGATACACTGAAAACCTGCTCGGTTTTGTTATACAGTACATATATAGTGTGAAAAAACATCCTTCTGCATTTTCCAAATCCAACAGCACTCAAATGAACACTCAGGACTAAACTGAAACACTTTACACGTATCAAGATTGTTTTGGGGTGGAGAAAGAGAAGAAGGCAGGCAGAAGAACAGAGGACACACACTGACTTCCAGTCATGCGTTTCATGAATAGGTAAGTGAACAGTACCGCTGTATTCACGCTGCCAACATGAGAGCAAATGTCACATAAACACATTGAGACTAGAACCCAGTTATGCCCCATTAGGAAGTGTTAGTTTGAAAAACAGGTTTAGTAAGGCATTAAGTGCTAAGAAGGCATCCCTAAACACCATCATAAACATTTCAAGTTCACTTTAAATGAAATGTGTTGCAAATAAACACACTTCATGTAATAAGATATTACTTCAACAGAAACCAAAACCCCACACTTTCTTTTGCTTCCTAGATTCTTCACTCTGTTTCAAATTACAGGTTCAGTTCCCTTAAAAGTAGCAACATGTCAGCTTCTCTTGAGGATACACTTGAAGTGTATTTCATCAAGTACATTGTAAACAGTTATTCACAATAACAGCACATTCCAGATTATTTCCATCAGAGTTACTAACCTTGGGTAAAGTATCTTTATATTGACATTGTTTGTAAGCATCTCCATAGTAATCTGCAGCTTGATTAGCTAGTTTAGCTATGATACCGTCTTTCATTTTATCTGGGGCAAGGGGAGAAAAATAAAGAATGATTATCATCAGGTTTTACAAGTGAGCAGGTAAACGACTTCAAACAGCAACAACTGCATTCTGACAGCACAGCTTGGCATGATAACTCAAAAAGGTGGGATTCCATTCCTCTGTCAACATCCAAAGCACTTTCCAGATTTTCTACTTGCATCATGACACTGAAGGTTCAGGCAGTTGTAGAAGACAACTCTGGGCAGCTGCTGACATAAATAACCACAGCTCCTCCAAGTGATACCCACTACTTCACCAGAGCTGCATGTGCCTACAGGCTGTGCGTATTCCCTGCCTCACGTCCTCACCCTGTTCCTGAAGCTAAAACCGTTAAAGCAGGGACATGCTGGCTCTATCTTTATCTCCTTTCATAATCACCTCTCGCCTGCACTAGCAATTCAGCCTTCCAAGAGAGGGCAGGCTATCAATACAAATGTCAGCCATCCACTCGAAATAGCAGCCCTTACAAACAAGCATCCTCCAATTCAGGTGACTTTCATGTACTGCCAGACTCATAAACTGCGGGCGGGGGGAGGAAGGAGGCGTACGGGGAGATTAGGAAATCTACAGAGTATGCTTAATTGCCAAAATTAAACCAAAAGAATTCCCAAGTGGTCATTCCTGCATATTCACACCTCTATCTCCAGCACTTCAAGCATGAGCTACGATTGAATATATTTACCCTCTATGAGGTAAATGCCAGAAAGATCTTTTCACTGTGGAACAGGATTTAAATGACAAACAGAGGAAGGAGTCTGAGATTTAGCAAATCACTTCTTTGTTAAAACGTTTCTGTCCAGTGCACTAAATATTTAATAAAGCCAAATGAAATAAAACTTAAGAGTGTCCTTCTAGCCCCACCTAGTGTGTGGTAGCTGCACCCTCCTTCATAGAGCCTGAGCTTTAAGGAAAAGGAAAAGGTATTGGCGTATTAACTACATTTCCCTTAAAGTAAATGTTAGAGGAGACTCATTTCTCTATGCAGACAGCTCCAAATAGACCTTTTGCAATCAGACGCTTTAGTTCTACTCACATAACTTTACAATATCACAGCTACAACACAAGCCTTGAGATGGAATAGCCATCACCTGCAGACTTAAAGACACTTAAAGAAAGCAATAAGAAAGGCTCAGAAATTAAAGAACTGATGTGTAGTCATGCAGTGGAGTTTGATTTCCCTGGCTAATTTGGGTTTTGCCAAAAACTTCAACTTGTGAATAATCTTCAGTTCCATCAGGAATATCATTAGCAGCTAGTAAGCTGCTAAATGGACTGTCTCACACAAGAGCAACCAAAAGACTGCAACTAAGGTACATAGTCAATACAGCAAGAAGTTAAATTTGAGTTTTGAGATCAAACTTGGAAGCATTTCCCCTTGAAAAATAGGCTGCTGACATTAATCACACTGTCAAATATGATTCTTCACAAAATGTCTTTCCTGCCAAGGGAAAGAACCTCTACATGTGGCAACACCTACAGCCTCCATAGTCAGATGATTATTAACCTTACTGTCCTTCTAACACTGGCAAATCTGTTGTCTTGGGAGCAGACACAAAAAAAATCTTCATTCCACTGGGCACACATGGTTCGGAATCAGTTTTGCTTTGTCTTTTTCATGTTTGGGTAAGAAGAATCCAGGTGACAGACAGATCTATTTCTCATGCAAAATGAGGTTAAGCACCTGCTTCTGCTCTGAAGAAAAGTTCCAGGCATTTGTTACACAAATTTATTTCAAAGCAAAGTCCAAATAGCCAGAGACTAAAACAGCACCAGCAGAATGATAAAGAATATAAACTTAATTTATCAGTTGGCTGGAGGACAAGAGTTTCTCCTTGAGATTCTCCTGAAGGCAGTAAGGCTACAAGAATTTTTCAAGGATCTTCCCTGTGAAGAGAAGAAACATCCCAGTTAAGTTAACCCCTGTCTTTCTCCACTATATTCCAAACAATGCGGGGAGAGAGCAGTTGACAGCCTATCACATCTGACCTCTATGTCCTTAGTTATACATTTAGGTATCTGTAATTTCTAGATGCACAACCCCTTGTAAATACAGATACAAAAGCAGAATAGGAAAGAGAATGAGATCTTGAAGCAAATATAGTACTGTTCCACAGGAAAATTCTTTCAAGCCTATGCTCTTTAACAGTTGTATTAAAACACGCAGCCTCTGAATCATCGTTTCACAATCACAAGCCTTTAACAGTTAGGGACATCATTTTTTGTTCTACCTGCAGAACTTCATTTTCCAAGATAAACTGGGCATCCTCAAAGTTAGACTTGGTCAGAGCTCCTCTGTCTCAAAATTAGGAGCTCAAAATTAGGAGCAAACAGATTTTGTTTCCCCTAAACTCTTAGAACCTTTCCTTTCTTTCCTAGTACAGTCATTTCTTTCTAAATTCTCAAGAAATCCTTTCTCAGACAGTGGAGGATGGGAGTAGTGGCAAAACCCCAATGAACTATTTCTAGTACTCTCAGTTCTTCTAGAGAATGTCTTGTTCTCAAGGCGGAGGGAAAGGAAAAAATATAAACCAACAAAATCCTTTCTAACTATGGAGACTAACAGGTTTGGACATAGAAAGGAAAGGCAGATAGGAAAACTGCACTGTGAGGTGAACCTTTAGACAGAAGTGGCACCTGTAGTTTGCATTTAATGACCTGCAAGGGTGCAAGGGGAGGAAACTCAGTAAAGGCAAAACTAACTTTTGAAAGGCCCTTTACAACCTCTTAATAACTTGACGTACTTGTAAGTTTTTGTGGAAGTTGTAAAGAACACATGAACATATGCGCTGAAGATTAAAATATACCTCTTGTAGCTTTCAAGAAAAAGACTTCTTGGGCTTGAGCCAACATTATAAGACTGAGAGTTCCAACTGTGTCTGGAGAGATGTCCACTGTAGGTTCTCGATTCAATGCTGACAAAACCGTGTCTTTAATGTGTTGGAAAGCACCACTTGCAAACTAAGTAAAACAAAATTATACATTATCATTCATGTTGCCAAAAAAGACTTTCTCTCCTACAAATATAATGCATAAAACAATTTTTAAAAAATAGAGCTTTTTTGGAATACGGTGTCTTATTTGTTTTTTAGCCATTAAACAATTTCTTGTTCTTGGAACCACTTACACTGATACATTTATCAAGACGGACTGTAAGGAAAGGTATATTGGTTACACCTAACAACATAAGAACATGGACATTTTAACACATACCATATAAAGAAAGACATTATTACTGTAAAACTTGTTAAAACTAAAACTTGTACTAGCTAAAATTATAACCTTCAGCATAAGATTTAATAAGTTACCAACACGCTTGGGGGAAGGAGCATACAGAATTCTAGGGGATTAAATTCTTCCAAGCTGGCAAGTAAGTACTTAGCCAACCACCTCTGCAATTAAGAGGGAGAAAATATGTATATATTTATGTATGGGTATAGATACGTATTTCATGTTCTAAGATTAATTATTCTGAATTCCTAAGCATAAGCACGGAGCTCTGTACCTGATAATGCTTAGCTGCAGCTTTCAGTCCTTCATCATTATCTAGATTCTGTTCTGCTGCAATCTGGCTTGCCAATGCTCCACAGTTGAACAAAACACAGGTCTTCTCATACCCCAAACTCGCCAGAGCTGCGATCAAGATGGACAGTTACCCATACTGTTAAAGCCATAAACCTTAGTACTCAGGCACCTATAGATGAGGCCAACGCTACTAGTATCTTTATATAAGATAAACAGTTTCAAGCCAAAACAAAGAAAAACAAGCAAACGAAAAACCCCAGTCATACTGAACTTTTCATGTTTGAAGTCATCCTCATTAGGAAAGCTTTACATAGTCTAATGTAGTACTTGCACAAAATGTTTCATGTGAGGAACTACAGAGAGTGGCACAAAGCATAAAAGCGGTAGTATAAAAATCCATATAATACAGAAAATAATTTGAAAGCCTTTCTAACTCACATGCAGCTTTTTGCTCCTGAAGATACAGAAACACAAGCACTACTGAAAGATGATCTGAAATATGAACTTATATGCCTTAGCCAATTTACAATAACTGCCCAATTACATGCTCTTACTGCATCCTGAATGTAAGATTAACTACCCTTCTCTCATTGAGGCCAAAGACTTTTGCATGCTCTTGTGTTACTGTTTATTGCAATGCAGGGAATTTTCCACCTCTCAAAGTTATCGTTTCAGATTGAAAATGCTGACAAGTATCTTGGTTATGCATGTAATGAAACAGCTAAGGATTTACTTAATTAAAACTTGTGCTCACTAGACAGCAATGTAGCCTGTCCAGGCTCGGCTCCTGTAGTACTTCACAATCCCAGAGGATGGAGCCCCCACTTCTAGAAACAGTAATAGCTGAACAGGAACCATTTTGAATCTATTAATAGCTTTCAAAGGTTATTTGCCCTATGCAAGCACTGGGAAATCCAAAGACTGCAGGTATGTACAACTGTTAAAAGTGTTTAAACACTTGTCTTGGAGAACACAGAAAACTCAGCTAGTGAATTTTCAATTTCCCAAACCCACATACAACTTCTAAAGTTATCCTTAAACCAATGAAGTAATAAAAGGGCACATTTGTTTTATTTCACTAACATCCAGCCTCCTTACACAGCTACAGATTTATCTAACAGATCTCTGAAGTTTCTATGCTAGCAACCTGCACCAAATTTTCAGACAAGCAGCCATAAATCTGGCATGCCATTCTTCCCGTTGTGTTTCTAAGTGAAAAGTGTTATACAGTCATTGTATTTCTGCAAGATAATAGTAATTTATCTAGATCATCTCTTTTCTGTAGTTTATTTTCCAGATTTTTTCTCAGATGATCTTGTGCAACTTAATACATCATTCGAAAGGCTGAAACAAACACAAGAAAGGAAAGAAAATATGGCTTTAAAGTTTGACGTGCAAAATTACTTTATATGCAGAATTACTTTACACTCTGAATTGTATCTCAAGTGTGATTTACAGTAAGAACAGCTGTTTAGCAATGTAGATTCTCCTCAGACCCATCTGTTTATAGCTCTACCTATTAACCTAAGACAACATATTTCAGATTACATGCCATGCTGCGAACTGAGTCACTTTTCAAGCAGCCACAGTATCTGTCAGTTACCCTTGTAATACAGACTTGGGATTCAGAGGGAGTTGGGAAGAAAACAGTTTGCCACAACAGCAAGAACCAGAGCTCTCAAGTCACAGCCCTGTATCTCAGCTGCATGGAGGTTTTAAACCAAATTTCAATCTGGATACAGGATTGAGGAACGATGACATGTAACTGAACAGCTCCTCCCTTAATTCAAAAGGATTTAGTCTCAGTTTCTCCACTGATAATTGTTCCAAATCCATTTAATGATCCTGAGTTTGCAGTACAGAATTGTCCCTATATGACTGAAATGGATCACAGACTCAAAACTCCTTATGTTTGCAGGAAACGAGGGCTTTTTTCTTTCCAAGCATTCAAATCTGCATGAAATATTTTATAACGAGGTAATAGGGAAGTCTTTTCAGGGCACTGTAAGATCATTCCATTCTCTTGAATGAAATGTGCTATCAGACTAGGTTACTGAAGCCAGCTACGACCACCTCCCTTCCTCTGGAAGGGACTCACCCGCTCCCAAGCACATTTCATGAGGATCTTATTCATGTAGAGGAGTAAGAGCTGGATTACCAAAACCTACTACTATGAAACTTGATGTTAACTTGAACAACTTTGATTAATGTCAGTTGGGGCTGCTCCCGGAAGAAGTCTGAGGAGTAGACAGCATAATTATTATCAGATTGCACATCTGTTTGTGCCTCTGGAAAAACCAATATTGACTCTCAATTTTATAGAAATTCTTTGCATTTATTCATTACCAGTGGTGAAGTGATTAATCTGCTACCAATATAGTTGACATCATTTGAAAGCTACACTGAGAATACTAGAAAGACTATTAACAACTCAGTGATATAAACGCATTCTCAAACTTTAATATCCTGAACACTTGCACTTTTAGTCATTCACATACCCAACTTGGCAGATCCTCCAAAAAGTGATCCTTTATCAAATGCATCTTTCCATGTGAATGTTACACAGACCTGAAAGTTGTGAAAAAGAAAGATCTTGATTTCATATTTAATCTGAGAGATCTTCAGAAAATATCCCAATTTCAAGTATTTATCCTTTTATACTCTAATTGTTAAACACTTCATTCACTTGTAGCACCACACTCTGGAGGTTTCAGAAAATCATTAAGGATTATTAAAAAAAAAATAAATTCTACCTTTTTTCTTTCAAGTTTGCTCACAATATTTCAAGCAAAACAGACAGAAATGCTCAAAATAATCTTTGAGCTCTGCTCATATTCTGTGTGACACACAAATTTCTTTCCAAACCAAGATACTCCTCTCCTAATAAGTCTGATGGTCTGGTATAGTCACAATTAAAGGAAACCACCCAACCAGGCAGTTCCCACTGTTCCAGACTGGTAGCACATTTGGAACTGGTTCGTAATACCAGAATTCATTCATCTTTTGAACATTATATGGGGCCTACAAGGAAGCTGGGGAGAGACTCTTCATTAGGAACTGTAGTGATAGGACAAGGGTAATGGGTTAAAACTTAAACAGGGGAAGTTTAGATTGGATATAAGGAGGAAGTTCTTTACTGTAAGGGTGGTGAGGCACTGGAATGGGTTGCCCAAGGAAGCTGTGAATGCTCCATCCCTGGCGCTGTTCAAGACCAGGTTGGACACAGCCTTGGGTGACATGGTTTAGTGTGAGGTGTCCCTGCCCATGACAGCGGGGTTGGAACTGGATAATCTTAAGGTCTTTTCCAACCCTAACTATTCTATGATTCTATGATTATCAGGAAATGCACTTAGGAAAGACAATTCAGGTAAAACCAGCATGGTTTATATTACAGTTCCAGCGTGTATTTCATAGACAATGCAAATACTTCAAAGAATCTGCTCAAAGTTCCATGCTTTGATTCCTTATACAGTTGATCAAACTAGTTTTACACAACTGGTATCAAACCAGAAAAGATAGCAAAATTACTTGTTTTAAAATGTTTGGGGAGAATAACTTCAGAAAGGGCACAGTACTGCTTGGTGATGAATTTTCCTGCACTAGCATTGCAGCTAGAAGTTGTGGCCCTCAGCTGTTCATTGCTGCTTCCACTGACAACTACTTCCCTCTGATGGAACAGTTTACAGCACTGCAGAACTTCCTCTTCATGTTTACCAGTCTTCCAGATCACCATATCAACACTAACAACAGAAGTGCAGTTCTCGGCTACAAGTGAATGCAGCTATACGCAAAACCCAAGTCAGTTTGAACTGCATTAAAACTACTCCCTTACTTGTAACCAAGTCCAAAAAGAAAGTTTTTCTTTTAATTGTAATGTTACCATTTAAATATGATTTCATCAAGAACAAAATGTAAATTCTGTCCTATTTGTCATCACTTCCAAAGAAAAGATACATCTTTTTCTATCAAAACACAGGAGCCTATAGATCTATTCCAGTCTCCACCTGAGGAACACACTAATGGTCAAGAAATAAACCGAATTTCTCCTTAGAGACAGAATTCTGAAGAAATATGCTAGGAAAAAAAGAACAACTTAATTTACAGATAGATACGACGTTCATTATGACATCTGTAGATGCAGAGGTGGGAATAAAGTGGTAAACTCTTATGTGGCTTATTCTGTTAGGTGTTGCGAATAAAACACCTGTACTACTTCAAAAACACTCCATTACTTAAGGTTTTCCCACAGAAATTATGTTTTTAAAAGCCTTTAGAACACAGTCTGAAAAAGACTTCTTGGAAAAAGGAGGGTTGAAGAGTAATCAGCACAGCACAACTCTTTCCAACCACTAGCCAAAGTCAAAACATTTCCAAACCTGTAAAATGAAGATAATTATGGCCATTGGAAGTGACATTTCAGTTTAAAGTATATGTGAGCACTGGCTAGAAAATGAACAGAGATTAGGAAATCAAGGCTCAAAGAGATTAAATGCCTTGCCCCACAGCAGTACTGTTCAGTGGATTAGGTACAGGCTTGGAAAGTCATACATTGTAGGTGGTGTGATTCTTTAACAGTTTGATAAGTCTTCTTACCTGATTTTCAGAGAATGGAAACTTTGGCTCAATTGAACATAGCTGATCATAGTATCTATAAAAAATAGAAGAGCTATTAGATAAATCAAATCAAGAGTTTTGTTTCTTACGCTAGCATGTAAAGGGTGCAAAAATCCCACATGAAGTTGTGAAGCTCATTCATAACTATGGAGGATCTGCAGGACAGGCAGAAATTCTGCCTAAAGAGATGTTTTCAGCAGAGAAGAAGCTCAGTAGGAGGCAATTTTTCACAGATAAGGTGAAACCTTGTCTCAGTCAGAAGCAGAAGAGCATCACAGACAAAGCTGACCCATTCCACTTGCTGATGGAGGATAGATTAGAGAAAAGTGGCACACCAATGAGTCCCTGTATACTTATAGGAAGGCAACGAGTACATCAGACACTGAGTCATGGTGCAACAGTAAATTAAGTACAGCATTTAACATAATGTTAACAAGCTACACCACACTCTCTTGATTTGAACATTATATCCCACTCCCCTACAATTTCTGACTCAACTGTTTAAAACTTCAATGTCTTTGAAATAGATGCCATTGCCTTGCACAGTATCAAATGGAGAGCCTTGATTACTTGATCCTTTTCTTGTAAGCCTAGTTTTCATTATATTGTAGTAGTCACAGTGAATTAAAACCAAAATATTATCTGTGCCGGTATTTTGTCTACTCCTAGTGAAAGATGTTTGGGAAAGAATGCCCAAAAGATAATACAGCAAGTACAGATTAGTACCTCACATAGTCTATCCAGGCAAGAGTCAGCAATTCAGTTATCTTGACTTGTACCCTCTACCTGCACCACTTGCTAAACATGACAGGCTGGATACAGAACAGAATACCTTTAAACTGCCAACTGCTGAGAACAAGTAATATGTAAAGCCTGTTCCCTACTCCGTCCCTGTAGCACTTGCCATACAGGCATACACCCAACATTACATTGGTCAAATTCCTTTTTCAAGAATTTGATTTTCCCAATATACAAAACACACTGTACTAATGAGTTTCAGAGTCTGTGAAACAGGGCTAACATTGTTCCCATCTCCTTACATTATTAAATATCAATCACTATTGATCCAGACATGAAGTAGATGTACAAGGTGTATGCTCTGCAAGCAATAAATGTTTAAAAAGTAAAGAAGCATTTTTAGAAGTCAAATGCAACAAGAAAAATAATGTTAGCATATTCTTCAGTGGCTTACATCTGCCAGTGTACATAATACTACAGCTTTCTACTTCAGCCACTGCAATTAAAGACACAATATGTTAAGCCTAATCAAAACCTACAATAATCTGCAGCAGTAGCCCAGCAGGTCTTACACTAACAACTGAATTGAAAGAAACTGCTGCTAAGGTTAAAAAGAAAAAAAGTCTGTAGATATTTACTGTAAAGGCAGTTTAATCAAGATTAACTTTTAATAGCTTACCAAGTAAGTAAAAAGTATAGTTAAACCCCTAGCACTGAAGATCCCTGCAACCTATTTATTTAAACACCCTTCTTTCATTGTCTTCAGCTGGTCTCAACACAGTTCTCATGTGCTATCACAAAGAAAATGAGATTTTCCATGCTTCCTCCTCCTGCTTCAACTTAATTAAGCCACTAATAAAGCCAAGTTGTCTTCCCACATTCCACAATTACCCTGTCCTCATCTGCCAAGAGGGGAGAGCCAAGAAGCAAAGCTTGCCAAATGTCTGTGTGAAGTTGGGGCCACCTAAGCCTAAGCACCAGCCGTTTGCAGCAGATTGCTCTTTGTATGCCAACAGAACCACAAAGAAAATAAGCAAAGGAGGTGTAGGTTCCTTGCAAACATGTACATTGCTGCATTTAGCATCAATGAACACCAGTAACACTGGACTTTTTGTCTGGTTGGTTTTAAATAAGTTTAGAACTTAGGTTCCTATTTTTGTTACTACTTTTTTTAATAAGGAACTTGAAATTCTATTTAAGATTTGAGAGCTCTTTAAAACTATGGAGACAGTAGAAACTAAAATAATTTAGTTTAGTAGATTAACATATATAATGGAATACACAGACTGAACACATATAAAATGTTGAACAAAGATGTTAATCACAGCAGCTGAAAACTAGCAGTACAGAGACAGAAATAAATATTGAAGGAAAGGCCTCATCTGATGCACAAGTCAGTTACACACTGAAAGATGATGGTAAACATAAGGGTGTCATTTAAAAACATTTACAGTAATCTAGCTATCGATACATAAATAACAGAAGTTGCCATGCAACACAGATGAGTGTTGGGTGTTTGGCTGTGCCAGTGATAAGCTACAGAGAGCCATGCAAACATCAGCTACCTGAGTTCTAACAGTTATCAACAGGAGGACACAGGTCAGCAACAGAGATCTAGCTTTCAAAGACAACAATCTTTCAGCAAAACAGGCATCACACACTCCTAAATGCTAGTAAAAATGAGTTGTAGCACTCAAGTGGGAAGTCTAGGTTTGAATTAGAATTTAATTAAACTATATGTATTACATTAAAAACCTCAAATCCTGTTCCTCGTTCCAAGTATCATAAAGAAAAATCTCCTTCAAAAGAACATAAAACAGACCAAGATCCCTCTTTGCTTTCCTAGATAAGAACACAAATCCTGAATCCCAGCTGGAAACCAGAACTACAACTGCAGCCCTCAAGAGATTCTGACTGTTTAAAATGAAACCACACAAACAGTCCCCCTTTTTCCTTATTTTTCCAGTTTTTAAAAGGACTACAAGAATTGCTGGTAAAATTAAACTACCACCACCACCCTATCCCTCCAGAAAAAGGAAATGAAGCCCAGGCTACCTTTAATATTAAGAAAGGCAGCAAGGAATCCCTTCAAGCTGTAATTATAATCACAAGAAGGAAAAAACAGAACACCAAAACCCACAACACTAAATCAAATCTGCTATGACAGAATTTAAGGAGAAACATCTGTACCAAGTTCACCTACGTCACCTTCTGAGCACTCAGATTTTCATTAAACAAAGAAAGCTTAGAAGTAGGCTGAGGTCTTTCCCAGTTGCACTGTGCCCCTTTTCACTGGGCATCTCAAATACCTGGCCAAGAGAAGCATTTGCGCTCAGCAGTCAAACAGCAGCACACCACGTGCTTCCAAAGCTTTACTGGTTCCTGTTTGCCTGCGAAATGGGACCGCAACCAAGTTCATATCTTACTGCACATAAAAGAAATGTGCAGTAAGCAGTCAGCAAAACGAGGCTTCTAAAGATTACAAAATCGTTGGCAAATCCTGGATTAATTAGCAGAAGATTAAGGCCTCATTTCTTAATAGTTAGTGGTCTACAGCACTCTACAAGGTATTATGGTCTATAAAAAGCTGCAAAGATGCAAAAGGCATCCACATTTTAATTAGCTCTTCCAACCTTACTTCACTAACCAGTTGTAAACTCCAACTTGAATGAAAGTCTTGCTAAAGTTGTTACTTAAACATGACTGAGTACAACTCTTCAACAGCAACAGGAAAATCCTGGAAGTTGGAAAGGTAAGGGAATTGTCAGGAGAAATGCAGGGTGCTCAGACACTTACGCTCTTTTAGCCATAAACTCGGCTGGATACTCCACACTTCAGGTGTGCAGATATTCTGACTTTTCAAATTGCATCTTACAGAGTATTAACAGAATTAGTGTCAGAGTATTCTTACAGAATAAGAACAAACATTTCTCAGCAACTGCAATATAAATGGTCAGACGGGCAAACCACTCACATCTTGTCAGAGATAGAGGAAAACATACATCTGATCAGTTTCTCTAATTAACAGTTAATTCAGACCTTCATCTTATCTCACTCCCACTGTAAAGAGAACAAGTATTCTCAAAGGATACAATTTAAAACGCAGGTGCTTTATCAGAGGAGCTTCTGTGTAGCAGAGAACTGCATGTGGAACTGACTCAAAGGAAAACTGGTAATTATGCAATTGCAAGTGGTTTCCCCTCATTATTCAGAGAGAAAACCTGAGTTGAAGCTGCATACTGTGGCTTTAATTAACGACCTGCTGGCACTCACAGACACGGTCTCACTCAGCCCCTTGGTTTTCAGCAACAGTACTTTGATCCAGTTTTGCACTAGCACTGATGTTCATCTGACTGTCCACTGAACTCATCCAAGTAGCTCACCTGTCAGAAAGCCATGTACACCTTCTGTCTCCTAGAAATGGTTCAAGAGAAGGACCAGAACTGAAGAGAGGGCGATGTAAAGATGTTAGATAGGGTGAAACCATATAACATGGCTGGGCCAAACGGGCATTTCAGCTAGAAACTAATGACAAAGCTGACGGGCACCATGAGCAAAGGAAGCTCAATTCCAGCATTCAAGGGAAGATAACAACATGCCTTTCAATTTGGGTAGGAGAGTCCCTCCTTCACTTCACAGAAGCTCACTATTTCCCTGACCTTCAAACGCATACGCAGTAATAAACAGGAGTAGAACAGGAAACTAAGATACTGTAAAACAAGATTAGTACAATCATAGCTTTTATAGCCCAAACACCCAATGCAGGGTTGATAAGCTCAAGAAACATCAGCAATTCATTTTACAAATCTTGCTTACTTTTCAATAAATCACTTATTCCTTTTCCATTCCTCTTCAAGTTGGTAAACAAGAACTTTGAGTGAACGCCAAATGCATTTCTACTTTTACATCTTTTACAGAGATGTCTCCCTCTACTAGGCAATCCTTCTATCTTTTTTCCTTCTTAAAAAAAAAAAAAAAAGATACAGTTGCTGTCACTAAGTAAAAACTCACATTCTGGTAGTACAAGTCTTTGCTCCAAGCTTTGCAAAGAGAAGTGTGTACTTAGCATGACTCCAGCAAATGAGTCACAGTGGCATCAGTGAGTAGATGAGCTACAAGAAATGGGCTCAAAATATTTCCAACACAGAGAAACAGCTCAGCAGTATTACTACAGCAATACTGCAATCCCTAGATGTTCTACACAGGAAAATGTGCTTCTGTAGGCGATGGAGCAGTTAGCCCTAAAGTATGCTTTATGCAATTTACCAGGCAGAAGGCACAGATTAACCTGAATGCTCCTCTAACCTATGATAACTCCAGCACAACAAGGGCACCAGTAAGTTTTCCAAGTGCAGACTAAGTGTGCTAAGTAGAAAATAAGGATGTGACTTTGCAAATACATTAAGACACAGGAAAAGGAAGGAAAACATACAATAAACAAATAAACAAGTAAGTAAATAACTAAATAAAGCTGTCAGCTATAACAACAAAATGTTAAACAAAAGGCACACCTGCTCTCCTTTTAAAAGCAAGCCAGTCTTTCTGTCCTTTCTACCTAGACTCAGTGGCGACGAGCAGATTACAAAAATGAGCAGGGGAAGCTGGCCGGGACAAGGCCTCCTATCCGCGCCCCACTTCCCCCGTCACCTCGCAACACCCGAGAGACTCGGGCCCGCGGCGGGGAGGCAAGCAGCAACCCACAGGCCACCGGAGCCGGCCCGGCAGCCCCAGCCGCTTCCTCCCGGCGAGCTCTCCGCCCAGCCCCGACCGAGCCACCCACACCTGGGCCCTCCCGCACCTGGCTGCGGTTGCGCCGCACCCAGGGCCCAAGCCCGGAGCTACCGCCAGGGTCCCCCCCGGTGCCCTGCGAGGGGAGGTGCTAGACCGCCCTACCGGAAACGGGAGAAGAGGGGCGGGATGGCGGAGTTGGGGGGGGGGGCGTGAAGCCCGGCGAGGCCTGCCCCAGCCCGGCCTTACCTGAGGAGGGTCTCAAGCGCGCTCTCGTGTTTGTCAAGCGGGCGGCCGAGTGCGCTCTTGCGGAGCTTGCTGAGCTCCTCGGCAGCGCGGCAGTGCTCGGCCTGCGCGTCGCCGCCCGGGTAGCTCTGCTGAATGAACTTGCACAGCGGCTTGGCCAAGTCCACCTCCGCGGCCTTCTTCAGCTGTACCGAGATGAAGTTCGTCATGGCCGCCGCAAGGAGCAGGGAGGTGGCGGCCAGCACCCGCCGCCGTCACCGCAGCCTACCGCCTCAACCCGCACCGCGGCCCTCGCCCCGCGCTTCCGGGATCACCGCACGCTCCCCAACGCGGCGTCGTCACGTCACGTCACGCACACGCACGCCCCGCCTTCCAATCGCGCAGGCGCAGAGCCGCCTTGCTGCCCTAGAAGTTATGGCGGCCTGAGGAGAGCGTGTGGGTTATGTGGTAATGCTCGGTCTGTCTCTTGCCGAGGAGTAGCGGGTGTTGGAGGAGGGCGTTACGAGGCATCGGCAGAGTGTTTAGAGCACGGGGAAGGTGGAGGAGAGCTGGCGTGCCTCCTCTGGAGAAGCGGCGTTTAGTGAAAGACGTGACTGCGGAACTGCGTTAAGGGAGGCTTTGGCAGCCGGTAACATGAGTTCTGATCCCCCGCTGAAATTCACTCTGTAATTACGGATATGCCGTCCTGCCACGCTTGTGGTGACCCAGCACAGCTCAATAGGCAACGCAGGCCGTCTGCACGGCTGGCTTGCCTGAACACCTACAAGGGATGCTCAACCCGTGTGCTTCCTTCTTCTGCCACTTGTTCCAGGTAGCAAAGGCTGTGAGCCTGCTATTTTACAACCAGTATGCCCCGAGGTGATGATACCATGACAAAGAGTGGTAAAAGTGCTTTTAAAATTACGTGGAAGGGTTTGGTGAGCGCGAGTTCTGCTGTAAAGCCGATAATCCCTCTGTTCTGCCAGTGTACTGTACTAAGTAGAGCTGTCTTTGTGTTATCTGAGGAGGGGCTGACGAGGAGATGGGTAGAGCCTGACAAATGACTCCTGGCTGCTGCTGTCGTCGCTGGGAGGTGTAGATCCTCCTGCATTAGCTGTGCCCCTCCGCAGCCTGGAGTGCAATGGCACAAGGCAGAGGGAAGGGAGCAATGGAGTTCTCCTTGTTCTGCTGCTTCCAGTCACTTTCAGTGGTGTTCAAGTGGTGTTTCTTGAGAGACTGGCCAGGGTGCTCCTGTTACAAACACCCCGCTCCATTTCTCATGGCTCAGTCAAAACTAAGTACTAGTTGACTTGATTTACATTTTGAAAAGTATGTATTTGTTTGGTACAACGAGTACAGCAATGAATACAGAAAGTAAGCTGACCTCATGTGAGTTCCTCATTGCTTTTGTTTTCCCCAGGCTTTATTGCCCACATGCACTTGTAAGCATTTGGTGTCAGCCTTGCACTGACTGCACTTTCCTGTACCAGGCAAAACCTCCACTCTCGCAAGTTTAGATTCTGATTAGTCTTAAGGTACAGTCAGCTGGGCAGTTGCCTCTCTGTATTTCCAGCATCAGGACCATGCAGGGTATTGTTATCCTACACAGCATTACAAGGTCCATGGCTGCCTGTATATGGAAGGTGGAAGCCATCAATACCTTCCAGTGTCACAGTCATAAACACGGAAAGGGTGTGGATAGGGAAGGGCGAAAGCTGCAGCAATGAGATCACAGTGCTACTTTGGAGCCATGGTGACCTTCAGATGGCTACTGCTTAACAAATGCAAGGGCTGATACTTTGTACTCCTAAACCTTCCACCAGCACAGCACAGGGATCTCACCTTGGCTTAGAACAAGTTACCAGACCTGCAAACATCTAGGTGATTGGCTTCTTTCCCACAGGTTTCTTCATAAATTAGTACTCCTCTGAAGGATTTGTCCAATTATTACAATTATAAGCAGTAATGACTTGTCTGCTTGTAACCTCTGACTATTTAAGTGCTATTTCCTAATTTAGAGATGAGGAAGCCACATAGTAGTTACCGCTTCAGGGGGGCATAATCTACATCTTGTGACTCAGTCCTGTGCTTTAAACAGCAGGTTGTGCTTCCTTCAAGAAATTTGTGATAATATCTAAAGGAACCACTTTAAAAGAGGTTTCTCCTAAAATGTTTGAAGTAATGCAGCATAAGCAGGTTACAGCCATGTTTAAGCTTTAACAGCACTCCTGGTGTATTTTAGTGTAGGCAGATCATTTGATCTCCTCAGTTTTCCCCTGTTTTCCTGAACAACCATTCTGTATACGTAGATGCAAAAGCATTTCTGAAAGATTTGCTTTCAATACATGAACTGGCTTGTCTGCATGCTTTGTGGGGGTTTGTCTCCCATTTTTAGACAGAAAACTTTTCACTCAACTCTGATGTTCTATTTTATGCCTCTTTTCTGTTCACAATTTCTGTGTACAGGTGTTTCATTGAAGCAGGATTTTACTCTGTGTTTGCTGCATTTTGTTCTGTAGATTTTCATCGTGCTGCTTTATTTGTACATTATTTGCCCTAATTGGCAAACAACTGCTATACTACACAAATGGAAAACCAGCAAAAGGAAGTGGTAAGGCAGCTAGTTGGTCATTTTGTTAAATCTGACAGTCCTCTTGCATAAAGCTTCATTTAATCACTCAGATCCAACCCTATATTGATGCTCCTTCTGGTGACACAGCATAAGGTCCACATCTTTTATCACGATTATCTTTTGACTGTGAGTTACAGGAGTGATTATCATCAAGTTGCCAAAATGAGGGAATACAGAAAACAAGTTGTATGTCAGAAAAAGCTCTCATTGCATCTAAATAACCCTTCTGGTCCTGCTGCCCATTTAGAAGAATGTGTAAAATTCTTATGTCCTATGGGTGAATTTTCTCCCTACAGTCCCTAATCAGAAGCAAGAGGAAGAATTCCAACCATTACCTTCACATATGGCACTCCTTTACCTTTTTTTTCAAAATTTAGAGGAACTGTTAATCCTATTATCCTCAACTTTAATGTGTTTATATATAGAGAGAGTTCTGTATTTCTCAGAGGTGAGGACGGACCTGAACCAGAAGATACACCGGTAGCAAAGTCAGTTGGCAGAGGCTGTGCTTGTCCTTGTGCTTATAGAGCCTCATTCACAGGAACACTAGATACAGCATCCTCCTGCTGTTCCAGTGCTAAATGAGACAAACGCATCTTCAGTCTAAATTCCAGGCATGATACAGGTCAGGATGAAGAAATGAGAGGCTGGAGAAGGGAGAGGACAGGTCTAAATCAATACCATCAGTACACTGACTGAGGGTAGACGCTTCTGTGTTGTGGTAATTACAACAAAGTTGCCTTTCAACCACAAGCTAAATAAGGATAGTGACTGTCTGATTTTTGCTTGAGGAGAGGGTGCTGCCAGAATGGTCTAGAATAAGAAGGGCATCACATGCATAGCTAGTGGCACGGAAAAGAACCTTGTAGATGAACTAAATTGTAAGCAGGTGCTGAAGTGAGAAGGTTAAAGAGAATGTAATATGAACTTAGATGAGATGTTAGGGAGAGAGAGAGAGAGAATACACAAGGCCTGGAAGTTGTTGACCCAGGTAACTAATTTTACCTGCTGCATTGTAGATGGACTAGAGCAGAACAAACAAGGAATCCAGCCAGCATTTTCCATAAATGGTTTCAGTAATAGTAACTATGAGGCAAATTAGAATGTGGCCAAGAATTTTCCTCAAGTCTCAGCAGGCTTCAGAAATACACCATGTTACATTATCACATAATGACAGTGCTGTTGCTTGTTACTCAGACACACCACATAAACAGGAATGAACAGCCCTCACTGTCCCACGTCATGGTTTGTACTAGTGGGTCTTCATAATAAGCACTGGAAGTATTGCTAAACTATTTTCATATGTCCTGTTAAAAATCTGTGGTAAAATTATGTCCCACTCAAAAGGATTTATAAGATTTCTTTTAAATGTTCTTTTTACTGTTCATACTGTTCCTATTGCTGTGAAGATTCACAAAGCAGAACTTCTGGAAGAGAACAGCAACTTTCAGGTCAGTAAGAAATAGCTGAGAGGCTATTAAAACATGTTTCCCAAAAGCTGAAGGTCACGGTTAATGCGAGAAGTATAAATACAAACATATAACATGCTTTTTTAACAGTGCATTAAATGGGCAGATGGCACAGCTATTTACTGAATCCAATCTTACCTATAACATCCAAAGTCATGCATGAGTATTTGACTTTGGGTTTGTCACGGGAACTCGGTAATCAACATGTTGTGGTGTGGTTTATAGCATGTTGTTAGAAAAAAGCTCAGAGCCACCTTCTACAAGTCTGTTGAAAGAACGAAAAGGTTTGTTCTGCCTTTTTCCAGTGTTGAATCATTGATGCTACTTAGTAAATCATTAATTCTGCTTTACAGAGTTCCTTAGGAATGGAGAACAAAGTACTTGTCATGTTGTATTAAAAGCAGGCGAAAAATCAAACATCTGCTGCTTATGATAGTGGACCAAATTTTTCCTTACTCTGTACTTATTCTTGCTGTGAACATCTCCTTGAACTGTCATGGGACTTCAGAAGGCCTGACTGGAGATGGGTAGTGTTCTCATGTTATCACATCTTGAATTACAATTTAAAAGAAGAAAGGATTAATGACCTTGAAACATGAGTGGTTTGCAATATATGCTTCCCCTAACTATGCTGGGGTTTTACTGCTTCTGATTTTAAAACAATAAACAACTGAAACTTACGCATACGATTCTTTATTCATTCCAGAAGAGAGAAGAGTCTTTTTATTTCACAGTTTGGTCTTACAAGCTTGGCTAATTAAGCTGCCCCTTAAGATGTGAAAGTCAGAATGGTTTCACTTAAATTCTGTCCTGCTGAATAAGGCAAATATATCAACAAGGGGAAGTAACAAAACAGATGAAAGCTACCCGAGTAACTCCAAGTGTCATAATTACTGGAACATGGGGTATACCTAAAGCAATGGCTTTATTTTACTCACTTTAAGACATTGCTTTCTTTATTTAAAGCATTGTATTTCACACTTGATAAAGAATTTTGTCCAAATATTTCAATCCTTTTTGAACCAAAGAACAGAGTAGCCTTAAATGGAGCAGAAATTAACATTTGTCATTTGTTGGTATTGTACAACATGTAAATAAATTTTAGATTGCTTTTGCCTGTATATTCAATGCAAGAAGAATCTCTTTTCCTGTTTATTTCATTACAATTACGAGACTTGACTAGGAAACTTGCTAGGTTTATTATATTGAAGATATGAAAGAAATCTGGTTAATTGAGGAACATCTTTCATAAGTCATCGTTGATTTAGCATTTATTTCAATAGTATTTCCATTTGGAGTGTTTCTTATCCTGAAGTATCATAGAAAATATTCAGATAGAAGCAATTTTACATAGCTTGAAATAGGTCTGGATGGAAGTAGGGGATTAGGTAGCCAGTCATTATACACCATAATGCTTGCGAGTATAGAGACACCGCTTCTTGCAACAGAAAAGAAGCAGGACTGTAAATGAGGTCCAGAAATACATTCACTTGGTAAATTTCACTGAAAACACTGCTGAAGTTCAGTTATGTCATTCAATAGCCTTCTTATAGCAAGGGAGAGTTTCACGCCACTAACCAGTCCTCTCTATTGACAATGAGCTATTTTACTCTCAGAATTCCAGGTGGAGAAGAGCCTGTAGTAAGTCCACATTCAAGTATCTGGAACTCCTTCACTGCACAAAGCAGTCTGGGATTTAGAGAAGACACTAATGAATTCTGTCCCTCTTGCATGCCACAGCAGAGAAGAGCTCGTTGCTCACATGTGGGGCAGGAAGCATCTGTCCTTGTGCTGGGGCATGTGCCTCTGCTCGCATGCCTATTGCAGTGGCTGCCCAAACACGCAGTGCAGCTCTTTGCTGCTCGCTGGGGTATTTGCCACCTACTCACTAATTCAGCTGAACAATGAGGCGCTGTGCTCTGCCCACTCATAAACTGAGGGGTTTGGAGCCAAGGTGAATTGAAGCCAGATGTACTGCTAGCATGCTCGTAAGGGCCAGTCCATATCCTTGTTTGTGTGTACTGCCATTACACAGACGGCATCTCACATAAAAACCTCTTGCAATCAGGGGGAAGAATTTGTCATTACGCGCTGAACAGAGGAGAGCCACGCTGCTGGAGAGGTAATGGGAGATGACAGCAGGGGCCAAGACCTAATTTAGGCCCAAGGCAGATGACAAGTATGTAAGGAGGAAAGCAAGGACCTGATTTAAAAGCTCTAAATTTGAGGTTTCTCCTTCTAACGTGGGAACTGAGTAGGTCATTCCCAGGAGCAGAGTCCAGGAAAAACAGCTGGGGTCCTTATTGTCTGGAGACAACCCCCTGCAATGCACAACAGTTTGAGACCTTGTGAAAAATGGGAAGATCAAATAAAGACGGAAGAGCCTGAGCTCGGGATTGTTTCATGGCACATTCAGGGAGCGGCTGATGATGTTTCCCAATTGAAAACATCTCCTTTATGCACGTACTGCTGAGCTTTCAGAGGGTCACCTCTAATAATGACACAGGGAACCTGCTGCTGACAGCAGTGAGGATCCTCATGTCCTGCTGCTGAACTTGTCCATGACAGGAGGGTTTTATCTTGCGAACATAAGGAATCAGAACCAAGTCTCCACTGCATAATGTAACAGGCGCCATTACAGTTCTTCTGCAAAGTTTGGTCTGACCACAGACATTTGGGGATGAAGGAATGGCCACAGGACTTGCCAGCAACACTGCCAGAGGATTCCTCCTCAAAATGCTTGCTTTGCAATGTTCAAATGAGAAACGACAGGCAAACATGCACCAGCACAGTGTGCAAAAGCAAGATGCAAAAAGTGTGGTTTAAGTTCTACTTCATCGTTCTCCTGCTGTATATGAGCAAATGTGGTGCGAGCAGGCAACAAACCCAGCATCAGCAGTGTGCTTCTGCACAGAAAAAGGACAGACAGGAGGACTTGATCAGGTGTATTTTTACAGTACATGCCTTCCTCTAATGATTTTTATTCTTTCCACCAAAGGAGATAGCTGTGGAGCAAGTTGTTTCTCATTGTGGTAGGCCATTTGTAGGATATCACAGGTCTGACTCAGACATTAAAGGGAAGAGTTTGGGAGACACTGGGCGAGCCAGTTTGTGTTATGAGGCTGCGCTTCAGCCAACACCTCAGCAAAAGCTATACAAATCAGGGCAGATTTCAGTGCACTTTTTGTCAAACATGATTCATCCTGTCATGAAGTATCTGGACATGGCTTGACTAATGCCAGTGCCTAAAATGCTACTGTAAGGAACTTTGCATACAAATTAAGTTCTACAAGCTCAAGGAGATGATCGCTAATGCCTGCTTTGTGAATCCTCAGTTTGCTCTGCTTGACATTCCCTCTGAAGTTCCAGGAAGTTCCCATTGCCATGCACACAGATTGAGATTTTTGTATTGAGTCACTCTTAGGGGGAAAGAAATCCCTTTTCTTAACTGATGTTTTCTTATGTGAGATGAAACATTCAGCTGGTTTGTATACACAACTCTTCCATTCACCCTGACTGCTATGAACTGTCATGTCCTGTTCCTTTTAAACCAGCATGCCTAGCGACTTAACACTGTTTCCTTTCAGAGATGTTGACATATGCAAATCAGATGTTTCAAAGAACATGAGATAGTATATTCCTGCTTCAACTATTATGTTTAAATAAACACTTAATTACTATCCATTCTCCATGCAAGCATGGACAGGCTGATCTCAGTGGTCACTTCTGCAGTCGGCTGGCACTGATGATACACTTAGTCAGCAGGAGTGTGACAATGACTAGGCATAACTGACATTCAAGTGTCCTTGGAATGACTCTAGAACAGCAAGTGCATTTCAGAGTAAGAAGCAAAAACTAACCACTGCTTTACAGGCGGAATCCCTCGTGCTTCTGTAACAGCAGATATGCATGTGTTTATCCACTTCCAGGCTTGTGGTTCTGTGTATCCCTTCTGTACCCCTGTGTCTACCCTTGTTTCTACGTCTGCTTCCTCCAGTCTTCACAGGCTGAAGAACCCTGTGCTTAGTTGGACCTGAGTAACCTGAGCAGCTCAATGCATTTTCCCATGGCATGTCTTGTTCCTCCTCATGACTGTCATTGTTTCCATGTTCATCTCAGCAGTATTTCCTGCTTGGCAAGGCACTTTATCAGTGATTAATGAGATACCTATTTTCAAGGATGAAGCAGCTAAAGAAGTTTTTCTTTACTATGTAGATGACACAGTATGATTTTTTACTCAATGTATGTAGTGTTTATATGGGAATTATTGAAGTGTTCTGTTCTATTGGCCAGAAATGTATGCAGTGATTCAACGGGAGCCATCTCTGTATAAAACTCATGTAAGGTTAAATACATGCACATCAAAATACATGCCCAAAACACAGCTCAGTGAGAGATGAGGAATTTCACCTGTGATGTATTCTTTGTTAAGAGTGAAGACAAAGATGAAAACTTAAGGCTCACCAGAATTCTCTTTCAGAAGTGCTATAGTTGTACCCAGTCATTTGCACTCTTGGGCCGTGATGTGCTGACACCGTATCTCATCAGTGACAAGCAGAAAGTTGGCTCAGACTCATTTCCCCTCCTGTTTCCCCATACACTCGCACAAAGTAATAAACCATGTTTGAAAATGGCATATTAGCCCTGCATGATTATATGCAGGGAAACAGAGGAATTAAGCATGGTGACTCTAGGAAATGGAATGGGAAAGCTGTAAAGAATTGAGGGCTGTGGCTGAGGTGATGGATACTTGTGAAGAAGCACCAAGCTCAGGTGCATGCAAGGGTCTGTGCTTAGATTTAGGAACACTTTGTGAATTAAATTAGAGAATAACTGAAGCAATCATCTATTAATAGACCTATCCTAAATATACTAGAGAAGTTATCTGCCAGAAGCAGCCTCATGCTAGACCCAGGAGAAGAACCAGGAGGTTCTGGTTTGGTAGAATTCATTCATGCTGTGGCCATTAGCTGTCCCTGTCTTTCCCCTTTCATGTCTCCCCACATTCTCAAAAACACCCATACCAGAAGAGGTCTCCCCAACAAATGAAGCAGATACTGGGCTGGTAGTATTAGCTGCAGATCTGTCCATGCATGAAAGGAGCCTGAGGTGTGGCCGAGATGTTTTCTAGTGCCTGTCATGCTCTGTGCTGAAAAGTCCAATGGGAAACGGCAATTATGGGGTGAGGTAGGGCAGCTCTTAGGGTAGCTGGAGTTTTTCCAGGGACTTAACTGGCCTGTGGCAACTTCAGAATGGAGATAACCAAGGATTTTTTGTGTTAGCTTTCTGCTCTGCCCTGCACCTGAAAGAAGCTGAGCTGACACTGTCTCAATTTTGTGGTGGTGTCAGTGCTGCAGAGGAAGGACACAGCTGCATGAATTACTGTACAAGCCAATACAAAACTGCTGTCTGAAGCAGCATGCAGTTGTAAAGAGCTAATGGTTGAACATAGGTGGAAGTATCCACGTCACTCATGTACAGCACAGTGCAGAGATCCCTGCTGGAGCCCCACCAGAGCTACTTCTCTGAGCAGAAACCTTTGTAAGTGCGCAGCCCGAGCCAGTGGGTGCAACCCACAACAGTTACTGTCCAGGACCAAATGCACTTCTCCCTTCTAAACATTCACTGCTAGAGGGGAATAAAAAACCTTCTAAAAACAATTACATGTAAATCATGTTCCAGCTTCACCCTTCAGCACTGCCTAAATAAACGGGGTACTGACAGAAGTGATAGGGAGTTCATTTTTAATAGCCACAAGATAAAGCTGAAAGGAATAGTATTCATGGCATGCTTTTGACTTATTTCCCGAGAGGAGCAGTGTATCTCTTCAATCTACTACCAACTGCAACTGCCACGCTGACAAAGTCCATCTCTCAGTGTCAAAAGATTATACTGCACAAAGCTGTAGTGTATTAATTTAATATTGGATTTTCTCCTTGTTGCAGGATCAGCTCTCTGCTTTATTACCACTGAGACATGAAATAAAACACAGAGACCAGAATACATCTGACATTGTCAGATTTTATTGTGTAATGGACTTGTATTTTCTTCCCACTGTCAGAGTGAGAGTAAAACCGGGGCTCATAAAACCAACTGCTAATTAGTGGTTATGGAAAGAAAGTCAATCTGCAATGAAACTCTAATGGTGGTACATTACATAGGAGTGAGTAGTGGCAGCTAAGCTCAGTGAATGCTGGAAATATTCAAAATGTCAGTAACAGTTCTCTACCAAAGCCGTGTGCTGAGATCCCTCTCCAGAGGAAACTGCTGCACAGCCCTTCAGGCCAAACACCTGCTGAGATCCATGTGCTTATAGAAAGAGATCACAGACACATCTTAAAGCTGATAACGACTGCCTGGATTCAAGCAGTGACCACATAGCCTTTGCCCATGTCTGCGAGATACAGTTTGCATCTTTTGATGGAAAAACACCGGATTAAATATTCACTTACATGGACTGATGGACACAATTATGGCTCAGAAAAACAGCAAAAGTATTTGGTGTTGAATAACACTCCTCGAACGAAGTGGTCACATAACTCCATAAATACCACGCTTCCTGACATGGTGCCTGAGAGGCAGCTTTTAGTTTGCACAAATACACATCTTTAAGCACAGAAGGTTGCATAAATACACACTCAAAAATGCTCTCAAAGCCAAAAGGTCTGATTTCTTCATCATCGAATCACAGAATATGTATATATCCTACAGTGTGTCCCTGTGTATAGACATCCCTGTAGTGGCCTGGGAGCAGAGTCTGCAGTGTGGGACTGGGAGAACGCTAGTTCTTACCCTCTGCTGAAGGATGTCTCAGGTTTTTTGTCCAAAAATACACATAACTGGATGCTGGTTTTGAAAATGTCCTCATACCTCAGGATTGCATTGATAAATGTGAGGAATTGCAGCCACTGCCAAGATGTGCTTCCTTCCTATTTTTGGGCATACTTTGGAGGTCCGTACTTCAGCAACATTCCTCGCACTCAGTTGTGCTTAGGTAGGACTGACACTGTGCCTCATCCCAACAGGATTTCCTGGATTTCGGAATCTCAGCCCGAGTCTAGAGCTGCAGTTTTGGAACTAGTCCTTAGACTTACAATGGTCCACAGCAAAACCACAGACATGAATGAGAGCTGTGGGTGGAAAATCAAACTCTGTTGAAATTGTAGATGTTGTCATGCAGGTCCATCTCAAATCTGCAGACTGGTTTTACTGCTCTTACTCCTCCTTCACTACGTAGCTTTGTGACAGAAGTGGGTTACAAGATCTCCTACATCCAGTACCACATGTTAAAAGCATTTAAGACAAAAGAACGCTGCTGTTCTCATACACATAAAGCAGCAGGGGGTAATGGAGGTAAGAAATTAGTTTATTTTAATTGCAACCAGAGACCACATTGCAAACCTGTAATTGCAAATCAAAGACTGCAAGCAGACCATTAAACCCCACTATGAGGCACTGGGGTGCAGCCCCCAGTAGTGTGGGACTGGCTGTGCTGGAGGCCAGCACGGAGGGAATGCAGCCAGGTCACTGTGGATCAGACCTGTGGAGAGCTGGTGGGTGAGAAGGAGCTGCGAGGAATTCCGCTTGAGGAATAGCCCCTGCCTGGAGCTACCTGTGTTCAAGTCATGCACCTTGCTAGGTCAGACACAGGGCTGGAGTCAGAACTTGTCTTGTTCTGGCTGCAGTCCTCGCTGCAGTGATCCCAGATGGTGAACATCTGGAACATCTTCTTGACGTAGGATCCTTGAAGAAGAATTACATTGTTGAGACCTAAGAATGAAGACTGTTGGTTTATGGCACAAAACAAGCAGCCGGTCACTAAACTGATACTATTTTAGCTGAGGTTGTGCAGCCTTGTCCTTCCAAAAGGATGAGGCTATGGATTGGCTTTTGAACTACTTTAACGTGATTAACATAAGCAGGTATCTGAATGGAATTAGCTGAAAGTCTGGTTCTATCTGATGCTCAGCCAGTGGCTCTCACTTGTGTGTGTTCTCCACTTCTACGGGTGTCTGTTGGGACACCCGTGGGGTCGTGTCCTGGGTTCAGCAGTAGCAGTCATTTTTCTCCTTCTTAGTAGCTGGTGCAGTGCTCTGTTTTTGACCTTAGTCTGGGAACAGCGCTCATAACACCCATGTTTTTAGTTGTTGCTAAGTGATGTTTACTGTGACCAAGGACTTTTCCAGTCTCATGCTCTGCCAGTGAGGAGGGGCATGGGAAGCTGGGAGGAAGCAGAGACAGGACACCTGACCCAAACTAGCCAAAGGGGTATTCCATACCACAGCACGTCATGCCCAGTATAGAAACTGGGGGCAGTTACCCGGAAGGCTCAGATCGCTGCTCGGGTTGGGCTGGGTATTGGTCAGCAGGTGGTGAGCAATTGCATTGTGCATCAGTTGTGTTTATTGTTTTCCTTTTCCCCTTTTAGTTTTATATTCTCTCCCCTTGTTATTTCCCTTATCATTGTTATTATTGGTGGTAGCAGCAGTGGTTTGTGTTATACCTTAGTTACTGGACTGTTCTTATCTCAACCTGTGGGGTTTGCATTCTTTCCATTTTCCTCCCCATCCCTCTGGGAGCAGGATGAGGAAAAGGGAGGGAGTGAGTGAGCGGCTGCGTGGCTCTGAGTTACCAGCTGGGCTTAAACCATGATAGGTTGGTACTGAGGACAGCTCAGACACCATCACAGAGACTGAGGGGATACCCCTCACTGCTAGCACTGACACTTCCACACTTACTTCTAGGTGTATATGCTCTGGAAATCCCACAGCATGGGATATGTCTGTGTGCAGAAACACCCAGATGCAGAAATGTTTATTCCAATAGGAAATGACTTCTAAATAGGCTGGTTATTGTCTTTACATGCTGGCAGTGATGACAAGAATGTTTCTGCTGTGAGTCATGCAGTATCAAAAATAAAAAGAGGGGGACTCATGATCGAGGCATCACAGATACTGTTGGTTACTCAGCTCAAAGCAGATTAAAGACTCCACTTCTGCTGCCACAAAACTGCATGATGTTACTTGAGATTTTATAGAAAATAAGTTATATTCTATTGTAGCCTGTATAATGACATATTTCTCTTCATCTGTCTATAGTGAAATAGTTCCCCAGACTCTTCCCCCAGTGAGTGCTCTCAGTGGGAAGACAGAGGCTCCAAATTCATAACACTGCTCTAAGGAATGTTGCCTGGATCCATAATAGTAGTGTTTGGTCAAAGCTGGTGGTGTCTGGCAGTCTGCTTTGTGCTGCACCTTCAGCACCACCAATCCCAGTAGAGGTTCTGAACTACTCTAGACAAGGACAGTACTTTATTCTTTACAGGGTGAAAACTAAACCCATCTGTGACTTGTTGGTTTTGTAGAACATAGATGAACACTTCATTTTTTTCATGTGCATACTCATTTACAGAAATTCCTCCCAAACCCCAATTGGTGTTTGCATCCAAAGCAAACCAGTGGGATTCCATGTGAAAAGGGTGGGCAGACAAAGATAAAATACGACTTGTGTCAACGGCTGGGTTGGCTTCTTTCTATCGGTAACAGACATGGTAGGTGGAGTTTGAACTCCGTGCCTTTGAACCCGAACACTTGCCAAGATGTTCCAGGGCAGTTTTACCACGAGAGGGAGCTCTCAAACAGCCAAACAAGGCAAAGTTTTTTCAGCCTACAGAGGGAAAGCAAGGCAAAATAAGGTAACAGCCAAAAACCTCAGCTTAATCCCCAAATGCAAACACATCCAATTCTTTATGAAAAAAGGGTTTTAAACTATATGTCTGTAACTTTAGGTATGCATTCATCTGTAAGTATGTAAGGAAAACTTTATTTTTCTCCTGAGGAAGAACCCTGCAACTGCTTCTTCTAGGAAGAAACCTTCCTGGTGATGTAGGAGTTACTCCAGTGGTAAAGCACTGCCGGGTCTGGTCCTGTCTATTGCAAGGCTTGCATTACAGAGAAAATGCAAGCTAAAGGCGGCACCAACAGATCACATCACACACGTTTTCCCCTTTCCCTTCTAACTCCCAAGCAAGTGAGCTGTGGGCTGCTCTATGTAAGTGTGGGCACTGCTATGGGATGGGTATCACCACCACCACCTGGTTTGAGGAGTTGTCTCTGTGCCATGTGAAGGACACCCTCCTACAGGGTTTTCACATTCCCAGTGCATTCCCTGCCTCATAAGATTCTTGCAGGTAATGAAAATGCCATGGCTTGTTTTGCAGGAACAGAGATTTTGCCAGTCCAAGGGCAAAGTTCACCAGCCACACGTCAGTGTGCTCACCGGTTTGTATCTTTCAGGTCAGATGAATGAGATATTTTGGATCCTTTTTCTGCAACAAACAGTAGCGTAACAATACAAGGGTAATGGCATTGATACCAAGACAGCTCTCATAGGTATTTTAACTAAAATTTTATCAATTTCCTATGTTTAACAACTTAGAAAATTTTGTACTGAGGGACTGCTATGTTGAGCTGTTGCATCCAATTATTTCCAGCATAACACAAAATCATTACAGAGCAACATTCTACAAAGGTTTTACACTGAACTCTGACATACCATACCATACTATGGACATTTAAAGATACAAAAGCATAATTAATCCAGGTCTAGCAAACCAACCTGCTGCACAAACAATCACTCACCTAACAAACCACAGCTAAATACTTATAGCACTGGAGAAACATCTCTGCCACAAAAATGACACAAAGGATACGACGTTAGGTAGCAGTGCTTTGAGTGGTTACAGCAGACAGGCTAGACTAAGGATAAAAGGGAAGAGGCCACTTACACGTTAATTCTGACACTATTTTCTTGACCTGTTATTACTGTTTTTTCATTAACCATAGTTTTTAATTTGTTCTTCCTTCTCTGTGTCACACATATCAAGAAAATTAGCAAATGAATCATAAAAGGTTTATCAGGATGAATTATTTAATTGCAGTATCTACATGTTAAAACACATTTGACAGTAAGGAACAAATTGACACCTTAGAGTAAGCTGGTAATGGGGCTCCAGCCTGATCCACCTCATGGCCCATCTCTTCAGTCATCAAATCGACTATGTACAAGAAAAATACCAGGCTACTGGTTTCAATCTCTGGTTTATAAATAAGTATATGAAAGTGATCCAGATTAAATGTGTAACTTCAAGAACAACCACGGCACAAGCCAAACTGTAGCAGAGTTCACTGAATGCATTTGTAATAGTTACATCAAGTTTCATCTCTAAGGCCTTCTGAGAAAAAAGGGCAATACTTCAGCTAGCTTGGTACACACATTTCAACATCATTATTGGAACATTCCATTGTGAATTCAGGAAATATGTATCATTTCATTAATCTGCTATTAATTATCGCAGAGGGAGGCTTTAAAATGATTTTTAAAAGTTATCAACAGTTATAAATTCAGCTTCAAAAGATATACCTCATCCTTCTATAATGAATGTTAGGAAAGATGTAAAATAGATACCTATGCAGCACACACAACAAAAATGCCACATTGCTGCTTAAACTATCACAACATGACAGTATTTCACCTCCTGAGAGTACTGAGAAAAGCCTCAATGTACTGATGACCAACCTGCACACACACAAAAGTCTATGGTTACTGCAGAGCACATTAAGAGGAGGTGGTATATGACTGAAGGACACCACCTCCAAGATGCAGCCTGAGCATTTCCCTCAAGCCTCCTGGGTGGAACACGATGCAAAGTGCAGTCTGGGCTGCTGAGGAATCCAACAGGAATGCAAGCACAACTTTCTCACAGATTTCTTGTGCCAGCTTAGGCTACAGCAAGTGCAGTTTATGGGAACTTTCCAAGTGACTCATGTTTAAATTCACTCTATTTTTATTATGGTCTGCACTTGCTACTTGTAATAAAAAGACGCTTTCATCAGAGGGGATTTAAGGGATTTTTATGGTCCTTTCAGTGACAGGATTACATCTTTTGTGCAGGAAGGGTTTTTCAGAAGGGGAAGTCTGTCTGTGGAAGTGACTTTTCTGCTGGAATGACTGACAGGTCTGCTAAAGATCCATAAGTGGGTTGCACGAGGTCTTGGCTTGTAAAAGCTACTATTAGGAAAGGACAGAAGGTAGAAACAGAGCCTCAAACACAGCCCAAGGAAGGACAAGCACAGCTCTCTCCCTCCCCAGCCTGTTTTTCTGTAGGATTCTAGCCTTTTTCAACACAGGATGTTACCTGTGATTGTTGTGCAGCACCCTTGCATAGGATAGGGTGTAGAAACAGGTTTGGTGTGCAGTTCAGGTCGGAAAAGTGCCTTGCTAGATTAGTGCTGTGTACCTCAGCTCCTGCTGTAGCTCCTCTGGTTGCTAGCAAGCAAATCATATCAAAAAGACCAAAGAAAATCTTCATTCTGCATTCAATTACAGGACTTAATTGCTCTACAAAATATTACACATTGTACAAATACACAAGAGTAGTGGATTTACACTCACATGCTTGCATATCAAAAAGAAGATTGCATTCCAAAGGAAGAAATCTCCTTACCGAGAATAAGAGGCTTTAAAAGATCTTTGAACAAAAATGCCTTCTCTCTGGAGCCTAGCCCACATCCCAAGGTACAGAGTCCATTAGGACTTGGTGAGAACATCTAACTGCAAACCCTGATCTTGGTCCAAGCTGGGGGCTGCTCTAGACCAAACATTACAGCGCTACTCCTGCCTTGCTAGAAGAAACAAGCATCCCGCAGCTTTATTTGCCAAATTAAAATGCTATTTGTTTGCAGAGGAAAACAAACATGAACCAACATTTATTGATCCCACAAGAAACTTTATTCTTCTTAGTGCTAGGGTTTCAGATGAAAATGCCTTGATCTTATTAGAACACCTCATGCTAAAAAGGGCTACCAATTTTCCAGTGCTGTATCTGTGTTCACATAGTGTAAAGGCACTAGTCACTGCAGGTAGTAACAGGATGAAATGCAGTAGCTGAAACCTCTGATTTTACAGGGACACAGTTATTTTCTCCTGTGTTTTCTAAGAAAAAGAAAACATGTAAGGGAAAAAAAAAAAAAAGCCACATATCCCAGCATGGCTTTTTGCCCTTCACATAGCTTTGTGGTGCCGTCTTTGGGTTGACAAAATAGTTTCAGAATTTCAAGTGTGTGTCTTATTATACTTTATCCTTCTCCTCAGCTTCAGCACTAGTCACAGCAATTAGATTACCTCATCAGTGTACGAAATCTTTGAATCAAGAGAAAAGCCAGTATCACGAGATTAACCCCCTCTTTTTGCATAGGATTTTCTGTCTGAAGAGATTGACATTAACTTGGACTATAATGAAAGGTCCATTTTAAATCACTCAGGGTTTTTTGTTTGGTTTTTGTTTTTCCAGCAAGTTTGGTGGTTTGGAAACCATTTACAGTTCTTGATACTCCAAGAGTCCAGTATAATCTACTCAGTTCTTTTGTATTTAGCCAATCTTATTAGATCAACAGTTACTGTTAAAACTTTCACAGCAAGAAGTTTACTTTCTAAACTTGCACTAAAAAAATGTAACAGTGCAGTTTTACTTTTTTAACATACATTTTTCAATTTCCAGCAGTTTCTCAAGTGCCATTTTCAATAAAAGAAAATTCCATACCATGTAAATGGCACACACAGGACGAGAAGTATTCAGCTCCATTGAAAATGACGGTTCTTTACATGTGCCCAGGGAAATCCATTGTGAAAGCATGATGAGCAGTTCACAATCTTTTTGTAAAATTACAATAAGCTTGAAGTACCATACATACATTCCTGCTTTAAACCATAATAATCTTTTAATAGCAATCTTTTAAACCATCTTCATTATTGTAATGCCTAGGGACCAGCCAAGCGTGGGATTCTGACTTTGCCACATCACACCAAAATCAACAGAAGGCTGCTTGTGGCCCTGCTTTCTGCTATGCCTGTGGATGGAGATCTCTTCTTCTGCCAGATGAACCCCCTGAGCCAGGCCTCTGCAAAGCCACACAGAAACCAGCACACAGAACAGAAGTGCAGAATTCCTGAAAATGGGATTTTGAGAGAAGCAGGACCACTGTAGCACCAGTTTAGTTTGGTTTACACTGCTGTGAAGCTGCAGTTTGCAGGCATGGTTCCTCAGTCAGTTTATACCTGTAAATCCATTTATACCTGTATATCCATATAGTTTATACCTGTATATCCATTCCTGCAGCCAAACGAAGGGAGTTCCTCACTATGCTGCAGACTCAACCTTCCCCAGTGTCAGGGCTAATGAGGGAAAAAACAGGCAGATTGTGCTGATCTGGAACTAAACTAAGCTTTCACGATATAATGGCTCCCATTGACAGAGGTCCCACCAACCCTTCTCTCCTCCATACTGCTTCTGGCTGGCTGATTCTACTTCCCCTGCTCCGAATCTGGCACTTGCTTAAGTGAGGCAGTTTAGGAATCTGGATTAGCAAAAAGCTAATTCTGTTGGGAAAGGAAAAAAAGGAGAAAAATCAATAAAATAAAATCTCCCTGAATTGTTTACATGGGAGTCAAATAAACACCAGCCCTGGTGTCAGAAAGGGAAGGATTGTACACCACTAACCCATGTCACTGCGGGCCTCATCTACAGAGTTTTCAAACACTTCCCGGTACAGTGACTCCCCCACTGCTGGGAGCAGCCTGTTCCAATGCCTGAGCACGCTCTCTGTGAAGAAACTTTTCCTCATCTCCATATAAACTCCCTCTGGCGCAGCTTGAGGCCGTTTCTTCTTGTCCTATCGCTTGTAACTTGGGAAACCGACCACGCCTCACTCCATCCTCCTGTCAGGCAGTTGTAGGGAGCGATAAGGTCCCCCTGAGCCTTCTCTTCTCCAGACTAAACCCCCCAGGTCCCTCAGCCGTTCCCCCGAGCACCCTTCCCAGCACAACCCTGGGGCACAGCACCCTCCTCCCCGCCTGCCCAGTTTCTCAACGCTTCTCCTTCCTCTCCCTCCTCCGCACCGCCTGCCCTCAAGGCGCCGCTGGCCCGGCGGGGACCCACTGCGCATGCACCTCCTACCACAGGTCCCGTAGAGGTGGGAGGGGTGGAGGGAGGAAAGGGGGCGGAGCCAGGCGGAGAGGGGCGGGGCCTCTGTGTGCCACGCCCTGGTCCTCTGGCGCCGGCAGGGGCGGCCCGGGGGGGAGTTCGACTTCCCTGGGACGCTGGCGGTGCTTTGGGGAGGACGGGTCTGGCCCAGGCCGCGGTAGTCGCTGACGGGGAAAGAGTCGCGGAGCCGGGACCCGCTGAGGCGAAGTTTGGAAGCTGCCCCGCGGGCGAGCAGGGGGAGGAGGGGCCGCAGACCTTGGCGTCGGGAGCATGAGCGGTCCGCCCCGGCCTCGCCATTGCTGCTGCGCCCGTGGGAGGACGGGCCGGTGCCCGCGGCCGTGAGGGGGATCGCTCCGCCGCGCCGGCGGCTGCTCCCGTGGGGATCCCGTAGCTGCCCGCCCTCCGCTGAGGCGCCTGCGAGCCCTCTCCGCCCCGCAGGGCGAGACTGGACGATTGCTGTCGATTTCCCTTCTCCCGGGCGGGGGAAGAGGAGGAGCGGCTGCCGGGAGCCCTCCCGGGATCCCCCTGGGACGACGCGGAGGCGGCTGGAAAGCCCCTCGCCTGAGGCGGCCGCTCCCGCCGCCCGCTGCGCCCACCGCCCCTCACCTCAGCTTCCCCCGCGGGCGGAGGCCGGCGGGAGCCTCCCGGGCCCCTGGCGGCGGCGCATGGGGGCGACGGGCGCGGGGCCGGGGCGCAGCGGGCGAGGGGAGGCCCCGTGAGGGCAGCGGCCCTGCCGGCACTGCCGGGCGCGTCCCGTCCCCTCCCCGCCCTGCCCGGGCCCAGCTCTCGGCGCTGACGCCGGGCGGCTCCTCTCGTCTCTGAAGAAACTTTTCCCGTGTCGGGCGAGGATGGATCCGGGCGGTCTGGAGTACTTCTGCGAGCAGGTACAGCAGAAGGATGTGGCCCGCAGGATGCAGGTCGGGCAGGAGCTGCTGGAGTACCTGAGCGACCCGGGGCGCTGCTCTGAGGTGGAGCAGGACCTGCAGCGCTTGGACAAGGTGATCGACGAACTGACCACATGGGTCAACTCCAGCAACTTCAAGGTGAGGCTGCGGGGACGCTCGGTGCGGGAGCGACCATGATTCATCATGGCAGGGAGGTGCGGGGCTCCGCGCTGCTTCGTTATCGGATACGAGCAGGAATAAAACGGCGTTTACATCGGGTTTTATCCCTGCTCCGATAAAAGAAAACTCGGAAATTTTTGGAGGGTGTGTGTGCTGGTTAACGTTTTCTTATTTCTGTTTCTCTGCTCTGAAAGAAGCAGTAATGCGAGTTTCATTTATGCTTTTGTCGCTGGTTGAACGTTTTTGGACGTAATATCAAAACTAAACCAAACCACACAACTGCTTTGCATACCCGGGCTGTGTTTCTTATTTTGAAACGAGATAAGTGGTGATTTTTCCTTCCCCCCTCTCATTCCGTGCTCTCTGTATTTGGGTGTAGCGTTTCCTGGATTGCCATGGTTTTCTGTAGGCCGTAGGAGTGCTGTCTCACCGGGTTTGTGCCGCACCGGGCGTGTTTGACACGGTTTAATGGATAATATGCTGCTGGGGGTTCCCATTGTGAGTTTGAAGCTGTTTTCCCGTCTCCAGGTGACTTTCCCGGCCGTGGGAAGTTGTGCGGTGTCTCCGCAGCCGCCGATGATGACTCACGTTTCGTGGCGTGTTGTGTGTGCGCGTTTCAGACCGAGCTGCCAGGAAGCAGCGATCGCTCCAGCGATCCTCCTGTGATATGTGTCCATAGTTCTGACGTTGGCCAGCTGATAAGGCGGTTGACAGTGTAGTTTTCTTACCGGGGACAGCCGTGTTCGCAATAGCGACTTGTATTAATTAATTAATTAATAAACTCGGCGTGCCGCTGGCCCGGATCCGCGCTCCCGTCGGCTGGCGGCGGTGTCGGGCTGCGATTGCGCTAGGCTCTCTAAGCCCAGCCAGGTCCGCCCTTCCCTCCGCAGCGCGAGTCGGGTTGTGGAAGGGACCGTAAAGCTCATCCAGCTGCAACCCCCTGCCACGGGCAGGGACACCTTTCATTAGACCAGGTTGCTCCAAGCCCCGTCCAACCTGAATGCAGTGCAACTCTGTGCAGGGATGGGGCTCATTCCCTTCACTCATTGTCTTGACTTGTAAGATGATTGACTTGCACTTTGGGCCTCTGGACTCGTTGTGAGGTTATAATGATTTTTTTCTCATCTGCTTAGGCGCAGAAAGCAGACATAGGAGTAACTTTGGGGCAGTTTGTTCATTAAATGAGGTTGTTTTTTTTTTTAATCAGTGTTTGCACGTAGCCCATCTAAGTTTCAAGTTCCCTTCTAAGTCTCAATAAGGCTTTACTTTGTTTGTACGTGTGATGTTTTTATTTTGAAGCATGTTCGTCATTAAAGGTCAGGTTAGCTTGAGAAAATAATGTGGACAAGTATGATTTATTTGCCTTTAAATTCCTCATCTGAGGGCAGTTGCTGATGACAAGTGATTACTGTGAAACCTAGGGAGGTTTGTAAAGAGGAGTAGGTATTAATTATCTCAACAAGGTAATATGGAAGTTTCCTTTTGCTCTTTTAAATTGTCAAAATTGGGCCTTAATTCTTGAAATCTGCTTTTCAAGATGAGTGTTTCATAACGTGGGACATTCTGCTTGCTGCTAAGGTAAGGTGATAGGGCTCCTTGGCTGTTAGGACTGCAGGACAAATGAGAATATGTAGCACTCCCGATCACAAGCCTCAGTCGTGCAAGATGAGTTTTAAAAACTACTTGCATAATAACTGAAGTATTTTTGTTATCTCTTCTCTATATCCACTTACTGGGGGCTCTTTACGTATACGGTGCTCTATTTCAAAGCATGTTATATGCATTATATTAGCTGCAGCAGCACAGGATCTTGGATGTTTTGCTCATGATCAGTTCCAGTATTCCTGGCTGTGGTGGCAGCATCTGCTGCTTCAAAACAAAAATACTCTGGAAAACTGTGCTTTGCATCTTACGTGCCTGTTTTACCTTATGCAAGCATAGGTGTAACTCAAATGTTAAATCTGAGTTTGCTGAAAAACTCAGTACCTGTATGATATAATCAAGTAATGCGTGCCCCAGGTTTACGTTTATTTTCAAGGAAAATATTCAAGTAATCTTCATCTTTGACTACTGTATTTTTTTAGTAATTTGTTGGTGTCTTTTTCCTGTGCTGAGTGACAAGTGGGGAATACTGGAGGGAATTTTAAAGGAGACATTATTTCCGCTGTATTGGTATGGATGACGAGGGAATAACTAATGTAGCTTGGCCTGGATACGCCTTATCTTGCTTTCGTGTGCAGACTCCATTCTTGCATGCAGTGCACAGTGATGACCACACTGAAAGAGAAGATGCGTGATCTTGGAGCTCAACTCTCGCTAACTCTCTGCTGTATCTGAGAAGAAAAAACTCCATAAAATGCCACCTGGAAAGTGCCTGTCTCACATAACCAAAAGAGAAAGGGTCTGAAGGGAATAGAAATAGAGGAATTGATTGGGCAGACTTGATAATGAGTGGGGAAAAAGGGAAGAGGTGTTCAGTAAACAAATGTGGACAATCTCTGAGATTGAATTGACTTGTCTCAGACAGGATTTAGTTATCCAAATAGTGCTTTTAATTTTCTGAAGTTTCCAGCTGTTTATAGTGGTTTAATAAGCAACCTGGCAGTTCTAACCTAAGAAAGCAGATAGCAGAATTTCTGAGTTGATCTAGCTCATTGAGGTGGAAAATGCAATTACCTGGGTGAGTTACTGGTAAATCAAAAAGGTGGGAGTAAGAACGTGTTGACTCATCTGCAGACGGAGTTCTGGTGCAAGTTGGTTGTGGAGCACTGGGAGTGACCTAGAGAGATATGAGTCATTAAAGGCTGATCTTAATGGTGTATTACGGGGACTTCAGCTACCAGGTCTGTGCAGTCATGGATGAATTACTTTCCACGACTGTTGGAAACTTTACAAGGCCGGGGAGCACCCAGATTTATTTTGTATCTCATTAGAATGAAAGAGCTGCTCACTGAACTAAATATTGTTTGTTTGGTGTCCTGGTATTATGAGCTCATTTATTTCAGGTTGGTTGGGACTGACCTCTCTCCTCCTGCAATTCAGAGGTTTCAGTTTGGCTTGGGTTTTTTTGCCTGGCATAATGACTGGTTTCCTAAGGCTGTGAGGAATAGTGGAGAAACAAAGTAAGAGTGGTGAATTCTGAAAGCTTTTTAAGGAGTAGGTCTGTCGGATGCAAAGTATTAAGAGATGGGTGCTAGTACTCTTTTGCTGGTATTTGTTCTCCTCAAACTCTGAACTGTTCGGCAACTTCAGCAAATTGGAATAGTGCTAATGTTTGCAAACTTCAAGCAGTAAATTAATTCCCCATTCTGTGCGGGTATCGCAACTGATACTTGCTGGCTTTACTGGGTTAACTTGAATGTTCAGCTATGTATATGTGAGTTTTACCACATATCTTCATGTCTTTCTGGTACTAGATAGTCACTTGAAATAATTGCAAGGTTACCTGACTTTATACAGTCTGGTGGCTAAAACTGTTCTGTGTCTGACTCTAATAACAGGGAAATCTGCTTTGAACATCTGCTAAAGAGATGGAGGAGGAAGAAGTACTCTACTCAAGAAGCACCTTTGCAAGCTGTTCATGTATTGTGTTTGGCTTTTTTAAGCCCACCAAAATCAAATAGTTACCCTCATAAAATTTCCTTTGAGCAATAAAACCACCTTTTAGTTCTTTATGCAAATTACACCTGATCAGAAGTAATAAAAACTGACTAAAATTCTGGTGGTTTCTAAAGATAATTTTTGTAAGAGTGATCAGCAATGTTTGTGGCCGAGAGTCATTTTGGGGTTTCTTACCTTTGTAGTCAACGTTTTAGCTTGGTTTATTTCTCAGCTGCAACAGGAAAATAGCCAATAATCACTGGGTTTATGTCAGAGGAGCAGATTGTTTGCCATGCAAAACCAAAAAATTGGGTATCTCCCAGTCTTTTGCTGATAGTGTGGATAACCTGTTTCTTTTAGGCAAATCCTTGGAATTATCTTTTATTTTATGCTCCCTGCAGAGTGAGATTTTTCTCCTTGGCTTTGTTTGTCTCAACCCCAAATACTGAAAGGTACTGACATGCCAGTGATGTTATTGTTGCAGTTTTGTATTTCCTTAGTTTGGCAAGTGTTTGTTTTGGTTTGTCTTCAGTTCAACAGAAGGCCGGCAGGAGGAGCTTTCGATTGCCGGAGGGGAAGATCTGAACTGGGGTTTTGCAGATAGGTTAAGACAAGTGTCCAGGATGTTTGTCTCAAGTCCTTGCACAGAGAGACGGCAGTCGTTATAACTTCATTGACCGCATATAAGTATGTGAAGTGGGAGCTGGAATTTGTAATTGTTCGAACAAAATGGAGATGGGATCTGGAAAAAAACCAAAGGTTCAGAAATAAAGGTGAAGTCCTACATTTCAGTAAAATAATTGAACACACATGCAGGATGTGGGACATGGGATTAAGTAAAGGTCCTTAGGAAGAAAGTGTATGGGTTGTTTTTGAGCTGAAGTTGAACACAAGCCAACACAAAAGCAAATGCTATATTGAGTTATAGGACTGTAACTTGCAGGACAGAAAAATGGAAGAACAGAGGTCCCACCTAAACCTTTATTCTTCAGTTACTGCATAGATCCTGATATTTCCTTTGCCTTTATTAGGAAATAGTGGTGATTTGAATGTCTTTGCTGGAGGAGCAGCGTTTGACTTTGAGCTCTTTGCTGAACTTCGTTATTCCTTATTTCAGGTTTGTTTCATTTGGCTATGTGGGAGCTACTTGCCTTATTCCTGTGTAATGAGAATGTGATTCAACTTGTCCATGTATGAATCCAGTTTTAGTTTTCAAGCTCAAGTATTTGATTCTTTCTTGAGTAATAATTGCTATTTTTTCATGTATTATTTATGTTCTGTTGGTAGAGTGTTAAATAAACTATTAGCCAAATAAACAAATCTTCAGAAGGCAAGGGACACTTGCAACAAGTTTTAATTATTTGAAGTATAATTAAAACTAGTTTTGTCCAGCGTTTAATTACTAATGTGGGATATATAGTCTCAAACTCCCAGGCATCTCCTCCAGAGGTGGAACTTGCAGTTCTCAGTAGTTTTGCAGCTTCAGTTTGTGTAATCCAGCCTAACTGTAGTCCCTGTTGAAACAGCAGCTGTGCTTCTCCTGGCCAGGCATTCCCACGATCACTCTTGAGGCAATTCCCTTTCTGTTGAAAGTTGAATTCATTTTCCAGCATTTCAACAAGCTGATTGGACTGATTCTGCAGGAGTTTTAAGTGCGTACCAGGTCAAATATGCCTGCAGGTCAAGAGGGAGAATGGGGTATCCCTTTTAGCCTGCAGTTTGCTTTGGGTGTGACTAGAGACCATTTCCAAGCTCTGTGCAGTATGCAAGAGAGGTGCTTCCTTCAGAATGGAGTTCACAGCAGTCAACACATGAGCCATATGTAGTTCCACATGTGCTCATAGTGGTGTTGCCCATTTAGAGCAGTTTCTTTCTTTCCCTGGCTGCTGAATGACCATGGTGCGTCTGCCTTCATTGCTCTGATGCGAGTGCATGGAAGGCTGTACAGTGGACAGGCTTAGGGAAGATCTCTGGCTAGGGAGATGCTTTCTCTTGTTCACTTGTGGCACTGGCTTTCTAAAGCAGGTTACTCCTCAGCTCCGTGAATACTTGTCTCCTCATAGCAGAAGAGCTGGTGCAAGGGGTATGAGTAAGTAGTAGAATAATAGGAAGAAATCACTGTGTGTTTAATACAGTTTTAACAAAGAAGAAATGGGAAGGGAAATAAGAGACCTTGGGCATGAAAACAATTATATTCTTTTGGAAGAATAAAGTCCTAAAGTAAAGTGGTTTTTGTTCTTCTCCATCAACAAGCTTAGAAAGGTTTTCAAGTGCAATTGTTGGGAGGGGTAGGGTAGGTGGAAAGCTTTTTCCTTTTTTTTTTTTTTCTTTTAATTTATATAAAATTTATTCTAAAGAGAAATGCAATACTTACGTCTCATTCTCTTCTCACTGAGCACTGCTTTTAAAGACGTTCCATCTTCAAACTTCTTGCACTGCAGCACGTAAAGTTTAAGCCAGACAATCTCAAAAAGAAAACGGTTTAAAATGTCAGGGGTTGCTCTGTGGCATAGTTCTGTTTTATACTCACTGTCCTTGGAACAGTGTCTATGAAAAATCTATGACTGTGGTAAAGGGAGGAATGTTCCATGTATGTGTGAAGCAAACTGTAGATATTCCTCTGATGGATCAAAGCTGGAGGCAGTGCACTACACACTTCAGAATACTGATTGCTGAGTTGTCACAGAATACAGAGCAATTTGGAGATCCCACTTTCAGTCTGAACTCAAATCAGCTTGAAAATCATGAGAGATTTTGAAGTAACAGAAGGGTGTAAATGTTTCTGAGTGTTACTGATGTGTTCTTCAGAACTGGGTAAATGTTTCTTTACTAATGCTGGGGGGGAGGAATGTTCTAGTTCCTAACTTGGGGGAAGGGCAGTAAACCAGATTTATGAAGTTCTGAAATGTTTATGACGGCACTATGCCTGCTTGTTTTGGCTGCTGTACAGGAGAGGTCAAAACAACAAGGACTTCCCAGATCCATGCTTGTTGAGAAGGACCTCTGAGGGAACCAAGCCTTTTCAGTGCTGAGCTATGTTCATCAGCCTGTGGTTAAATCTGGGTAATTCATTCAGTCATCCTCTCATAGTGCGGTGACTTGCACCATGGAGCTGAAATGATTTGTGCTTGGCCCTCACAGGAGGATTATGAAGGGAAGATTATCCTGGGGAGTTTGGTAGTCTGTACTGCTTTTGAGACTTTGAGGTTGCAGCTGATGAGTGGCTTTAACAGTAGCAGAGATCTGATACTCTCAGCAGGGTCTTAGCTTGTAGTCCAAATTAGGGTTGCAAAACACTGCTTTGAAGTCAGTAAACTTGCATTTTTAGGTAGAGAAGGCTCTGCATTTGCTGAAGAATTGCGACTCAAATTGTTGAGCTTCAAGACTTCATGGTCGGTTACCAGCAATCCTCTTTCCTGGCAGTGTGAAGTGATGTGATATACATACTACTAAATAAAAACAGATGGTACAGATCTTGGATCTTTGTCATTGTGTCATTGTACCCTTGAAGATGGAGGAAGTATGAGAATGGAAATAATGCTTTCTTGTCAATTAAGATCTCTAAGGTACAGATGACGTGTGGCAGCTTCAGCTGCCGTGACTGCAGTTTTGGCTGCTTGTCAGTGGAGGCAGCTGCCCTGCTGACTCTGAGGGGGAGAACTGAAGTTCACTTGTCCCAGGGAGCATGGAGTCTAAGGATAACCTGGGTGGGACTGGAGAACCACCTGGGCTGAAGAAACAACCAAGGAAAATAGGAGAGTCCTTCTGCCTGTGGAGCTGGGGCAGGTTTTGGTATCTGTGCATGTTTTTGGATTAAGGGAAGGAATGGAACGTGGTAGATCTCAGCAAAGTGGGTATTGTGGAAAGAGCTGGAGTGGAAAACAGTAAAGGAGCAAAAAGTGATGGAGTATCCTGTGAACTAGGGAAGAAGTGTATTCAGGGAGATGAGTAAAGAGAGCTACATAAGAAACTCTTCCAGGAGAGCTGGAAAAGGAACAAGCTGCAGAGCAAGAAATAGGCTCAATTCATAATCACATTTTGGTTGGAACATCTGGACTTCACTGAAGAGTCTGGTCCTTTCCAGAGCAGATAAAATATTTCTCAGTCAAGTTGCCAGTTTTATTGTGATCCAGGAAGTCCAGGACAGTCCTGAGCACTGGTTTGTTAGAGAACAGCTCAACAACCAATCAACTCCAGTTCAAATAAGTCTTAATTTCTTTTGTGAACCTCAAATATAGTGTTTGAGTGCATTAAACAATAGTGAGCTGATGAATTGGCCTCAGCATACAAAGGCCTTTCTTGGCAGCAGGCAAAAAGGCTTAATGAATGCAGAGTAAAAAACAGATCCAATGGTTTTAATCCCAGAAGAAATACATCCCTCACTGAAGTGAGTGGGAAAGAACCATGGTGCTGTTGAGAGGTTTTGCTGTCCATAGTGGAGAGCGTGTGTTGGTACACCATCCCACACAGTGTCTGAGGGGTTAGACCCTGTTTCTTTCAGGTCAGCTCTACCTGACTTGTGCATTGTTCTTGTTTGTTTTGCTTGAATGCTGCTCTCTTGGTCCCCTGTCAGTCATTAAAGGCTCCTTCCAAAGGGCTGCTTGGATCATATCTACCAGGAGATACGGAAACTCAGAACGTTGTGTATCAAAGCAGAGAAATGTAAGACCTATTTACAAAACCAGTGGGGTAGTTTATTTGATGTACTCTGTAGTGGTATGCTTCAGTTGACTTGTTTTGAAACACGGAATGTGAGCCAACTTGGTAGCTAGAGCAGTTTCCCACTACTTCAAGCCTGAGGTCACATCCTATTTTCTGTAGATATTTCTTACCTGTTGTCATTTCAAAGGTGCAGACCACAGGGGACTTTGCATGAGCTCAAGCCATATGTGCTTTACTTTTTCAAATCTCTGAGGTGCTGCTGTTTGTAATGGAAGAAGTCTTCAAGAGGGATTTTAGTAAGACAATCAAATGCGTGGAGCAGAGGGAAACTCTCTGTAAGTACCGTTGCAGAAGGAAAGGCTGCGTTTTATGCATTAATAGACTTCTAAATACATGCATAGGAAGGGTATCTTAAAAGCTGCCACTGGAAGCCTAGTCTAAGGTGGAGCTTGTAATCAGGAAACAGAAGCATAGGAAAATTATGCATATCCAGAATGAAATCCTTACTGCGTTCAGGCATCACTCTCTAGATTGAATTTTTGTCTCAGGTCTCATAAAACTTTACAATCTGGAAAAGAACATTAAAGGGAAGAGCTTTTGGGAAACTTTGATGTTACCATAAAAGCTGACTTATGTTTTTTGGTCTAAGTTGCCAATTATAGTGTTCTGTTTTCTCACCCTAAGCTGTAGATGCAGTCACCTGTTGGCAATATATTAAGTCAGTGATGCCATCCATTTGTATTTGCTCTTCTCTGTTTTAGTATGTAATAAAATGGGGTGAATTTCCACATAAGTTGTACTAACTTGAAACTAAGTTTTGTTCCCCTTGTTTAAAAGGAGGTCTGTTGTACTAATAATGACTTGATTAAAATCCCCTTAATTATGTGGTTGCTTCAGATCCGAGGTTTTCTGGGGACCATATTTGTCTAGTTTCCTGTGGAAACACAGCTCATGGGATCTGGTGTGCATGGGCCACGTGCATTCACATTCCTCTCCAGGCGGATTTTCTTTGGCCTGCTGTCTGCTGTGGACCATTGTGACAGATAAGGATCTTGCGGAAACAGCGTCGTCCAAGAAAATGTGGTTCCAAGTTGTAGGAAAATAAACAGCTGATAGAGGGGAGTAGCTCTGCTCAGGGCTTCACAGGGAAAAATTTCCAGTGCCTTAACTAGAAAATCCAGAGCAGAAAAAGTTGTTACAAAAGCCCAAGCATCAGGAGCTCCTTCCTTTGGGATTTGCATCTTCGTGGGCAGCAAATTGAGCTAGCTACAAGGTGTGGGAAATGCAGTTCTGGTGTTCATAATGAACTGTGATCGAACATCAGGAATGAAGTCTTGGAACACTGTGCAGGGTAGGGTTAGGGTGAAAAAAAACATCCTGACTTGTTGCAATAATTTAGTTCAACCGCTCATTTCTGATCATGTTTTTGTTTCTCTGTTAGTGGATGTTACTCTCTTGCCTGGTTTCTGATCATAGATGGGAACTTCCTTACAACCCCAGCAGTGTGTTGACCTGCCTCTTCTTCCCTTCCCTTCCCTTCCCTTCCCTTCCCTTCCCTTCCCTTCCCTTCCCTTCCCTTCCCTTCCCTTCCCTTCCCTTCCCTTCCCTTCCCTTCCCTTCCCTTCCCTTCCCTTCCCTTCCCTTCCCTTCCCTTCCCTTCCCTTCCCTTCCCTTTTTTTAAACAAGAACAGATGAAGGGAAATGGAACTTCTCAAGCTGAGCAAGCAGGCGGACAAATGGTGTGGTCTGAACTGCCAGGGAAGGCAGCATTGGCTTCTCTCCCTTGTTTTCTTTTGAGTGTTTGGAAAAAGATGTAATGACCTTAGTGGATGAGCTAAGTAGCCAGATTGAAGTAAGCTCTTAGCATCTGGAAAACTGTTTAAACCATGGAGGCTTCCTAGTTTCTGTTAGTACTTATATTGAGGGGCTTAGTTTTGCATTCTAAGTTGTTTGCTTTTTCTGAGTCTTACAACTGCATCCCTCTCCTTTAGTTTTGTTATTTGGTTGTGAGTTTGTTTGGAGTTCTTTTGTTTTCTGGTTTTTTTTTGCTAAGGCATTCTGGTTGGTTTGTTTCAGCAGCTTAGAGACCTGGTAGAGGAGGAAAGGCCTAAAGCCTCACTGTTACCTGGTTCAAAGGAACTTTGACTTTCATCTAATATCAAGTTCTTCCTCTAGAGTCATCTCTTAAAGGATGGACAGAACTGCAGGCCCTAACATGATCTAGACAGGAAAAAAAAGAAGCTTCTTCCAACTCCTTAGTTCTTATAATTAATAATTTGAATTTTAATGATTTGTAGTTGAAAATATAAAAACATTAATAGTCTTTCTGTTTTAAGGCAAGTACTAAAAAACCTGAACTGCTGTGGTATATGTAAATACACTTGATCCATACCAAACCTATTCTGATGACTTCATCTTCATGAAAGCTTCAAGGAATTATCAGCTCTCTCATTGGAGCTTTAATTTCTGTTTGGGTTAAGATCCAGTCTTTCAGCATGTTTGCATATCTGATTTCTTTAAAATGTATTCTAAAGAATTCCTTAGTGATCTGTTTTATATATCTAATGCTTTTGTTTCAACAGGTAGCACTACTGGGATTAGATGTTTTAGGTGCCCTTGTCGACAGATTATCAGGACGCTTTAAATCCTATATAGGAACTGGTAAGTGAAATACAACTTTATTGTTAAAACCAAGAAGTAAAAGACATTCTCCTCCTTTTCCCCTCTCTCTACCCTGCACAGCAGCTGAAGTCAAACATGTTGAAAGCTTTCTGAGCTAATTATAATATAGTGGTAGATGTCTTATTGCTACTGTTGGAACTTAAGTAATCTGATATTAACTTGTAAGTGTTCATTTCTCATGCAATTGTTGATTTCTGGGTGGTGGTTGGGATTTTTGAGAGGTTCCAGGAGCATCTCTTCAGTAATTAGGTTCATGCTATATAGTTGCTCACCACTCCCATCCTATGTACTCGCTTACCAGTCCCCAAGACAGTCATCTACAAATTACATTGGAACTTAAGTGTTACCTTTAACTTGTGTTGAAGAGTAAAGGTTTTATTTGAGATCACTTTGATTAGAGCCGTATGTCTGCTGAAGCCTGTGGTCTCTGAGGACAATGTGGTCTACCTCCTGTGAGATAACTGTAGCTTTTGGTAGTCTAATCTTTTTATGGGATGGAAAAAAGGACTGTTGTTCTTGTTTGTATTTACTTGAATGACATTCAAATGAATGGATCTGTGTGTGCCTGTATATGAAACAGTTGTGCTAGGAGGTGTGAACAAATGGTACTGCCCAACTCATTTTGCTGGTGTCCTTGAAAAGGGATAGTGCTACTGGAGCATTGACAGTGGTGATGCATCACTGGCTGTTGCTAACAGAAGTTTCTAGCTCTATGTCCTTTCCCAAAGTTTGTGTAACTTACATCTTGTTCCCACATCTCCGGTTACCCCAGATTTTCTGCTACAATGTTAAGCTTCCTTTTCTTTATGTGTCTACTTTTGTATTTAAGAGTTAGGATATCAGCAGCATCTGAAAGTTAGGAACACAAAGCATAGTTTGACAAGTAACTGACCAAACTCACTAGAAGCCTATTTCAGAGTGCTGCAGAACTACTGCAGTAGCGCTGCAAAACTGGAATCTGCTGCTGCTGAGGGTTTTTCTTTCGTTTGTTCTGTACTGGAGCAGTGTAAGGGCACTGAAGCTGTATTGTGCTGTGCAGAATAGTGATTTCTGAATAGTCTGTCACTACACACAGTGCTGAGCTGCAGAGTTTTATTCTGTTTTGATTTATATTTTAATGGTGTGTAACTGAAAATTACAGCAGCTTTATGAAAGGTTGGAAAGCTTTATTCATTTCTCTGGTTTTAAGTGTGAACTACTTCAGAAGAGACTGAAAACACTGTTTGGTTTTGTCCCAGTAGTTGAGTAGCTTGAGATTATGACTCTGTAGCATTTATATTGAGAAAACCAAAAGGAGTACTGGCACTGGGTGACCATGGAACATATGTAACATCAGTAGGCATCTGAAGCTGTGTATTCCACAAGTACCTTTCAGAAGAGCTCAGTGGTAGTGCCTTCTACTGAAACTGGTTTTCTGAGCATCTTCAGAATCAAGACCTGTGGAGTGTACTGTGCTGAATATGCAAGTCACTGTTGTGCATGATCAGCTTTTAGGTAAGCTTGACAGACACCAAAATGTTAGTCTGGTAAAGGCACAAAACAGCCTTTGTTTCAGATGACTTTTACAAGAGAGTGATTTATGGTATGAATTCTCTTCATTCAGTAGCTGTCTCTCCAGGTCTTATAACATGATGTGAATAACTTTCAATTTTTGCCAGTGAAGCAGTCACACGAAAACTTCATTGTAAATGTCTGGCTGTGGGGATAGTCCAGGGTTTATGAGAGTAAGTAAAAGCACACTGGTGAGCAAGAGAACTGCTTCCTTCACCAAAACTTAAAGACCCAGCAGCTTCCCAAAGCATGTTCTGTTAACTCTGTATATTTGGCTTCTAACATAATCTGAGAATGACTCCAGTAAGTCAGCCCAAAGTCTCATGTCTGACAGTGATCTGCAGATGCCTGAAAAGACTTTAAGGCCAGGACAATCATGCACTGATAAACCCTCTCAGTATGATCCCCAAGCTGTCAGTGGCTTTGTAGTTTAGGGTAGCTGAGGCCAATGTCACCTTGTTTTCCTACAGCTGTATCTGGTTAGTTTTTGAGCACACAAAGACATTTGGCTTCTACAGTGTTCTGTAATAAGGCTTAATTATGGAAAATTTTTGTTTTGGGGCTGCCTGATAACCTGATGTTTGCTAGATGTTTTGTTAGAGAGATGAGCTATCGCTTCTTGTCTTCTTGACCGCCATCCTCATTTCACAGATCTCTTCTGTATCTGTCCTTTGCTGTCCTTCTCCCTGCCCTGGGTAAGAGTCCGAGTCTGATTGTTTCTTGTATACACATGGTTCCAGAGTTTTTATTGTTTTTGTTTCCCCTTTCAGAGCCTTTCTGTTGGAGAGCTTTGAATTGAGGCAGCCATAGCAGCACTGATGCAGTGTATGTTTATAGCAGCATAATTTCATTTGGGTTTATTATGTTTCTATTACTGTTGTAATGATTAAGAACCTCTCTTTTTGTTACCTAGTTGCTTCCTGAAAATAGACCTAATATATTCATATATACTGTCTGCTGTAACAACGTGTTTCCTGCGATTCCTAGCAGATTTAGGGTCTGCTGCCCATGGTGGTGTCTCTTCCTCCATGTGCCTTTATCACTTCTTTCCTGTAAGACCCCTTTTTTGAGAACTATGTGAAAATCCAGCTGCACTCTGTCAGCTGAGTTACTTTAAGCAGAGAGCTCTTACAAGTTAGTGAGGTACCACTTAGAACCACACAGACTGATTTGAATTGGAAAGGACCTTAAGATCATCTAGTTCCAACCCCTTGGCATGGGCAGGGACACCTTCCACTAGACAAAGTTGCTCAAAGCCCCATTCAGCCTGGCCTTGAACACTGCCAGGGATGGAGTATTCATAACATCCTTGGGTAACCTGTTCCAGTGCCTCACCACTCTCACGATAAAGAACTTCTTCCTTATACCCAAGCTAAGTCTTCCCTGATTAAGTTTGAAGCCATTACCTCTTGTCCTTTCACTATAGTTCCTGATGCAGAGTTCCTCTCCAGCATCCACTTCTTTTTGTAAAACCTGTATTGTCTCCTCTATGCCGTAGATGACTGTGCATGTACTAACTGACTATAGTGGGTTCTTCACAGATGAAAGTAGAATCACAGAATCATTGAGGTTGAAAAATACCTTTAACATCCTTGAGTGCAAATGTTAGCCCAGCACTGCCAAGTCCACCATGTGCTTATGATTAACGACATTGCATGCTCTCTGCAGCTGGCATCAGTGTTCTGGGGACTTGGACACACAGATTTGGAATCTGTTTTCTAGTACTTATAATAAAGATGCTTCAAAATACTTTGCAAGCAATAAATGTTAGGGTATATGTTAGTTCCTGAGATTATGTGGGTATCTTCTGGAAGAACTGAAGCAGATTAAAGAGTGTTTAAGTGTTACATCTCTCAGTATTTAAAACTACTCCTTGTTCTGTGATTAAAGGATTACATAAGAGTACATAATTACCCTGTCACAATCTATTTTCCCAGGTGATGGCATTAATTAGTAAAATATTATATATCAGAAATAAAAGAGGATTAGAACTATGGGCAAGTGTAATGGCAATAGAGCTTATGGGAAAAGTCTGTACTCATAGTTTCATTTCTAAGAGAAGTGAATGTTCCCCACTTACTGCCCATTCATTTTCAAAGGAATGAGAAAAGAAAAAGTATAATAAAGGTATATGGACCCTGTGTGACATTTAATGTGGTGATATAATCATGACATTTTCCGGCATATATTGAACTGGCCATTAGTCTATCATGTAATTATATTGTCATTCACTTTCACACAACTTTCCAAGATACACTGCAAAATGTATTTTGATTACCTGCAGATTAAAGGAAAGGTACTTGACACTTAAGGACAAAACACAGATACACGTTATTTAGGTACATATATGCATAAGTCTGAAATAGACACATTTTACACACAAAGCCCCCACATGTAGATCTATATATATGTGTAATAACAGTTTGTTATGGGAGAGACTCTTCATTAGGAACTGTAGTGATAGGACAAGGGGTAATGGGTTAAAACTTAAACAGAGGAAGTTTAGATTGGATATAAGGAAGAAATTCTTTACTGTAAGGGTGGTGAGGCACTGGAATGGGTTGCCCAGGGAAGTTGTGGATGCTCCATCCCTGGCAGTGTTCAAGGCCAGGTTGGACAGAGCCTTGGGTGGCATGGTTTAGTGTGAGGTGTCCCTGCCCATGGCAGGGGGGTTGGAACTGGATGATCTTAAGGTCCTTTCCAACCCTAACTATTCTATGATTCTATGTAAAAAGAAACCAGTGGGCAAAAATACTTTTGGAAGGTTGTTGTAGTGCCATATACTAAGATGTGAAACCAATTATAAGTGTTCAAGTTCTTTCCCAGGAGGCTTCTAGAAGTGATAGAGCCACCTTTGAATTAGGCTCTTGAGAACAGTTTAAATGTTCTTTCAAATTTATTGTTACAATTAAGCATTCAAGTATGTTGCCTGATTTATTTGCAAGTCTTTACGACTGCTTTAAATGTGCATTAATATTTGGAGGGTGCTTGGATTTAAAAGCAATTGGTACAAGCATTCGGAAGTATTTGTTTGAGTAAGACTGCATTGAGATAAGTGACACCCAGGTTCTGAATTTTTTTTCTCTCTCCTGCTTAATGATTGGAATTTTGGGATGGAAAATACCTAAATACACAGTTTAATCAAGATGTGACTCTTCAGTTAAGTGGATTTGATGATGTGTGGAGAAGTGCTTTCCTCAACAGTATGAAAACCAAGAAATGTTTTAGCATGAGCTACTATGGATATATAGCATGTGGAAGAATATGAGATCTTCAGGTTCTAGGAACTGACTTTATTCTTATTTCTATATATTTTATTATAATTCAAGGAATTTAATTGCTCAGATAATGTAAAGCAAGCTTTTGTACTTATGTGAGAAGAGTCCTGTCTCAAAGGTATCTTCTTGCACCTAACTGCAGGTCAGGCGTGTCTGATACTGCCTTTTCATTTTATTGCTTATTGAGCTCAGGAAAAGCTATCTGGATATGAATTATAGGATTTGCTTAAGCAATAAAATGCTGCTGAGGCTTTTAGAGGAGACTTCGTTATTTGGGGTGGGGTGGTTCTTATTTTTTTTTGTCTTGAGAATAGATGTTTTGAATTACTTTTGTGTTTTCAGATGTAATGAAAAGATGAATTTCCTGCAACATCTCAGAAAATCCTTGTGTTTTCTTTGGTTCCCTCTATAGTGATCATAGCTGATTGTCGCAGCTGATGTAAGCTGCAACTTTTTTGCATCTTGGTGACAGTTTCTCTAAAGTTTTAGTAAAAAAAATAAAACACATAAATCCGTGCAGCCTTTTAAAGCTTTCGCTGTCCTGGCTGGCACTGGAATTTAGTAGTAGGGGGAATGAATGTTACCTGAAGTGATCCATGCCTGAAGTGGTAGGCTGTGATTTAAAGTACCATCTGCTTGCTGTCTGTGGACTGCTCACTGTATGACACCTAGAAAGGCAGTGCCATTAAGAGTAGAGAAATCACAGCCTTCCTTGGTTTCTGTTTGGTTCTAATTAATACTAGTTCTGTGAAGCTAACCTAGAGCTAAACAGTTTTAAAAGGTGACATGAACATTTGTTCTGTCTACTTTCTAGTCTCCTTGCTGGTCTGGTACAACTCTTTGGACCTGAAGGGTCTTGTCTTGTGTTCGTGAGACTGAAACCTTGATAGGTTAATGAATTAATTGTGTTAAACCAAAAAGGTGTGTGTTTTTCTTCCACTGCCTGTGAAGAAGAGTATATCTCATTAATCCTGCTTTTCTTAGATGGCTTCTGGAAAGACCCAAAGAAGCACATTAATGTCTGAGATGGATTTGGATTAGACTTGCTGACGACTGGACTTTATCTTGAGGAGGAGAGAGCCTACTAATGGTTTTTTGCTTACAAGTAGCCCTTGGCCATGTGGGTCTGTTATTGTGGCCCTAGTGCTGGCCCCATAGGAGCCTCTCTGGGGCTCCTTTCTCTCCCGTGCATTGTACCCAGCAGAGCAAACCGCTTTTTCTGTCCTTGTCCTCCTTCTTTCCAATGCAGCTTCTTAGTGCTGTGCTTGAGCTGGCAGTTCCTGAGGAAATGAGGAAGATATGGATTGCTGGCTCAGTATAACCTGTGTCTGTCCTCAAAGCTTTTTCTTTTAATGTCTAAGATGTTAGACTTTTTAGTAACAGAATTTCTGCCAGTACTGATGTTGTTCCCTGGCACAGATTCTTATTGGCTTAATGCTTTTTGTAGGTCTTTGCAGCAGAGCAGATGTGGACTATCAAAATGTGGGCCATTGAAATGGATAGATGTAAGAGGCTGTAAAATGGGCACTTACAAAGAGCAGGTGTAATTGGCAGGAGAGCAGGAGCAGAAGGAGCTGTGAGGGAGAGCACAAACTGAAAAGCTCCATGTTTGTGTCACAACAGAAGGAACTCTTGTTAAAGTTTAACAAAAGGAAATTGTTGTGCTTCCAGTGGCATTCCAGCTGCAGGGGGGTCATACAGTTAAGCTGCTCAGGACTCTTAAAAACACATTGGGTGCCATTCTAGGCACTGACTTCTGGGCTTTACTTGTTCATCATCTTAAGTTCCCTGTAAAAGAAATAAATGTCATCTCTCGAGGCTATACCCAAACTCTCCAGGCTGGTTTTGGCCTTATCTCTTGTATCTGCTGTCCAGCTTGTGGTGATGAAGTCATTATGTGAATGTGTAGAAGTGAAAATCTATTTAGGCTTACTGAGCCAAGAAAAGGAAGACAAAGAATGGAAGAGAAACCAATGGGATAATAAACTCTGTTAGGCATATAGTAGAAAGGAGAAAGGCATGAAGAACAGCTCAGATGTAAATAGCAGGGCAGTCTGATGTAGATCTGGTAGAATTATTGTGTGCTATAGATGATTTTTACTAACGATCCTCAGTTTTCTTCAGTAATAAAACCCTATAAAGTTGTGGTATAACAATGTAGAAATCTTAATGGGAAAATCTCGGAAGTAGCTGGTAGTGATAGGAAACTTTGGCAATGTGGGCAAAAGGCAAATTGAATGGGATATAGTGCTGCTTGGCTCTGCAAAAATAACCAGCAACTGCAAAGGGGAATTGGTATTTCTTGAATTTAATATAATGTTTCTGTTCATATTGGCAGAAATAAATGAATAAAAGGAAGGAAGTTGTCGTATGTTAGGTTTTCCAGAGTCCCTTTCAAATAGTGAAATAGGATAGAGTAGTAGTGAGTCCGTATTGAATACACCAATTTATATAGTTCACTGAGTAACTTGTTAGGAGACTACAACCTGGAATACTGCCTTCACATATGGTCCTGCTTCTCCTTTCTCACCTTCCTTTTAACTCCAACATCTATTTGAGATTATTTAGTTGCAGACTGATGCTTGGAAACAACCATATGTGTATATTGTCACTGCAGCATAAGGAAGGATGCTAATTCAATCATGGTAATGAAATGTATTAAACCTAAAGGAAAAGTATCAGCCGAAGTGATTGTTCAGTTGTATTTGGAGTGAAGTGTGGAGGATCATTGTTCTTGATGATCTATTTTCTGTCATCCGTTTTTGGGGATGTAGTAGTGCTCTAATCTTCTAAAGCAGAGGCTTGATTTTTGCTAAAGGGTGCCCTTGTATTGCAAGTATGACTTCAGCTGTTGCTGGTAGTGGTAGAAATCTGCCTAGGGTAAAAATCTTTCTATAGAATCTTAGTGTTTGCGCATCCAGTCAATACTTCCTAAGGTGCCAGAACCTCCACAGGCTGTTCCTGTTGGCTCAGTTTCAACTAACTCTTGGCTCATGCTTTTAACTGACACACGTGTATCGTCTGGAATATCTGAGCATGTCCTCAGTTCACTCTGCAAACAGACAAGTACTGGTACGAGGGTGGTATGAGCTGTCGGGGGGAAACTGGCTGGCACAGTGAGTGGGCAAAGGTGCTGCTTTCTATTGACAGCACCAGCTTATCCTGGTGCAGAGCAAAAGCCTGTGTTGGTCTGTCATCTCTGATGCTGAGCTGTAATTGCTGCTGTGGGCTTAGGTGAGGTTTCTTATGAGAACTTGAAGTTTCTTGTGCTTTGTGATTTCGGCTGGGCAAGAGTAGAGAGGAGCAAGGAGAGGCCAGGAGGCTTGGAGTAGGGGGAAGAGAAGAGAAGGGTGATCAGCAAAAGCAGGCTGCTGGGATGGACCCAAGTGTCTCAAATGGTGTCAGAATTTTTAGGGAAGAAGACGTGTTTCCCACTCATTCATAGAAAGCACAGCTAACAGAAATCAGCTATTTTTCTCTATTGCTCTCTCTAGATGTGTCTAATATTTGGAGAACAAGAGATGAAGGCATTAGAAGTTCAAGTTGAAATATGTTTAATGGAGATTCCCTTCTGGTTGAGTGCTCTGAAACTTCTTCAGTAGGCAACCAGTGATTTCCTGCTGGAGCCTTCTCTGACAGAGAGGATGAAATACCAAACTGAATATCAGCATTTGACAGCCTAATTTCATTTTCCTTATGCAAAAAGAATGTATCATGCCTTGTATGGGGTCTTACAGAAAACTGAGATTTGAGGGGGGAGTCAAGCCTGCAGCCATTTGGCTCCCTGAACAGCTCCCATTGCAGCCTGTCCCTCTGTGACAACGGCCGGCGTGTTCAGCAGCCGTGTGCTCTGAAATCTGTAGGCTGAGGCATGGCTTAGTTCAATGGGGTGAGCTCATCTCTGTTCCACAGCTCCTAGTAGCTGTTCTCTGTGCTTGCCTTAGTGATGTGAACGGGGTCCTGGTATCTGCAGCTCTGTCAACTGGCTCAGTGTGCTCATTGGTCACAAAGGAGCCCTGTTCCTGCAGGACTGGCATTCCGTGTGTTTCCCTCTGCTTCCCTGGGGCTGTTTCCCTCTGTGTAAAGCCAGAGTTGCCTTCAGCTGCGCAGCAGTTCAGCTCTAAGGTAGCAAACCTCACCATTAACACGTGCCATGGGTAAAAGGTCTGTTTAGAAGTGCTGAAGAGAGTCATGGAAAGTGATGCTGGCAAGAAAGATGCAATCAGTGTAGGAGTGATGGGCAGTTTATGGGGAGGGGTCAGCTCTGTACTCCCCAAAATCACTTACTGAGCTCTGCATGTTTCTTCTGTATTCGCAAATGGGAAAACACCCACCCAAGCCACTGAACAAAACAAAACCACCCCTCCAAAACCCAAAGCAAACAGCCAACACCCCACCCCAACAAAACAACCCCAAAACCTCAACGCTCCTCCTCAACAGAAACACCAACTCAAACAAAATAACTTCAAACTCCTCAAACTACAAACTGAAAGTAGCTGTTAATTTATTTAGAGGAGAACAGGGAGGGAAGATAGATGAGAAACACAGAAACTTTGTAGCTAAAGGTGTCAGGGGAATATCCAGAGCCAGGAGAATTCAGTGTTCAGATGAGGACAATTAGGAAGTGTTCCGATACAGCAGGAGGGGAAATTGAAACTTCAGTACTGTAATACTCATGGCACAGAAAGGGCTGCTGTCCTTAATGTAAGAACAGAGGAGACATCCTGAGTTTCTGATTCTGTCCCCTTTCTCTTGCTGGCAACTCTATTGTTCAGTTATTGCTATAAAATCATGAAGTGCTGTTAAAATTCTTTCAGATCTCCCTTTCAAAAACCAGAGCAACACAGTTATTTACTGCATGAGTAGAATAGGACAATTAATTTGGTAGCAGGCACTGTAAAATACTCTCGAGTGTTCAGAAGTGTGACACCAAATGCAGCAAAAGGGGATTTTTAGCTGGACTATGTGTTCTGACCAACTTAAAATCAGTTTTGATTTTCATATGAGATGTATTTTAAATCTGTTTCAGGAAATCTCCTTAAGCATCAGAAAATCCTCACTGGAGGTTTAATCGTTATTTTCTTCTCTCTTTTGCAGTTCTCCTGCCTTTGATCGATCGTATGGGAGATGCCAAAGACCAAGTTCGGGAGCAAGCACAGAATCTCATATTGAAATTGATGGATGAAGCAGCACCACCCATGGTATGATTGCTTAGTGTAGGTTCAGGTGGAGGCCTCCAGTGGGCTTATGGCTTGTGTATGAGCTTGACTTTGAATATGTGACAATGTTGTGGTGACTGTTAATGGTGCAAAGGCTGAAGATATCCTTCCTGGGGTAACACCAATGCATTGTTCAGCTGGAGATAAAAATCTGGCAGTACAATGCTGCAGTCTTTGCATATCGTAGCTGAATTCGGAGTAGATGTTTTTGTGTCACGTGGCAGAACCTTGTTAATTAAAGCATGTTTGAAGCATCCTCCTGGCTTTGAGTTTGCATAATGGGAACATGTAAGTTTGTTTAGCTCCAACTTTGGTTTAAAATCAGCTTTGTACTTGAACATGAAGGAGTAGTCCTGCAGTTGAGGCCATCCATTCTAATGTAGAAAATACGGCTTTCTAGATGTATGACAGGCGCGCTGTGTGAACCGTGGGCAAACTGAGGGGGGAGATAAGGTGCCCTCTTGATTTGTCTTAGGTTGAAGTTTGAGTTAAGCAAATTTACAGCTCTTAGCATTAGGTGGCTTCCATCCTAGAAGTTAGGTGCTAAATCTTCCAGTTTCTACTCTGAGTCTGAAAAGCATAGGCTTGTTTAACAGGGTTATATTGTTCGAGCAGTGATGTTGTTTGGAACTCTGTGCATCCTGGTTGTCAGTAGGGACTTACAATTTGAGGTTTTAGTTTCTGAAGCAAATCTGTTTAAGTGCAGAAGTTTATAGGAAACATCTTGGGTTTTGTGAGCAAAAATAAGGTTCATTTGTGTGCTAATTCCTGTGTGGTTTTATTCATAGATACAGATTTGAATGTTTGTGCGCAAAGAATAAGATTTACTTGATGTGCAGTCAGAAAACTGTTCTTGGTTGCTTTATTGGCCTGATAGGGAAGACAAGGCAAGTCTGGCAAATATAGAAACATATTTATCTCCCTTCCAATGTGAGGCATTTTCTCGCATGATTTGGTCACAGATCTGACTGGGGTTTAGGCATCAAAGTCTAGTGGTTTCATCCACAAAGACATGCCTTGACCTTTTCAAGAGATCCCATTTTGATTGTAGTCATTGACAAAGAGACATTGCAGCATTTTTTCGTGGCCAAGAGTGAGCAGTTCATGAGTGACATGTTCCTGTGCCCAACATGCTCCGAAGTACCTGACATTGAGACCTGAAAGAACACCTACCTCTACAGTAATAGCATTTGGGTAAATGCAGAGCATCTTGGAGACACCTTCATTTGAACCACTGCTGATAAAAACTGTGGTGATAGTTGCTTCGTGCTAGGCCCTCATCATGGAAGTGCCTTAGATTACTGGTCCATCTTTTGGTCTCTGAAGAGTTGTTAGGCTGAAGGTTGTCCACTGAGGTTGTGGAAGGAATCTTCCACCCCCTTGGAAGCTTACTCACAGTGTCAGAGAGAATACTAGGTTTGTGGCGTGGAAGGAGCGGTGTGTGTAAGAGAAGGGATGGATCTTGTGGTAACTCCCCTAGGGTGGAAGAAACCCGGCTTCAGTCATTTGCTCTCAGGACAGCCTATGTATCATTAAAAATGTGGATGAAAAGCATTAATTGTCCTCACAGCAGGGACAGAAACAGAGAGGTCTCTCCTGTGCCTCCCACATTCAAATACAGAGTTTTAGGCTCCCTTTGCTGCAGAGAAACATCCTTTTGGAAGAACTGGGTGGAGTAATCTTTTGGGGATAAGTCCTGTAAGTTTCTTTCCAATCAACTCATCTTGTCTGTTCTAATGTGGTGTTGAATGATATTGAGTTTGTTCTGTTGCCAGTTCCCTTTTGTTGGTTTAGATGTGTTTGGGTCTTTTTTTGGTTGGCGTTTTTGTATGAGTGAGAGCTAGACATAGCTGGTTATGGGCAGGAAAGCATAAAAATAAGAGTATCAGTGGTATAAATGCATGAATGGGACAAAGGAAGGTTGACAACAACTGTTGCTAGCGAGTTGTGAGAGTTGGCATTTCTAAGCAGCCAGTTGGATTTCTCTGTTTAGAAGAACTGAGTTATGAAAGTAGGGTAAATTCAGTGAATTTCTCTTCAGCCTGCTTTCTTTGTTTCAGCACTCTACAGCTCCCTCCCTACCTGTATGTTTTGTACACCTAGCACAGGGACTTCCATTTTCCTATGTTCGTTCCGGACAGTGGGTCAGCTGGAAGGATGTTTTCTTCCATGAAATCCTGTTGTTTGTTGTTAATCTGTGCAGTTGTAACAAGCTGTATCCTGCTTTTTTGAGCAGAATGTAATGAAATATGAAACAAGCAAGAAACCACAGATGGACCAAAGTGATCAAGCAAGGCTCTAACTGGAGAGTTTTTACATCTGCTGTGAAGCGTGCTGCCTCCTGAACGGAGAGGATGCAGTGTTCCCTGCTCTTTGATGAGTTCCCTGTCTTTGATGAGTTGCTGTTTGTGAGGCTTTGGGTTGGTTTTATTCGGGAGAGTGAACAGGACTGCAGTCATTTACATGCAGCGCACCTCAGCAGATGTGTGTGGAGGGACTGCACGCTGCAGTGGCCCCATTTGGAGCAGGAGCGAGGGTGGTGCCTGGGCTGGGTGATGTGCAGCCATCGCCAGCAGCCTCCCTGCTGCTGGGGCTGTCATGGCAGCGCTGCCGCCGCATCTGCGCCAGAACACCGCCGGGAATCCCCAGCCCCGTAAGCTTCACCTTTGTGCTTCTTGCACCCTAACATACAGCTAGAGAAGGACAAGGAGATGGACAGGTACAAAGATAAACGGAGGAGGGAAGGGCTAAAGGAAGGCAGTGGAAAACTAAGTGCGCAAGAAGGTGAATGAGGGTTCAGAGCTGTAGAGGCGCAGCAGGGGAAGCGGCACAGCACAAAAGGAGGAACGAAAGCAGAGCAGAAATGGAAGCGAGGGAATTAGCATGAATGGACTGAAGGAAATAACTGACACAGGAAGAAATACATTTAAAGCAGAAGTAGGGAGGAATTGGACAGCAGGGGTGTGGGTAAGGATGAGCTGAGATGAAGGAGAGATTTTGGCAGGGAAACAGAATATGAAGCAAGAAGAATATAGCAACTTCTGCTTGAGTCAGTGGTTTGTGGTGTCAGTGTTTGCTTGGTGTGTGTTAACTGTAACAAATCTGTATGTTTCTAAGAAGCTGTTGTTCAAACAGTACAAACACTCAGCTACGTTTTGAGTGTTCTTACCAATTGTTTTTGGCATAGGAATAATTTGTGTTGTGTTCCATGCTGTGCATTTTGTAACTTCATTTTATCTGAGAAGTGCCTTTACTTCTCTGGTGGACCTGTCTTCTGTTGATTTCTTGCAACTCTGATGAATGTAATCATGAAATATGGGTAGATTTATGTCTTCTTGTGCTCTTGGTAATCAAAGACAACTGTTTCTGTTTTATAGCACATTTGGGAACGCCTTGCTGTTGGTTTTAAACACAAGAACTACCGATCCCGAGAAGGAGTGTGTTTGTGTCTTGTTGCTACCTTAAACATGTAAGCTTTGTGTTTCTATGGAGATGTAATGGTTCTCCCCTTCTTCTGAATGGCATTCTTCTCTGAAACCAATACTTGAAGAAGTCTGATTCAATTAAATTGATAAATGAGAAAAATCAAACCATTTTACTTGTGAGCTTTCTGAAAGAAAGACTGAAGCTATAGTATTTCTGCCTTATTTGAAAGTAGACAGAGGACTAGTAGGAGAAAGATGGAGCTTGATTGATGCAAGTTTGTATTTTATCAGTGCTAAGCTAAAAGTTTACTTCTGCATTAAGTATTTTCTGGTTTTCTGTTAAAGAAACAACACAAAAAACCAACCAAAACCAAACCAACAACAACAAAACCCCAAATATTTAACTTGTATTTTTAAATTTAACTTTTATTTTTTATTATTTTTAGTTATGGTGCACAATCATTAACTCTCAGCAAGTTGGTACCGCATCTGTGTATAGCGCTTGGTGACTCCAATAGTCAGGTAAGGATTTCATTATTTATTGGTGCTTCAACAACCATACCTTGGCAGAGGAATGAAAGTCAAATAAATGTAGACAGTTAAGAACAGCCAATACACTTGCTTGTATACAATAGATCCATTATTTTCTACCATGAGGAACAATAAACCCATTTTATTCTGAATCAGTCTGTCCATTGGCCCATGAAAGCAGAGCTGCACGAGCAGCAGTGTTGTGATGTACTGGCCCCTTCAGTTTTGTCTTCAGAGGCTCAGATTTGTCATTACAGTTGTTTCTTATAGAGCATGTTGAAAGAAAAGGAGAAAAAATACATTGACAGGAAGAATTGCCTCCAGGAGGAGCCCCTGCATGAGACCTGTAACAGCCGGCCACATTTGCTGAAGCTAACATTATCATGTGTAATGATTTCCTAAATGGGACCCAAATGGCATTTGAGTACATGCAAGGACTGCAGTTAAAACCAGTCCATTAAGCAAAAGCATCTTGCAGTGAAAATGAAGATGTAGTTTATAATCGTGATAGCTGAACTTCACAAAACCTTCAAATGGACATTAATAACATCTCAGTTTATCTGAAGGTGTATCTGAGAGTAAAGGCCAAAAACACAGTAAGGAAGAAGGTAGCATTGGTAGGAGATGGACAAATAAACAGGATATGCTTTATGCTTAATTTCTGGATGCAGCAAAGTCCTTGTCTCCTGTATAGTGTAGCATTGTTCTAGCGTAGAGAAAATCTGTTAGGAAATTGTTCTGTTTGTTGATCACTAGAATAGATGTAGTTTGTGTCTTGATAGAGCAATTGTGGGTTTAGTTCACACTGTTGCAAAGAACAATACTGAAGTAATTCCAGGAATTCTTTATAGAGAATAATGGCATTTACTAACATGCATTTTTGGCAGTTGTTGTTACGATGACTATGGTTTAAGATTCTGAAAGAGGCACTGTCTCCTTGCTGTAGCAGCTCTTCCTGTCTTGTCTTACTCCCTTTCTTGTGCTAACATGATGGTAATGCCTGTTGAAGGAAGTAAAGGAAACGCTGGTCAATTTGATTGTTTCTTGTGAGCAGTCAGGTCCTTGGTTTTCCAGAAGGGCCTCACTGTGTATTGAAAGAGACGAAGGCAAGGTGAAGTGTCAGGACTGAATGCAGGGACTAACTTTTGGAAGCACTGCCCCACTGTCAGAGTCCTAAATAAAGCACTGGGGTTGGGTTTTTTTTCCCAAATATTCTTCCTATGTCAATCCCAGAAATTCCTCTAGAGCTGTTATTTCTAGGATTTTTCATTTACCATCTGGAGACGCTCTAACTTGGAACAAATACCATCTTGAAATAACAGTTGTACTTCCTTTCACTTCCATCCTTACCGTTGCAAGTGTTTTGTGAAATGAGTTGGCATGCAGGTTGATGGAAACTGGAAGATTGTCAGCAAATGTTTTGGTTTCTGTAACCCTGAAGTGAACAATTTAACCTGCCTCCACAGGTGAGAGATGCTGCCATACTAGCCATTGTAGAGGTTTATCGGCATGTGGGAGAGAAAGTACGACTAGATCTTATGAAGAGAGGAATCCCTCCTGGAAGGTGAGTTAGCTGTTGTGATCTGGTGCTCCTGAGCTGCTCAGTGTTACTGTTCTTTGTCACAACTCTAAATTCACTAAAAACTTTGGTTTAAAATGATTACAGTTTGCATTTTATCTTCTGGTTAGTTTTGCATCCATCGTGGTGCTCCTAGTGTTCCTGACTTTGTTTTGCTGGTTTCTTTTCTGCTTGGAAGAGGCCTACAAGTGTACGATGGAAAGCAGCCTCACAGTCAGCAGTTAAAATCCCCTGACTTGAACAGAAGCTGAGAGCTTGACAGAAATAAAGAAATTCTTCACAGTTAAGCAAATATATACTGAGCATAGTGGGGAAATAGAAAATACTTCGATATATGCATCTTGTTCCTTCTTCTAGAGCTGCTGTTTAGCCTCAGTGTAGAAGTCTCAACTGAAGCACTTAAATCAACACTTCCATATATTGTGCATGTGGGAGAGAGAACAAGCATGTGTGTGCAGTGAGTGTGGCAAACCAGCAAGCTCCTACTTTCTTGAAGATATTTATAATGGAAGAATTTACGTCCCTTGCTTCTTGCTAAGTACATCAGACCAATCCTTTCCAGCCTAAATGCTTGCTTATGGGGTACAGTTAGATGATATTGCTGCTTTTCAAAGTAACTGCTTCCCAGTTCTGAAGTAGCAGTTCTGGGGTTCAGTGAGAAAGCGGCATTCAGGAGTGTTCACTGCTTTAGCTGCTGCACATGCTGTCCCAGGACATGGGATGTGACTTGCAGAAGGTGCAAGGAACTTTTGAAAACACATGTTTCCTTGGCCCTTTCTCTTTCTGAAAAGCAGTTCTGAACTCTAAAGCAGGTCTGTGTTGTGTGTAGACCAGTTCATCTGCAATAAAAGTAGCTGTTGTTTTGTTGCTACCTTGGTAAGGATTTGTTAATTAAGGAACCTGGACAGAGCTTGAAATTGCCCTGAATGGGCAATTCTGTTTAGACAATAAAATCTTTCAAATTCCTCATTAAAACAATTTATGCATTTTAAGATGTATGAACCCCTTAACAATTAACATACCTCTTCACTTGTGAGCCTTCATCTCACTTCTGGATTTTGATAAAGCTGAATCTATCTACTACATGGTGTCAGAGAGCATGTCAGGATGGATACTGTGCCTCATCACAGACCCTTCTAAAAAACTATTAGCCCTAGTTTTTAATGATGATTTGTATGGTGTCAAAATATCATAGGAGACTGGTGTTGAATTTATTGTTTCACATTCCAAGGGAGAGTTCAACCTGTTTGGATAAAAGCTCACCCTCCCTATGGGAATTTTTACACATTCTCTTCTATTTAATAGCTGTCACAATTTTAGACTATTAAGAGATTTTATGGTTTAAGCTGCATTATTACTACAATTCCAACAATTGAGTTCCATGGCAGATAACTGGAACATACAAAAGAAGATCCTTCTTGCACTAAGGTAGGGTCTTGGACATCTTTTGTAACAGAGAATAAGAGCAAAAGAGTGCACGTAACAGGCTTTGTTTGTGCTGTGAACACTGGGTCTGACCATAATTTTAGGTTCGGCACTCATCATGTTCACGTCTCCATGAGATGCAAACTGAGTAAATCTTGGGGTCCAAATGGGATTAAACACCATAGGAGCTTTGTATCCTCAGGGCAATCAACAGCTTCTAATTTAGTGGCAGTAGGTGCCAAGTTGTTATTTCTACTGTCTGAATCAGCTGAGTACAAAATGCCCCGATCTGAAAGCAAGCACAGTTGTACTATTGCATTTACATAAAGAAGCAAGGCTGCACTTGGGGAATCTTAAATGGGTTATTGCCACTCAATCTCAACCATCTTGTACCTGACAGTGAAGGCTACTGTCAAATAATCCATGGACTGAGCCTGTGCTGTGTCCTCTGCAGCAGCTTTCCAGCTGGGATGAAGGGGGGAGTTACGATGTACTTGACTTACACATAAGGCTCCTCGTCTCCATCCCATCCATCGCTGACAGGAGGCAGAGTCCCTGTAGCCTATTCTTCCTCCTTCACAGAAGTAACAAAGCGGTTGACAAAGCTCAGGACAGACAGATTAGCTCTATGGTAGCTCAGGCTGTTGTTCCTTCAGAGGCAGACCTCTACTATAAGATTATTTATCCCCAGTGCCTGTCAGAAGTTTTCCATTCCCTTAGATGCATTCAAATGTTCATGTGGTTATGTAGGAGCTACAATCTATGGAATAAACTCCTTTGATGCGTTATATCACCTTATTGTTCTGAGGCGAATCGGTGTTCATGTTTGTGTGTCTGGGTGGGTTTTAAGGGGGTTAAGTACTACGGATAATCTGTAGTTCTGACATGGCTGCTTTCAGTTGTCAAGTTCAGCCTTAAAGAGCTGCACTGCAGCTCCTTCACTGTACGGCAGTGCATTACAAACTGTGTATAAACATGACTGTTAAGAGAAAGCCCTATCAGCGCAGTATTTGCTGCACATGTGATTGAGTAGAATGGAGGCTTGTTTAGTTTCCATAACAAATCACACATTTGAGATCTGTGTGTTGCTGCTTGAATGCATTCTGCCCTACCGCACTGAGAATAAGAGCTCGTGTCTGCTGGAAGGAAGGCAGGAAAGGCAATCAGGCATTGTTCGGAGGAATTGTTCAACTTCCTTAAATATGCAAATGGCATATGCATGTTGTGTCTATATAAGGCCAAATGGAGTTAGTCATTTAATAACAGTAGGCTTACCAGGTTTTGTAATCTGCACCTGGTAGGTTTGCCTTGGTGAAAAACACTGGATTTCCTAGAGAGGGTTATTGGACCTGTTGGACTCTAGGTAGGCAATGAAAGATGATTGGATCTTACTTTGCTATTGGAGCTTTCTTTGCTATTACTGTAGCTTTCTTCAGTGCATCTTCATACTTTGCAAAGATAAATTTGTGACTTTATTTATTAAAACAGTGAGTTCCTTTTTCTATTTGTTATTTTTTCAACTTACGAATCTCAGAATAATATTGTGCTTTCTGCCTGAAGCACAGTCCTGTCTCAGAAAAAGCAGTATCAAGTCAATGGTTGGAAATTTGGATGTGGTTTTCCCTTTGGTTAAAGCTGCTGCCAAAGAGGTTTGACGGTCTTTTATCAGGCCTGGAAGCATTAGTGCTAATAAATCTGTGAATTCTGAAAGTGGATGTTGTATTTCATATTCTTGCCAAGAATAGTGAATGGGTTTTGTTCTATATGGGTCAAACTGAATTTGTTACAGTGTGGAATTCATGTGGCTGATCATCCCTGAATGGCAATGGTGTATGTGGTTCTGGACAGCAAGTGCTTGGTGTGAGCGTTAAAAGCTCTTAAAGGCTTTTCAGGCAGCCATCTGACAGCTTTTCCCACTGTTACTTGAGAAACATGAATGTATAAACCCAAATATTTGTGTAGTTCTTATGTCTAAGGCCACAACTTTATATCCTGAAAAGTTAAAGCATTTTGAAGTATGCGTTTCTGTATACCACATTTCATGTGCTATGCACATTCTACTTATCTGTCTAGTTCATGCTGTAGATGAGGTCCATCTGTGTGTCCAGATGTGGCCACATGTTTGTGCAAGATCATTTTTTTTGGGGGGTTCTTTTCTTTCCTTTTTTTGGAAGGGGGAAGTAAGGAGAACTGAGTGCAGGGTTTCATATGGGCCATTTCCTGCTGTGGACTCACTCTGGATATGAAGAACAGACTAGCCAGAACCCTTTCTTCTTTAACTTCCTGCTGTTGTCAGGGCAGTTGGTGCTCTTTTGCCTCTGCATCACAAGGTCCGGACTTTCAGGTATCCCTCTGTGCAGCTGAACAGTGAATTATGTCAGGACAGACCTGTTGCTGATGTGGGGGTCACATTTGTTCTGGGAGGTACTTCCGCTGCTTTTACTGAGTTTTGTACAGGAGTGATCAGAAACGGCTCTTTAAACCAGCTTTTTTGCTTGAATAGCGTGTCCTACCCTGTGGGGTTAATTTGCCAGTGTGGAGTGCTTGGGATTTTTGATTCGGTTTTGGTGGGAGTTGGTTTGGTTTTGTTTAGGTTTATTCTGTTTGCTTGTTTGGGGTTTTTTACTTGTTGTTTTCCTATTTATACATAGCTCAGCACCTGCAGAGTGGTTTCGGTTGTGAGAGTTCAAATCAGTGCTGTGCTCGTCAAACATAACTGAGGTGTTCAGTGTACCTTAAGCTTAGGAAGAAGTCTTGCCTTTGTTCTTACTGTGGAAGTGCTGACTCCTACAGGAGTTCCTTCATAGCAAAACTGGGGGAATTCTGAGGAGCAACAATTCCGAGGAAAATCAGCAATTGTTTCAATTAAATCCCCATTTTTTTCCTCCCACATGAACACTCCATAGCTCAAATCGTTGCCTTTTAGTATTGTGTATTAATAGCGGCATCACAGTCATCTGAACACAGTATATACGATTACTGAACCTGAATTTAGCCTTGTAGTCATTTTTAATCATGCTAATAACAATGCTCAGTTTTGTTCTTTGCTAAATTGACTTGGTTTTCTGTGCAGTTGTGCGAAGAGGCTCAGCTAAAGAGGGACTCCTTCAGGAATTGCTTCCTGATGCTCTTAATCCCTTGTTTATTCTGTATTACAGCTTTATAGATTCTAATGAACTGATTTTACCAGTAACCTGGGGGATTTCAGAGATGTAAACTATTCTGTTGTTGTTGTTGTTCACAGGTTGCAAGCAATCTTTGCTAAATTTGATGAAGTAAGAAACTCCGGAAATATGAGTATAAATAGCATCAGCGGTGAGTATGAAATATATACTTATCATCAGCCTTAGGTTAATACAGTATTTAAATATTAACATTATCAATGTGAGATGGATGATTAAAAACATGTAAATACTAAGAAAATGAGACACAGTGCAATAAGCTTACACCGCATTAGTGAAAGTATTTGCTGGACTGCAGACAGAATACAGTTGGAAAAGGTGTTGAAACTGCATGGAAAGGAGCAGTCAATCTTTAACAAGTCACACATGTGCTCAGGAGAGGATGTAAGAATGCTGCAGAGTGTTCATGCACGGGGGAAACAGATCAGATGAACCGTTATCCTTTCTTACAGGATGTTTCTAAAAGAAAATGGTAATTTATTAATGGATGTGTTCTATTTCTTCTCAGTTAAAATGATGAATAATGACTGTAATAGAGGGAGTGTTAAGTTATAAAAATAGGTGAGTGCAGCATACAAAGGTGAATGTTGAAGTTAAGACCTGACTTTGAGCTTTTTATTTTTGGAGGCTTTCATAAAAAGAAATCCTGTTGTGCAGAGAACCCTTGTTGCTTTCTACTGTGTTCTTGATATAGTATTTTATAGTATGAAAGAGCAAGACCATCATTCTTATTTAAAACTATAAGAATTAAAAAGCTACATAACAGCACAGCAGTGGAGGGGTGGTGGAAGTGGCTTTAATAGAGTTGGTTGTGAAAGCTTTGTTGCCTTATGCAAGGAATGAGATCTTGTTTTATAGGGGAGGGTTTTCCATCTCCCTTTGAAACCAACTATGTTAACTGAAAAGGCTGTGCTAGATCTAAAAGGTGTAACTGTGCAAGAGAAGTATTCTGAGGAAAGCGTATGATTTGTTAATATCCTCAAATACACCTTTTAGTTATAAGCATTCACACCCTTTTCTTCTTAGTGAGAAAACAGCAAAGACTGTAGATTCAAAGGAATGTGTTTTTACAGCCTTTGAGGCAGTAAGTTTCTGTGCTGCGTTCTGCTTTGAGATACAACGTTGCTGTTCTTGAACACATGGAGATTGCAAAGAGAGGTTTGTAAGGATTAATATTAAACCCCAAAGGAAACATGCTGATTTTGGTAAGCCGTTGTCTTTTGCATTCCAAGTTGAAACTGCCGCATAGCTTTGAGACGTTCAAAGATGCATTTACATGTGTGTTTTTCTGTTGGTAGTTCTCAGGAGAATGGAGAAAGTTACATGAGGGAATGTAAATGCATTGAAGTAATTGAAATGTATATGAAAATACCAATACAACATTGCTGGACTAGTTTACACAGCACTTTGGAGCTTTTTGTCTTTGGTTTAAGAGAGTTGATTAAGTTTTGGGGATTTTTAAAGCCATTTCTATCCCATCTTTACCATGCAGATATTAATGCTGATCTGCAGCAGTATACACCATTTATTTTGTCTCGTAAGTGGCAACTTCTATGCAGAAGTTCCTCGTATTCTGTTTTGATTTGGCAGGATCCCTCTTTCAGTGTTTTTCCTTGAACCTACTTTATCTGTTGCATCCACCTAGAGAATTTTTTAGTGCTATTGAAAAGCTTCTCTTCCATTGTTAGTGCTTTCTCTTGGCTTTGTCCTTCATTATTCTCTGAAGGACGGTTTGTGTTTACTGCTTGCACATGTAGATTGAGAGTTACTGTTGAATTCCTGTAGCCTTGTTACCAACTTTTCTTTCAGGAGCTTTATCAAACATCTCTGGGTAACGGCCAAAGTTTAATGTCTAAACACATCTGTTACAGTGCTGAGGATTGTTTTAGTGCTTTTGATATTCTGGAGCAGGGTTTGGGATGGCAGGAGGGGAATAGGGCTGTTTCCACAGAAGGGGGGGAAAAACCCCTTTTAAACAGGCTTTACTTTAATGAGACTGATGCAGCTCTATTGGGCCTTTTTACCAGCACTGTGGTTTTGCCAGGTGGAGTTACTTCCCAAATAAGTTCACTGAACTGATGAGGGTTCTCTTCAGTGTGCGATGGATAGGGAAGGGCTTGCTGACACAACGTGGCAGCTGTCAGCTTCTTCAGCCCTGGCTGGCACTTTCTTGTGTTGACCTAGTTTCTGAGAACCCAGAGATGTGACCGAGGATTCCTGTATCAAAGAATGCTAATGTCAGTTGTTGAGTCTTTATTCAGCATGTTCTTAGGAGGGAAAGCAAAAAAGAACAGAAACCTCCCAACTTGCAGCTTTTAGCAATCTGAGTACAAAAATGTTTTCCAGTGTATTTTAATAATCAAAACATGTATAGAAAAACCAAATATTTCTACTAACGTGATTAAACACGTGGCTGGTATTTAAAGCACTGTGTTGGTATGCTTGGGTATGTGGGAGAGAAACTCAGGGAGGAGAAGAGCCTGCAGCCTGTCATAGCTGCAGTCTTACGCACGCTGGTAGATTTAGTACCTTGTTATCCTGTGACTGTGTTGGGGTGGACCTGGCCAGAACAAGCCCTTTAGTCTTGTGTTACCATCTTCCTTTATTGACTCTGATCCCTGATGGAGCTATAAAGAGGAGGAGGCCAAGGGGTTACCATTAGAGGTTGATAGATCCCCTTGAAGCATAGACAAGGTAAAGCCATGTTGAAATGAGTAATAGGAGCAGGATGCAGTGAGGAGTTTCAAAAGCCAGCATATGAGGAGGCACTGTGTATAACAAGGAGACTGGGAAGGAATCTTAGTGCATTTGCTTGGTGAGGATGACTTAAATAACACCACACTGCTAACTTGCCTTTCATTTCCTTTGTTTTTTCCCTTCACATTTTTCCCTTTCCTCATCTTCCCTTGCCCTCGGATGTGGATAGGAAAAGCAGAGATCATTTCAGCAGTGTGAATGATGTGAAAGAGTTAGCTGCTATGAAAACCTTGTTCACGTTTGTAAGGATGTTGTGAGTTAAGAGAAAACCCCATCAGGATGTTTGCCTGGTGAGCAGAATCTCCTGCATGCTGCTGGTTCTGCCTTTCCACTCCACCAGGAATACACATATCCCTGTGAACCGGAGAAGGTTCTTCAGAGCACTTCCCCATTTCCCAGCAAATGAATGTTCATTTCTATGGAAACAGGCCTGGCAGCCAATCCCAAAGCTGTGACAGCACTTGTTTCTGCTGTGTGAGCTTTGTAAATACTGTTTTCTCTAAGAGAAATTAAACAGGCTCCTGTAGCAGTGTAAATTTTCAGACAGGGAATTAAAAGAGAAGCAGGGGAAATGTTAATACTGAGCTCTCCTCCTCATTCAGCAGACAGGATGATTTGAGCTGGATATAAATTGGTACATCTCTATTCCACCCCGGCAATTTTCCTTGTTTAATGCTATGCCTCACGGTGTCAGCTTTGCACACCTGAAGTGTGAGAGGCAGGATGCAGGGGTTTTGGTATTAGTGTTGGAGGGGAGCTGTGTCACGGGTGGGAAAGATGCAGTCAGGGTGTATGTTCTGCTGAAAACCCCCAAAACAAACTAAAAAGGCAATTAAAATCTATAGCACAAGTGTGTGTTTTTCCACATTACACTCTTATTTCCCTTTGCTGTTTTCCTGTTGGAAATAGAGTTACTATGGAGACACTGATGACACACCCCGGCAGACACAGCTCAGTAGCGTGGCCCTGCATGCACCTCCATAGTGCAGGGCACTGGTGATCACTGGTGGGGTTTGGGTAGTTTCTTCAGTGCAAACGATCAGCTTGTAGCCGCGTTATTTGAAACTCCAGTTGCTGGATTATGACTGTACATAGGAAAATGGAGCTACCAGTGAAGCACGAGGCTCAGTTCAGGCCCGTTTTGGAAGTGAAGGCTGCTGCTTCCAGTGGTTTGTAAGGAACTTGTGTGAGGTTTTGAGTTATTACTGCAGGGAGCTGTGCTCTTGCGGATGCGTGATCTGTGCTCGCTGGGCTCACAGCTGCGGCTGTGTCCATCTGCACTTAAACTGCTCCTTAGGCAAGACAGTAAATTGGAATTGGAACTACTTTTAATCCCGTTATGGGATCGCACTCTTTCTACCCTCAGTACGTCACCCGAAGCAGTGATGTGGGGATAAACCATCAGCAGAAGTGCAGGGTTTGGGTAGGCTTGCACTGTAATTCCCACTGCACTGCAGCGTGCTCCCCTGCATCCATTGCATACGTGCTGCTTAATGTGCTAAGGGCATTTCCCTCGCCTTCCTTCAAGGAGCCATCTTCTGCTTCCGTCTGGGTTGCGTCTGCTCTGCCTCTGTTCTCTCCTGCTGTTCTGCTCTCTCCTGTGCTGTCCTACCCCGCTCTGCTTCTCGCTGTACAGAGCCGGGACCCTGCTCCTAACCTGTCCCGCTCTACCCCGTTCCCGTTTCTGTTCCTCCTTCCACCGCTTCCCGCTGGGATCTCTGGGCCGGGGGGGGGGGGGGGGGGGGGGGGCGATGGGAGGGGAAGGGGGCACGTGACCGGCGCGGCGCGCAGTAAAAGCGCGCTGTGGGCGGGGCGGGAGCGGGCTCCGCGCGAGGCGGGACTGCTATTTTGAAGCGGGGCGGCTGTTGCGGCAGGATGGCGGTGGGGGACGGTGAGTGCGGCGCCGCGGGGCTCTGTGTGCGCGGCCGCGGGGTCGTGGTAAGCCCCGAGAGCTGCGGGGCCGGACCTGCGGCGCGGCCGGGACTGCTCGGGGTCTGGAGCCGGCCCTGCCTGCCCGGCCGTGAGGGGGAAAGGCGGGGGCCGGGCTCCGCTCCGTGCCTTCCGCCTCACGCAGGAGGGTTTGGGTGCCTCAGCGCCTCAGGTCTCCCGCTTGGCGGGCTGGGCCCTCTGTGAGGTGTCAGCCGTGAGGGGCTTCTGGGGTGCTCCGGGATCATCCGCACCCGTGTCCCCGTGTTACCGTGTCCGTTCTGCTCACCCCTGTCCCGGTGTCACCGTGTTTGGTCTGTTCGGTCCCGGTGACACCGCGTCTGTTCTGTTCTCCTGTCCCGGTGCAGTGCGCATCAGTTCTGTGAGACAAGGCAGAATTCATTACACCGCGTTGTAAGTGATCGTGTTTTCACCTGCGCTGTTCCGTGGAAAGGTGTGTAATAATTGAGTGTAGCTATAGAGGAAATGCCTTGCTCCTAGGGCTGGGAGTATCTGTTCGATAACAACACGGGGTGTTACTACTTTTCCTTTGCTGCACAGTGTATTTTGTACAAACCCGTGGAAAGTAGGTCAGTAAAGACCCAGGTTTTGTCCTTGTGTTGTAGAACTGCACGCAGGGTTTACCTCCCTCACAGCTTCTGGTTTATGTGACAGCCGTGTCTCTGGGCTCAGTACATTGATGACTTTCAGTGTGTGCACGATGATTTCCAGGGAGACTTGGGAAGTGCTGGTGTGACTTGCAGCAAGTCAGGGAACACAGTGGGAGGGCTGTGCTTTCACAGGTGGTTATAGTGATGTAGTTTCAATTGACACTAAGATGGTCTTATAGAGATCACGTACTTGTTGTTTGTCACCCGCAAGGTGCGAGGACGTCCTGGTCTCTGTGGAGCTGAACATGTACAGTCATGGTGTGAGGGGTTTTTCCCAGGAATGTTGTAGTTCGTCTGTTTCCTTCCTGTGAAGCAACACAATTCTCCGCAGGGTGTAAACATTGGTAATTTGCAGATTGAGGAGCGAGTTGTAGCATGTGGAGAAATAACTGTGTTCCCTGGGCAAAGCCATGGGGTTGCTGATGCTCTGTAATGGTCGAGGTTTATAACGTGATGGGAGTTGTGGAGCTCTCTGCTGTATAATTGAATTCGTCATTAACAAAGGCACTAAGAACCAAGTGCTGTGCAGGCAGTCAGCTGACGCTCTGTGTAGGAGCTTTGAGCAGTAATGCCAGATACAATTAACAGTGTGTAGGATGATTATGTAGCTGTTGGTCTCTCTTTAAACTGCTGCTTACTGCATTTAGAAGGAATTCAGTCTTCTGACGTTGTGTTATGAAACTGCTAGGGAAAACAAAACCCTAGTTACTGCTGAGAAAACTTTGCTATCTTTTTTTCCCCCTGTATTTAACGTAGGTTTTGCCATGGTCTTTTGTTTTGCAAATATCCTGTGTATCCTCCTAATTAATATATGAGCATAGAAGAAACAATCTGTTAAGGTTAGTGATTCTGTAGCCTATGAGAAACGTCTTTTCTTGACAGAATGTCACTTCGTTGTAGCCAGTATGAATATTGAACTTACTATTTGTGAACTTATGCTGATTTTCTGGAAGGTGTTGATTCTTGAAGAGAACAGATATTTATTAATCTATTTATTCATTTTGATCTACCCAATCAGCCTAAATATGTTACAGAGTTGTACAGAGTATGCTTGGAAACACTATATGGAGGTGGTGATTTCAGGCTTTCCTCTTTAATGCAATACACTGGCTTAGGATTTTTTCAGTGCTCTTGAGCACAAGCACAAATGTAAGTAAAACACGGTGCTTAACAGCTGAATCTTAATCTGATTTCTCATGTGAAGATTAAAGGGAAGAGCCAGATTTTCTGTTTGCCCCCATGTTAACTGTCTCAAGCTCTCCAGCCTTTTGTTGGAAGAATGTAAAGGAAAATAAGCAGTACTGTGTTTGTGGCCCAGCAAGCAGTTGGACCATTCCTTCCACTGTACGGAATGTGTGCCAGTGGGGAAGGATGCACTACCTCAGTCATAAAGGAACTGTGTGTACTTGTGTGGATGTAGGTCTATGTTGGACCTGCAGGTTGTGTTCTGAGGCTGCTGAGAAAAACCAGTCAGGAGCCATTTCTCCCTCCGGATTTCTTGTTCGTTGGTGTGGATAATGCATTTCTGTCCTTATCCATGAATACCCAGATCAGGGTGTTCCGGGGGTTGCTTGCATCGTGTTGTGCATTATCCTCAGGAGTGGCCATTCAGTGGTTTCCGTCAGTGCTTATTGTCAGTTTGTGCTTTGCTGCTTCATTATTTCATAGGTAAGGAGCTCTGTTGCTCCCAGTTGACAAGGTAATTTGAATAAGGACAAAATTATCTGCCTAAAACTGTGAGGAGCCATGAAAGGAAGATTAGACATGGGTTTTCTTAAGATGTACTAAACACGCTGCAGAACCAGACACAAGGTATTTGAGGGCTATCTAAAAGCATATAATCAGCTTTGTAAGAGGACATATTTGGTGGACACATTTGGTGCGCTAGCATATACCAAGTGTATTCATTTTGAATCATGTAAGGAGTGAGATAAATCTGTTTATTAGTAGAATTTTATTTAAATGGCGTGATGACCTTGAGCACTCGTCAGATTTCAGGTGATAAAGCATGTGTGACTGGTTCATGAATAGGAATTATCCTTCTATCTTACTACACATGCATATCAAATTGTGGGTTTTGTCTTCTTTCAAAATACTTCATTAATGTATGCATGGCCCTAGAGCACAAGAACAATTATCTTCCATTCCCTGATGTTCTTTGGAAGGAAGGCTGTCTTCCTAAGGCTTTAATCTGATTAGTAGTTTCTGTAAAATGTGGATGCTGTACAGCTTTAGTACTTCTGTCTGACAAAAAGATTGGACATAATAAAGGTACCAAGGCTGTAGTGATCTTGAGACACTAGCTTGATTTAATATATAGTTGCAATTGCAGTACGTATGTGTTTCTGATGTGCGTTTCTGATTTTTCTTTCCTCTGGTAAGGGTTTTTTTTAAACTGAAAGTCCTGTGAATGATGGTAATAAAGCAGCTGGCCTAGAAGCTGGGCAGGATGTAACTGTGGTGCATTGTACCATTCAGAGCTGTTTCCTGGAAAAAAGAAAAGAGTTCTAGCAGGCCTCTTTTTGGGGGAACAGAAATGTTCCCTTTTATGTTTCTCTTTGGGCCTGTGTTTTTCAATGTGCTGACTGCGCCTGCACTGGCTCCTTTTCCTGTCGTTGTTCCTCACCCCTCCTCTTCCGTTATTAGCAGGGCATGTTGGTTTGGAGAATTCCTCTCACTGTGCCTGAGAGAGGAAGGACAGATACTGTATCTGAATTCAGTCGCTGTTCTGAACCAAACCCAGGGCAAAGCTGCTTTCCATGGTAAGGTCATATGCTAGTCCCAGTGATTAACATGGATCCTGAGTAGTGTTTTGTCTGTAAAGTGCACGTACTGTTGCTAATAGCAGTAAAAGAACAGTGGGACAGTGAAACAGCTGAGTGGGAGAGGGGGGGGAATGTGTAAACAAGCCCAAGGCTGTATGAAGAGACACAGTTTCTACTCAGAGAATGGATGAATACAGTGAGTTTCAACACTGATGTGAATTAAAAACATAATTCAAGGGATAATTCAAATGTGGAACTTGAACCGTTTCTTACTTAAACAGCAAAGCTGCAATTATATGACAAACACAGATCTTTCAAAACCACTGTAGATTCTAGAGTGATAACTGCATTTGGGTTTTGGTGTTCTGGAATAATAACTACCAGTAAGTTTTGTCTTCTAGTTTCTAAATGACATTTTTGAAGCATCAGGGATGTTTTGGTGCTCAGGTCTGGGGGACTTGTGCGTGGTGGTGGTGGTTGTTATCATTAAAGGGGAAATACCAGCCCACTGAAAAGATTTCCACGTTTCATCTGGCATCCAGAAGTGTTGGTTGCTTTTGGAGTCTGTTTCCATTTGTTTTCAAGAACAAGTTATCATAAGAAAAAAACCTCCTTTGGTGGTTCAGTTGGTACCAGTATTGGTTTGGAAACATCTTTGATTATTCCGGGCTATTGCTAATATTACAGGATTCTTCTTCTTTGCTAAAATAAATAAAGAAATAAATAGAAAAGCTCTGTTTTGAAATGAGCATTAGAATTGCCGACAGCCCTAGGAGAAATTTGAAGTCTAGTAAGGATTTTCTTTGACAGATGTTACAAGACTCTCTTGCATGACTAATTGTGTATTTGCCTTGCAGGCTTAATGTTCATCTTTGCTATCTATTATAAATATATATTATAAATATATATATATATATACTCCTCATATGGATATGAGGAGTATTTCCTTACTTTTATATAGTATTTTTAATAAAGCCTTCCTGTAGTAAGTGCTGATGAGCAAGCTGTCTGAAGTGCCTTCAGAGATGAAGGTGCTGCTGTGATATTCACCAGAGTCAGAAATTCTACTCTGTAAATTGTATTTATAAAAGTAACTTGGTTTTAAAGAACTGTGTTTTGAGGTTTGTGTGTTCTATCTTTTCCCAGCTCATTCATTAACGTATGCTTTTGTAGCAACAGCAGGAAAAAGCCTTTTGAAAACCAGCTATGCCTGTAGATTCTTAAAAGTACTAACTACAATTTTAAACTCAAAGGACTTTCACAGCTATTTGGACTATGGGCAAGATTTTCATGGTTACTGTTTTAGAATTTCTCTGGTACTTTTAATTGGTGTGGAAATTCTTCAACTGACGAAACACTTAAAAGCCCTCAAAATTATGGATAGTTGGAGCTTGAGGAAAGGTGGGGAGAAGGGATGAAGATGGGGAACAAAGCTCTTAACAGCCTGCAGAGGAAACTGACTTTCTTCAAATTAGGTATATTTGCTTTCATCAAGTCAAGAGCTCCACAGTGTTCCATGGTCACCTGAACAATTAACATGAGTAGGTTTATATTTGATGAAACACCCTTTTATCATTTCAAATTGCTTTGTGTGTTGACCTGATAAAAGTCCTTTGGTCCATCAGCTTACACAATATGAGGCTTGCTATTGGACTTAAAGGTTGACAGCTTATCTGTATAGATCGGTTTCCTCTTTGTGGTGTTGATTTTTGCAAACCATTTGGAAACACTGAGGGAAGCAGTCAGTAAGTATTATTTTGGGGTTGGATGGTCTCACAAAAGAAGAGGAGAAATGACAGCTATTAAAGCTGTCCAGCTATGTACCAGACACTTCAGATTTTTCAGATCTGATGTGAGTTTTTTAGCTTCTTGTAAAACCTTGGTTGGTGGAGAGTCTATCCTCTTAAAACCACAGGTTTTGTCACCTGCAGTGAACTTGAAGCATTGAGAGTAGATTAAAGGTAATTTGCCATAATTTCTTTAGCTCCACTTCTGAATATGTGAGGAAAAGAAGAGGCACCTCTGGCATGAGTCTGTGTGCTGGAGGTGGTCGATGGGATGTGGGAGAGCTGTACTCCACTTTGGTTGGTGAACAGTTGGGGGAACTTGATCAGAATTGGAGATTGTATTGTTAGCATAGATTTAATAAATAGAATCATAGAATGATTAGGGTTTGAAAGGACTTCAAGATCATCTCATTCCAACCCTCCTCACCCTAGACAATATCTCCCAAGGCTCTGTCCAACCTGGCCTTGAACACTGCCAGAGATGGAGCATTTACCACTTCTCTGGGCAGCCTTTTCCAGTGCCTCACTATTCTCACAGTAAAGAACTTCTTCCTTATATCTAACCTGAACTTCCCCTGCCTTATTGCTGTTACTGACTGCTTCTCCCTGTGTTGGCTACCTTTTCAATTCTTTTTTTTTAAAGGCCTTAGTCCACTGGAACTGCCCAAAAAGCTGGCACGTGAAGGAATATGTTTAGCTTCCCAGTTGGCTTTAGTGCATTGGAGTTTTTCTGGAGACTTTTGTTTCTTGTGGAAGAGTTTGAGATTTTGCTGATGAGCATCAGAACGAGTTGCGCAGAACATGAGAACCACTTACCAGCACTGAATGCTAGATACAGCGCTCTCCTTCAGGAATGCCAGGAGAAGCAGAGGAGGTACCATGGAGTGAAGTTAAACCCATCAGCAAGTGGACTTATGTTTTTGTCACTACACTGTCACCTTCTGAAGGACCTTGCTTCATCATTGTGGGAAGCAAATTTTTGGTCTTGAATGGGAATTTGTGTCCTTATGGTCTAAGATCCCTCTATGTCCCATGGCATAGGAAGAATGCCCAGGAATTACAGCTTTTCCAGTAGATCTAAAGCACTTGGGTGTGATTCAGCTGCTCAGGCTTAGGCTTGTAGTGCCACTCAAGATGGCCTGCAGCATCCACACAAGCCACACAGAGCAGCCAAGTGTGACATGAAACCCACCAGAGATCTGTGCACTTCTGGAATGTCAGCTGGGGCCAGACAGGATACCTAAGACCTAAATCCAGTGTCTGTACTGTACTGTGGTGACTGTGCTCAGCCAAATGAATCCTGTCCTTTGCATCAAGATAAACAGATTGATGCTGTTTTGAACACTTGAGTGTAAGGGATAAAGTGCTCACTCAATGATGTGGGGCATTGGCTTGAGGTATGGATTAGAAGGATCAACTAACCTGATGCATTTGTAGTGCTCGTGACTTCATTTTCATGCTTGACAGCATTGTTGTAGGCTGTACCAGTTCATGTGGAATTGAGCTAGTGATCCAGTCCCTGATGTTCCAAGTGATTGATGCAGTCTGTGTTTGTAAATGACTGAGGAGAGATGGGCCGTCACTGTCTTCGTGGGCGCAGAATGCAGAACCAGCACAGAAGATGTGAGGAGTTCATCTGCTTGTTCTTGTTTTGCTTGGTCACAGTTTGTAGTCGTGTCATCACAAACAGTTTCCACTTTAACCAAAGTCAAAGTTTAAAAGCAGTTCTATAAAAGATACAGTGTTCTCTGGTTTGATTGTTGTCGATCTACTGTGACATACTGCAAGCTGGTACTTGCAGCCCTAGTAGTGTTAGATGTGTAGGATGTTAGTACCGATGCAGCATTGAGATTTGCCCTGATGGCCAGATTTAGTCGCTTGTTACTTAAAGGCATCCGGGCTTTTTTCTCCACTGTGGTTACTTGAGGATCTGCTTTAGGATCAGCTAACTTCTGATTGGTACAAATAGAATAGAGATCTTCCGTTTCTACAGCCATGTTGGGAATAGGATGTTTCTTTCTTCTGTTATTGACTGTGACTTGCCAACTGTTAGATACTAAATGTCACATTGATCTATGAATCTTAAGACCAACTAAGGTAAAGTCTTGAGCTGCAGAAGCAATAAATGGGTTTAACTTTCTTTAAAAATAAAATATTATTTTCTTTAGATATGAACGGTTTTAGATTCTCCTTTTTCTCTGTGTACGTCTGTAGTTACCCTGGTTGTTCTATGGCCAAATCACATTAAATAGGTTGTTTAGAAGTTTTTAGCATTGCGGTACTAGAATGTTCAGAGTGTCAAGTCTGATTGTAAATGCTTGTCCTTTGATCTCTCTGAATACTTTAAAAACCAGATACTGTGTATTTGTAAATCTGGCCCCCACAGTAATGCTACAAGGCACAAAGATGTCGCGTATCTTGTGGTTATTTTGGTTCCAGTTGCATAGTTTGTTCCTTAAGAATTTCAGTATTTAGACCTCTGGGATGGTTTGGGGTTTGGTTTGTGTTTCTAAATTAGGTGTGTCTGGATTTAATCTTTGAATAACTTTGGTAAACCCCAAGTTTTGCAAGTGTGGCAAGTACCAGGGTCTGATGTGTCCCACAGGTGGTTATGGGGAGTGTTTTACTAAGAACATGCCTTTGGCTTCACTGAAATGCTCTGTAGCAATGCACAGCAGTTCACTGACACCAATTCACTTCCTGCAGGGCACCCCCAGAACACTGCAATGCGGTGCAGATCTCTCTTTCCTGTTAGAAGGGAAAACTTCTAATACTTGGAAATGAAATCATGTGTTTCTGAATAGAATAACCTTTTCTTGAATATGTTTTCCCCTCTGTTCTGCTTTGAAGTTGTTCATCTGGAAAAGAACTTGTACCAGAGTGAGAACATTTGCAGCCCATCAGGTCTCTTGAGGAGCTTTTGGCAATAGGAGATTCCAAGCTCTTTTCTGTGGGTTGTGCTTACCTCCAAAGCTTTTCTGACTCGCTGTGATTTAAAAAGGCAGTATTGAGTGCAAGAATAGTCCTGTGAGGCTTTACTGAGGTTGTGTCTTTCATTAATTGTGGTTTTCATTCAAGATGTTCTATACATTGCTAGCAATTCATACAGTTTTGTATTCCTTTTTTTTTATCCCTTGAGACTTTGTTCTGCAGTGCTGTTGGGATGGTACTTTCCCAGCTGTCAGGTGTATTTGCATATGTAAATGGGATGCTCTGTATGTGTATAGCCTTTAAAAAGACTTAGGATGAAAATTACCTAGCCATTCTAGAATGGAGCAGTGTTTGCATCCTTCAGATAAGTTTGGTGTGAAATATCCATCGTATTTTGGCTTTTGTGTCTCCTGTAAGTTGCATGAAACCAATTGCAGTCATGACTGGATACTGACAGTGCAGCATCATCATACCCTGCGTGGTGCTGTAAGGACTTCCAGTTATATCATGGCTAAAGCCTAGGGAAATAAAAGTCTAAAGGCCCAAAAGGGTGGGGAAAACTTCTGGTTTCTGGAAAGGACAGTACAAAATTTTCCTGCTCATGTTTATTAAAAAAACCCCAACAAACCCACCAAAACCCAACAAGTACTCAACAAAAGAAACTCAGCTGTGTTATCAGTTGAGCCTTCATAGAATCAATACAGATCCTTTTTACCCATTAACTTTACACATTTATGGTAGAGTGCTATGATTTTAATGTGTTTTAACATAATTTATGCTAAGTCTAGTTGTGGACATCAGTGTATCAGTGGTTAAGGTCAGTTTTATGTGTCTCAAAAACACTTAGGGATTTAAAAACAGAAAAAGAATGTATTTTAAAAGTAGATTTTATGCAGACTAAGAACCTGTATGAAACTATTTCATAGTGTATGTTTTTAATCCAGTGTTAACAACGTTTTAAATATATGAAAAATAATAGGGATAATGGATTTAAACTAAAACAGGGGAAGTTCAGATTAGATAATAAGGAAGAAGGTCTTTACTGTGGGGGTGATAAGGCACTGGAACAGGTTGCCCAGAGAAGTAGTAAATGCTCCATCCCTGGCAGTGTTCAAGGCCAGGTTGGACAGAGCCTTGGGGTGACATGGTCTCTTGTAGGGTGTCCTTGCCCATGGCAGGGGGTTGGAACTGGATGATCTTAAGGTCCTTTCTAACCGTAGCTATTCTGGTAGTCTGTGATTCTATTAACTAGACAGAGTAATGTGGCTGTGTTACCAAGGCTGTTGTCCAATACATTGTCCTATAATTTCCACAACTTGGGACTGTTGCCTGTGTGTTTTGCTGATGTTCTGCTTGTGCATGTAGGGGTTGAGCAGTAACTTCTGCAATTCTCCATCTTCAGTACTCCTTTGTAAGGAGTATCTTGGTAACAGTAAAATGGACTTATCAGAGCTTTTGGCTCCCAAAGCATGCTGGTGTTTGGGGCTGCTGAGGTTTTTCTCCATGAAGAGTTTTTGCATAAATGAGCAAATGCTCACTTACTATTTTTAAGATTGTGCTGCAAATAACTTTAATTTTCAGAGGCTTCTTGTGCAGTGTTTGCCCACCAGCACTGCACCGTTGTGCGTTTGAATGTGGCAGACCCGCCTGTTTCCTTCTCAGACTTTAAAAGTGCAGCAACAAACCCATTTTTATTTGAAAAGCGTGCTTTAATCAGCTTCCATGACGGCATATTCATGTGTCAGTGTTGATCTGGTCATGCTGTTTAAAAACCCATAAGGTGTTTCATAGTGCTATTTTACAGTGACCCGTGATGTTGCAGGTACCCTACCTAGCTGTTAACCATGGCTATCTACATGTTTGTTACCGTGTTTAGTTCACTGCAGCTCATCTGGCCCTGGTATGAGTGGTTTTCCCTGGCTCTACGTGGGATGCTGTGGGCTGGAGCCTTGGATTCAGCGGCTCTGCCTCAGCCTGGTTCCCATGGCAACACACACGGGTGGGGGGGATGGCTTGTGCCTCTTCCCTGGTTCCCAGAGTTTATACAGCCATAATATGCAGTTCTTCTCAGCAATATTATCATAAAAATGGCTGTTTGTAGAGGAAAAAGGGATAATGTTAGTGGAAATTGTCAGTATACTCCCAGATGTTTCTTGGGGTGGTGCGGTGCGTCTCAGGCGTGCAGGTTTGTTAGTGCAGCACGCAGCCTTGCACAGATGCTGGGAAGACGTCCTAACCGCAGCAGCAGGGCTCTTGGGCATGTCAAATGCAGGATGTTGTGTCGTTTGGTGCTGCAGATGCTGTTGGACAGCACCTTGCTTTACCCTTTAGATGCAAGCTGCCTTCCTGAGGGCGGCTGTTGTTAAATATAGCTGACATTTCAGTGGGAGCGGGTTCGGAATAAGCACAGGGTAAATAGTTACCATTGCAGGGATGATAAAGCTTTGTAATTAATACTGGTTTTTTCGAAGTGGGCAGGGTGTAGAGCAAGTGACAGTCTCAAATGGTCCTTCATTATGATCATGCAGCCTCGCCCATTTATTTCCTATAGGAACCATAGGCAGATGTGGTTTTCTGTGCCACATAGATAAATCCTTCTTCCTCCAAATGGGTTGGGAAGAGTTCACCTTCCAGTGTTGGGTATTTTTTTGGTGGTTTAGGTGTTCCTTTATTTTTAAGCCGAAATATTTTGTGTTGAGACTATTTTATTTCGTCGCTAGAGATGAATTTCCTTCTTGATTAAGAACACACACACCCAGAATTCCAAGGCAAGAGGAGTGCAAACCCCAGAGTATTGTCTGCCCGCCTGATGTCTTTAATGAAGGGCTGGGATAGTGGCAGATATAGTGTGTGGGAATGAATGTATTTGGATGGATATTTTCCACCTTCTCCGGTGGTGGTGGCCCCAGCAGATGATGTCACCCCGCAGCCCATTGGCTGCGTAGCTCCCGGTGCGGGGAGCAGAGCAAGATGCCGGCACCACGCTCGGTGCTGGATCCAGGCTGCTCACGGGCAGCTGCTGATGGAACCTGTGGTCAGCATTGAGAATTGTCTGCGTGCGGCCATGTGAGATGCTGGGTCTGTCCTAGGGCGAGGGATTGAAGAGCTGTTGGAGGAATGAGGCGGCTGATCTGCAAGAGGATCTGTGATTGTGAGTTGAAAAATCAGGGTGGAAGGAAGGAGACAGGGAGTGCTGGTTAGAGACATTGTGGGAGGGTGTGTGGCAGAACATGCATGAGTGAGAGGAGAAAAGGGAGAAGCATTTGTCTATGGTAGAATGGAATGATGAAACTGATTTTAAGGGCTTTTCTTTAGGGAAAATACTCAGAAATAAGCAAAAATACTCCATCTGTGCAAGGACATTTTCCCTTTGTGGGCATGAATGTGTAGGATTCATTTTTATTCTCGGGTTTACAGTGGTTAATTATGAAGGTAAAATAGTATTATAACCTTATAAGAGCTGAAGATGTAGAAAATGCTGTTTATTTCTCATTGTCATTTTGTTCTTAGGTCAGAGACAGAGGACAAAGTGATAAATATTTGGTTTTATTTACGCGTTTGGTGAATTTCTGTGAAATGTGAAGCAAAATAGTTGATTAGGAAATAAATATGCATCCATTCTAATAGCTGTATTTTAATTTCATGTATCCTTTTCTAGACAAAAGCTTCGATGATGAAGAGTCAGTGGATGGAAATAGGCCATCATCAGCTGCTTCAGCCTTCAAGGTTCCAGCACTTAAAAAGCCAGGAAATCCTTCGAATAGTGCACGGAAGCCGGGATCAGCTGGTGGGCCTAAGGTTGGAGGTAATGTAAAGCTATTCAGATTGTAATCGGTGTTCCCAGAAACCTTGCCAGAGCAGGGACAAACCAGAGAACTTTGGAAGGTGATGTTTAATTCATGACTGCAGTATTTTTGCAGGGCTGAGAACAGTAAGGGACTTTGTTTTACATGATCATTCATATGTAAAGGTGTGTACATGTCTGTGGGAATGTACATTTAGCTTATAAAGGCCTCTCATGTTATAAATGCATTTAACATCTGGAGATAGCAGTTATGCTGGTGAAATGAATATAAGGATATCTCTGATAGAATCCATGCCTCACTTGCTGTATATACAGGTATACCGTGAAATTCTGTGTAGATGAGATTTCTGCTGTGGGTCTGCACTGCTGCACGTGGCTGGAGGGGACTAGCCATCAGTCATACACCTCAGCAGAGGTGCATGTTACACCTGGATGTTCTCATTATCCCTTAACCTGTTGTGAAATTGGTTATGAAAGATAAAAAAGGGGGTGTCAAAATCTGTGCCAGGTGTTTTTTGGGTTTTTTTCCATGGTAGACTTGAAACAGGATGCTGCTGCTGCTGCTTACTAATTACAGTCTTTGAACATGGAAATCTGCAGTTTTTTAGGGCGGGGGTAACCTAACAAAAGCAAGGGTTCACTACTGAAGAATTGACAGCTTTCTGGATGGTTCATGTAGTCCTTCAGAAAAATACATGATTAAGTGGAAATGTACCAGGCTTCAGGTGGCTTTTTTATAAACAGGTGATTCAGTAAAGGATTTCTCTAATAGAAGTGATTTTTTGCATGGTTTTATTCATGTAACATTCCCTTATGTGAACTGCAAAGCTAAATTTGAAAGAAGATGCACATGCTGAATGAGGTGCCTTAAGCATTTTCATGTTACTAAGATGTACCTAATGTTCTGACAGTTTATTGTTTTTCTAATGTGATCTTCAGAATTCGTAATGAATTGAAAAGATTCCCATAGGGCGGGATCTACACTGCCATAGTATAACTCCAGATTGATAGAAGTGTGAATCAGGAAGTACCACGTAAAAGACTTCCTGAAGGAGATGATTTCTTGAAATTGACTCTTAGCATTTTTTATCATTACGCAAAGAACTACTAATACTAATAATACCATCTCCTTTAACCTGAAGCATGGCGGGTTTTGCATGAAAGACCTGCTACATGTAGTAGTAGAACTGAATGCTCAGGATTCCTGTTCCTTTCAGTATGTGCCTATTTTAGTAATATTTTATTAAATATAGATGATTTTTAATGTAAAAATATTTTTACATGGAGATTTTGACTTTACATGCTCTGCAGTAAAAACATGGAGATAGGAAAGCAGCAGAAGGGAAATAAGAACAGAATAATCATTCAGCTGATTTCACAGTTAATCTAAAAATTCAGTCGTAAAGGACATTAACTCCCCCAAACTATTACATCGGTTTTCCTTCTTTTCCTGTATTGCCAATCTTCAAAAAAAATGAAAATGAAAAAAATACATGGAAAAAGGACAAAATGTGAGCAGAGCCCTTTGGTCACTCCTTGCTTTGTACCATCTCCTTTCAAGTCTGGAAATCCCTGAGGAGTGTTCACCTGTGTTACCTATTTCCCTTCTTTTTATATTCTGTCAGTATGTCTCCAGTCAGAATTCTAAAAACTAAACATTTGGCCTGTATAATGTTGATGAAATTGTTCTTTGAATGTTCGTGTGTGTGGTTCTGCAGGATGCTCAGGTGCTTAACCATGGGGATTTTTGCCTTAATACTTTGTAGGAAGGATGTTACACTTTGTGTTCTTCACTAAATGGCTGGAAAGTGGAAATTTGTCTTCCAGTCTTTAGTTGTTCACGACTACCTCTACTTCTTTCTCTTGCTGTATACCAAGAAGAAACTTTTACAAATCTATTAATCTGCTTGTGCACAGATTTCTTTTATTACATGTACTGTATGCTTCCTAGAATTGCTTCTTTGGTGGTTTTTTCCCATCAAGTTTTCCTTGAGTTGACCCTCCATCTTTTTAGCATTTTCTATATGTCACCATTGATCAGCACAGCTGTTACCAGTGTTTTTATTTTAGCAGCTAGTATTTGTCTTCATTTCACTTCTGCTGCTCATTATTTTTGTCTTTGAATGTTTGCCTCCATCTCCATACTTTTTTTTTTTCCTGAGGTTACCAGTGCTTAAACCAGTTCTGTCTAGTAACAAGCTTCCTAGCAGATAGAAATGGTAAATGTCTGCACTAAGAGAGCATTACCCTTCTACATGGTATTTACAAATCCTGCATCTCCTAGCATATTAAAGACCGTTAGTGTAGATAACAAATGTATTTCATAGTCAATCAAGTCATAGACTCTTCCAGAAGTGAGGAGTTTCCCATAGGTTACTCATATGAGCAGTGATACTAGGTCAGACAAGAGGTCTATGTAGTCCACTGTCCTGTCTGACAGTAGTCAGAAATATGGCTACTAGAGAAATGTATGTGCACTGGACGAGTGTCTAGAAGCTCACTGTCTTTCATTGTGGGACAAAATGCTGGGTTTAGGGAGCTTTATTCCTCAAGAGAACCATCGTCTTTGAAGAGTCCAGCTAGGGCATCCTATTCTGCTTATCTTGAGACTTAATGGATCTTTGTGGCTATAATCATGACACAAGTTTCTATTAACTTTCCATTGTATGTTTTATGAGAACCTCTGTAAGGCTGGAACACTATTCTTAAGTGTTGTAATTTGGAAAAAGATGTACTTTCTACTTTTTGCTGCTGTTTTCAGTAGCAAGGTACCACATCTTGTGTTTTTACCTATAGTTCATTGCCCTTTTTAAATCCGTAGTGTACTTGCCTTATTAAACTTGTTTACTGTTCCAGCACTAGGAACATGGCTCCGCTTTCTGAAACAACCTTTGTTGCTTTAGGATGAGTCAGCCAGTAACAAACCAGCAAAGGCATGTTGTTCATTTAAATAGCAGAATAACTGCTCTTCAAAAAGTTGGGGTTTTTTTTCCTATCAAAAAACAATGATGTTTGCATGCGAAACCCATTTTTCTTTTTTTCTTTTTACTTCCAACATAAAAATGGTGATGTTGACTTCTCAAACTATTCCAAGGATCTGGTCCTCAGTGTGCCAGTTCAAGGTTTGATGGTGGCATTATTTGAGATAACCCTCAGTTTTAGAATGGTCTTCATTCTTAAAGCTAAAAAAACTCCCTAAAATTTGATGTTTGTTGAAAAGATATTAAAAATACCTGCTTTTAGGTAAATACGAGGTAACTGGAAAATTTCAGTCCATGTAAGAATTATTTTGTGCTTCATCTTGGTACACAAGTCCTGTATTTGCCCCTGACTAATGTGGCACACCTCAAGGACTATTGAGATGTGCTATCCTGGTAGTTGAACACCCCATACCACCTTCTTCCTTGTCAGCATAGCTCATACCTTATCTCTTCTTGTCCCTCCCTGCTCCTGTTCTTTCTTGCAGTGAGTAATTGTATGGAGAGCTCTGCTCACAGACAGCACAGTCACTTGCTGGGCACAATCTTCTGTTCATGTGCAGCATCTCTGGCATGTAGGAGGAATGTTTTAATGAAGCGGGTGTGATACAGGTGGGATCTCCAGGGAAGTTCTCTAGCCCTGTCTGCCTCGTTTCCAGCGTAGGCAGATAAAGTAAGGAACAGAAGGTATTAGAAAGGCATTTGAAGGTATTTTGCTGTTTTGTTCAGGTTTTCAGCTGTCTCAGCTTGAATGACTTTGAGTGCCTCAGGGACAAAGACTTTGGTGTTGGAGGAGCAGAGGTGGACACATCAGTTCAGAATGAATGTCAGTCACTGGGGCTGACATGACAGAGTTCATCTGTCAGTTTTCTTAAAGTGAGCTCTCTAGCAAAGGCTTTTCTATTCTGCTGGTCACTTGGTTATAACTTGAATTTCTTCTAAGCTGGCTTAGAATAACGTGAAGGCTTTGTCAGTGAAGGTTCTGCCAAAAAAATAAAAGGCTTGTTTGGGTTTAGTGTTGTATCTGGTGACTTAAAAATAGATTCTATTTCTGAAACTTACTGCAAAAAAATCCTGTGCCTTGTGTTGGAACAACTGAACAGGCATGCTGATCCTAACTGTCTGCCCAGTGTGTTTGTCAAAGGCAGTTCGGCTTCAGTCAGATGCATTTTAGCTTGAGCTAATGTATTATGAACTGCAGTGGCTGAAGAGCCCAGTACATGTTCCTTCTGCTGTCCCTCTCACCCCTCCTCTATCCCCTATGTGCATGTAATAACTGCCATCAGGCAGATGTGGTGAACAATCCCATCGGGTTACCTCCCAATGGTTTCCTGTGGTTTATGTGCAAGGTTTGGTAGGCAAGGTGTGTGCTTTCACAAGGGGTGTACAGACTGGTTTATAACAACAGATTGGTCTTTGAGGATTGCAGATTATTTGTTTACAGATGCAGTTGTTGTTTTCCTCAGAAAATGGGCACAAGGCAGATGGAATTCTGTTGATGGAAACTTTTGTCAGCTAGGATCACTAAAGCTTCTTATGGTTTGGTTTTTCTCTAAGGTTTGTTGGCAGAGCTGTGGCCATTTGCAGCATGATCTGTTTCTTAACTTGTAGAGCAAAGCCATTAAGTGACACTAACAGTTACACCAGCACAATTACACAGGGAAGAGGAGCAGGAAGCTTGCTCGTTGAAACTTCTTGGCCAGTTCATTTTATTCTCATCTTAGCCACTCCCCACTATAATTCGCTATTCAGATGTACTAGTGCTAGATTGAGGGCAGTCAGTAGAAGTGAGCAGGGGCTGCCAGTTAATCTGTTGTACAAAAAGCTGAGTAAGTGCTTGAGCTTATCCTACCCACTTACCCTGTTCTGAGCTGAAGCTGCTGACAGTTCCTCACGCACAGCTCAGTGTTTGTTATTCTGCAAAGTTAAAAGGGTAACAGTACGTTTTAAATCCAGAATGATCTGCATCTTCTCCTTCAGTCTCTGAGATATGTGAAGTGAAGCTTTGGAATTAGTTGAGATGTAGGTGGTGGTGGTGGGGTTTGTTTCAGAAGAAAATGGTAATCCCCATCATTTTACTCTAGATGTGTTGCTCAGTAAAATGCTGTTGCTGGTGCAATTCAGTTTCTGAGGGATAAAAGACATTTGTGTGGCAATACCCTGTTCAGAGTTTACTAACATTTGATTTGTAGTGCATGTTGTATCAAAAACCAGCTACAAATAACTTAGGGAAGTGCTTTTGAGAAAAGGGTTCGAAAACAAAGAGTGAAACTAAGTTTTAGAGTTTGTGTTACTCCCAAGTTGCTGTACCAGGTTTGAAATCCCCTTTTTTAACAGGGAAATTGTTATCAAAAGACCTGTAGAAGTAGGAAGAAAAATTGGACTAGTAAAGACATGCTGCTAAATACATACCAAGCATTTTAAGACCAGTGCTTGTATGCTTTATAAAACAGTTAAACAAGCTTTGATTAAATATTTCTTGGTTTCTAAACAAAAATACCAGTCCAGTATGATTTTCATGACATGCTCCTTCTCCCATATTGCATTGTTCTGGTGTTTTGTTATCCCATGATGTACAGCTTTGTAGGGAGAGAGCATCAAGGTGGTGCAGGAAGTGAAGCAGTCCAAAGTTGTTGTGATATGATGGAAATATTTCAAATGTTTCAGTTAGAGGGGAAGAGCTCTCCCACAGGAATTAATTCCTGGGTGAGAAAACTGGTAGTGCAAAAGTCTAGGTAATTTCTTTGCTTGCATACAGTACTCTCTTGGTGCTGAGCTCTTCACAATGCTGAACTGAAAGCCTTATGACTGGAAACCACTTCCTTCAAAAGAAGACTCCTGGAGCCTCACAAAATGTTAGAAATCCTTAAATTTAACTTACAAGGGTGTGATCTCTCTCCGTAGTCTGCAGGAAGTCTCCATCCCCAGAGTCACTGAACTTGAGTTAAAACCAAACCAAACCAGCAACACAACAGCAATAAAAGAATCAAAGAACAAGCGCCAAACACAAACCCACTCTAAACCTCAGAGCTGCTTCAGCTGGTAATTTACTCCCGTATCAAGTCTGTTATGTTTAGTGGATTCTCACCAGCTTCCTGAACTTCCAGGTCTCTCTTGTGATCCTGTCTAACCAGAGTGCTTGAAGGGTAAGAATAAGTAGAAGTTAGGATGAAAACTAACAGATAATGTAGATAAATGCCTCGTGTGGATTGTTCTTCTTCTTCAGATGCTTTTCTGTTCTGGGTCTCAGCCGCGGGAGGCCCAGCAGGTTCAGTGAGCTGAATCCACAGGTAATGTGAATTGCATGCATTAAAGAAGAAACCAATTGATGAGGCTCCGGATTTTAGTTATCTGCTGAGCACTTAAAGATGTTAAATGCAGCAGGGTCACAGCCCTCTGGAATTGCTTACAGTGTTCTTGCCATTAGGATTGCAGTAGTTGAACTCGCCTGTACTTGGACTTGGATTATGTGCTCTGTGGGTAAGGTTAAGAACATGCAGCGTTCACTGTAAAGCATTAACACTTAAGACAGCTACCTCTGAGAAATTTGTAATCATGGCTTGTTCTGAGAGGGTAATAAACAACGAAACAGCTCCTCAGAATGTGTGTGCTGTCAGATACATCAGGTTTGAGACTGTAGGCAGTACTGTCTGAAACGGGAATTCCGTACAGCTCTGCTGTTGTGGAGGGGAGTCAAGCCTGGCAAAAGCATGAGAAGTTCTTCTGAAGGTATCTGCATGTGTGTGACTGTTGATATATCTTGTTAGTGTAGTAAAAGTCTTTCTCCTGAACTGGGAAACAGCAGGTTGAGTTCTGTAATTTTTTGGTTACTCTCTACAGAAAAATGACTTTGCAAACAGAACTGGTAAACATACCTGGGAAGTGAAGGGAAAGGTTGGACAATATCCTTTCTCATGCAGTATGGGCCTTTGACTTGTATTCAATTTATAGAGAAGACACTTACTTCACACTTTATTTTGATGTGCATATAGGATCATGCAGCTGAGGAGGAGAAAGATTAGTGAAATAGCAGTGGGTGTTCTTTTGGAGATAACTGAAAAGATGTGAACTGCCAAAACCCCACCACATAACCTTTTATTATTGCTAGGCAAAGAAGCAAAGGGTTTAAGTAGGAGTCTGTTGTTCCTCTTTCTCTCTTTAAAGTAATAAATCCTTAGTTGCAGGATCTACTCTTATTCCTCAGGATGCATTATTGGATGATGCTAAGGTGATAGAAAATGTAGTCAATGCTATTTTCTGTTTTTCAGAGTAGTACCTTGAAGCAGACTAAAGAAAACACTAATTAGGAAAGGCAGCTTCATCTCCTTTTAATCTTTATAGTGTACAGGAGTGCACTATGAATATTTGAAATCCCAACATTTTCTGTGTTTGTATGTTCATGGCCTGTACGTGTCAATTTGTAGTATTTGATTTCTGTAAGTTTATTCCCTTGCAGAAAATTGTTAAGCAATGGATTGGAATGACGAGTTTCCCTGCTGTAACAGTGGTGTTTTGTGTATTTATATAACTGGATAATAATGATACAGGACCTGTATAAACTGTTAATTGCAGCTTTGAGGGCTTTTTGCCTCTCATGTCGCAGGATCACTTTGGTCTTCATATTTTATCAGCTTGCAAAAGAAACACGTAGTATGAGCTTCATAGAGGTTTACTGCTTTGTGACTAGCACAGTGGGTTAGGTTTGACTAAACTATTTTGGTAAGAACAGAAACCTTTATGAGCTTGGTTATATAATTTTGAACATTTTTTAAAAAGAAGGTCTTTGACCATATGAGAACTGTTTTAACCTTCAAAAACGAGGTTTTCTGGTAACCTTTTGGCTACTTAAGATTTCTTTTCCATTTACTTTCCCTGAGTGTGTACTGCATGTTGGAGTTTTTTGGGAGGGTCATATGAGGTTATGAGTTGAACATCCAGGCATCTCTTTGTACTGCCTAGTTTAGCATGGTACCCTGGTGCCAAATGATTTCTTCTCAAGATTTCTCTCTATAAAATTATGCTCTGACCAAGGCATCTTTCACTTTAGGAGATGCACAAGTTTCTGGGGCAAAGGGTATGTTCTGGGTACAAACAGGGTCTTTCCCTCCTCCTTTTCTTGGCTGGTCAGATACTCATTCACCTTGTGGAAGGACTTATTCCCTCTACTGTCTGGATGGAGAAGAAATAGGTGGTTATTACATATTCTTTCCCTTCTGGCTGCCATTGGCATTTATGACAGATGGTGTTGGAGATACACATGTGGAAATGTGCTATGTAGAGCATCTCTTTACAACATCCTTGAGCTAGGGCTGTCAAAATCTGTTAGGTGTTCCTGTATCTTACTGCAGGCATCATGTGCAAATTTTGCTAGATACCACTTCAGTGATTTTACACTAAGCAGCCACAAAAGCATGTCAGAGATCTTATTGTGCACAGAGGTGTTGAGATCTAATAAGTTTGCCAGCAAATTTGTAGTAATACTGGACCTTCATGTTCCAAACTGCCCAAGTATACAAACAGAACAGACACAGTTCCCTCCACTATAACTAGGAGGTCAGGGACTGTAAACTGTGAAATATTTTTTAAAGGTGCAGCCATCAAGAGTTTGATTTCTCAAGAATTCCTGGCTTTTTGGTTTAGGTGACCCCTCTGCATTGAATGCTTATCCATGTAGTCAAATGCATGCCTTCTCTGCCTAATGTCCCATTTCAGCTGTGCTCTGCAAGTTAGGGAGGACATTCTGCCATCTATCCTGTTGGCCTCACTCTGAAAGAGTTGAGACAAGACCCTTGTTCCTGAGTGCACATTTGCTATCAGAGGTTATCTTTTTTCCCCTCTCGAGAAGGAAGTGTTCTTCTGGTCTGGTTACCTCCATGCAGTTAACCTGTCTTGTTGTACTAGCTGCCTGATTTGATAATTGAAGATAACTTAAGGATTCTGCCAAACTTCACTTTGTACTTGGAGTTTTTGACTTATAGCACAGCCTGGGTCTTAGGACGATAGTCTTTGATTTGAAAGCAAACTTGAGTTCATTCCTTTAAAGAAACAGCTGTCTTAGTAACCAAAAGTGAAATCCAGACACTGTTTTCAATTTGTTTTGTTTTTAGGGTTACCTTAGTTCCTGCACAAGATTGTAATGAAATTTGGCAAGCATATGCCAGTGTGAAACCAGCAGGTTACCTGTTAGTGTTCTTCCCTGATCCTTTTGCTTGGTATATGGGACATCTTTGCTGGTAGGTGATAATAGTTCCATTGCTTCCCTCACACACAAGTCACTGCCTTATTACATGCGCAGGTGTCATGGAAGCTTTTGGAGAGAAAACATTTCTGGTAGGACAGAGTTTTAGTTGTGTGTTCGGGCTGCTCTGAGGAGCCTCCTCCAGGTGATGCAATGCTGAAGCCCCACTGGGGAGCACTCATGGAGATGAGTGCTCTGAGAAGGAGAATGCTCATCAGTGGAGTTCAGGTTCTTCTCCAACACAAATTCCCTTCACCATGTCCTTGCTTTCTTTGTTGATGTTCTTGGAACTCTGAGACTGAGAAATGCACCTCACTCTTACTACCTGCTCCCAGGTCAGCTGGGAAGCAGGAGACAAAGGGATCACGTAGGGCATACAAGAAAACCATGGCACGCAAGAAAGGTGTTATCACAGGTGAAACAGACCATTCCTCTCTCTCCTCCTAACCAGCATTGACACTTGCTTCAGGATCCCTTCAGCACCCTAACGAGGCCTTCTTGATGCAAACCAAGAACTAGGACATGAGTTTAATATGGGGAGGGGCTGAGCGTGGAGCTGAACAGGGAGCTGTTTCTGTAGCTGCTTTGACTGCAGACACAGCCCAGATTTACCTGGAGCAGCAGGAAAGCTTAGAGAGTAATGTGGGGTTGAACTGTGCAGACTGGGACCGGCAGTTAGCTGCTTTTGTGTAGGAGCTGCTGTTCTTCAAGTGTGACACCCTTCTTCTTGGTCACCCAAGGGAGGAGAGGAAGAATCAAGCAGTGAGTGTGGGAAGGAGGCAGGGAAGGCACAGACTCTTAGGAGGCATCACAGTTTCTTTCTGACTCCAATGGAAAGCAAGAGAAATGAAGCTGGAATTTGGCAGAGGGAAGGGACGTAAGAATGGTTCCTGCGTGTCACCCAAGGCAAGCAAAAGCAGGAGGCATTTGTCTTCTTTTGGAAATAGGAAAGAGGCAACAGAGCTGATGCAGGGCCTAGAGCACAAGTGTGATGAGGAATGGCCAAGGGACCTGGGGTGGTTTAGTCTGGAGAAGAGAAGGCTCGGGGGACCTTATCACTCCCTACAACTGCCTGACAGGAGGATGGAGCCAGAAGGGGACTGGTCTCTGCTCCCAAGGAACAAGGGACAGGACAAGAGGAAACTGCCTCAGGCTGCACCAGGGCAGGTTTAGATGGAGCTGAGGAACAATTCCTTCCCCAGAGGGTGCTCAGGCATTGGAACAGGCTGCCCAGGGCAGGGCTGCAGTCACTGTCCCTGCAAGTGTTCACACACCGTGGAGATGAGGCCTCAGTGCCATGGGTTAGTGGTGGCCTTGGCAGTGCTGGGGAATGGTTGGACTGGATGAGCTTAAAGGGCTTTTCCAACCTGATTCTGTGGTTTTAAAAATATTAAAATGAAACCATTAACTTTGTCAGATTGGAAACTGCTCAGAACTGTTAATCTGGGGGGACAGTTTAACTTCTTCCTTATTCATGGTGAAATGAGAGTTCATGGTCTTGCGATTTTAGACATGGTGAATGTTCAGGGTTTTTCTAAGTTGTAGTAAATGTCTGAAATCAGGTGTTGTGAAAGGTGCTTCTGTCAGTTTGAAAACCTCAGTGTACACTGCATACTGGTTAACAGTGTTTTACATTTACTTAGGTTCCTCGAAAGAAGGAGGAGCTGGAGCTGTGGATGAGGATGATTTTATTAAGGCATTCACAGATGTTCCTACTGTACAGGTAAAGAGGCTGTGTATACTCATGTTTCTTTGGAGAAATATGCTATTTGTAATGCTATGTGTCAGCCTACTTTCAAACTTTTGTAGTTTTACAGTCTTCTAAGCAAGTGTTACTTCTCCTTCTGCATTTACAGTCTCTATGGGAAGCTCTTTACTATGGGAAGCTCCAGTTAGCTACAAAACCCACCTTTTTTTCATTACTGTCGTATTAATTATCACATTGTGTTTCAGCTAAAATACATTATTGCTTTTCTTAATCTTTTCCAGGGGATACTGCAAATAAATCTACATTTGAATTTTAATAAGCAAAATATTTCCATGATGTTTGAAGTATTTAGGACTGCAATTTGAAGGCATAATCGAGTAATAATAGTATAGGCAAATAATTTACAAAGCAAGAATTGTATTTTCAGATGTGCCTGAATTGGAATGACGTGCTTCTCGCATATATGTCCTCATCTCCAGCAGTACTTCAAAACGAGGAATGTAGTGCCTTATTTAAATACTAATGAACCTGTTGGATTCTGAGTTCTTAGTTGAAAGATCAGACTTTCATTTCTGTTCTTGAAGTGTGGGAATTGTGCATATTTGGTACTTTCACACGGTCGAGTCATTTAACTTGCTTGTATCTTCCTCGACCTATTTTGAATAAGTTTTTCTTGAGTAGCAAAGGTGTGGAAGACAAACGAAAACTCACTCAGCCATAGCTCCCAAACACCAGAAGGATTCTGTACGACTCCTTTTTCTCAATACGTACTCTTGTTCCATTTTTATTTCCTAGGATGGTAGCATAGCTGTTTGCTAGATCTCCTCCTGCAGGCAGAAATACTTTCTGCTTTGATGAAGGGACACTCTTAACTCCATGATCCCTGTCACATCGCAATCTTTGTCTTACACTGTGGGAGCTTTATGTTTCTTTGCCTCTCCAAAAGTCAGAATTCTTTAGAGGGCAAAACCATGGAAGTCTTAATATTATATGTCCCCATTACATTGAACAAAGCCATATTCCACAGCGCAGAAAATGTGCTGCGTGTAGTTCAGTGCCATAGTATTTGCAGTCCCAAGCAGACTTCTCTAGTCACTGCAGCTGGTTTATAGCATTGCAAGAACAAAAGTGGGGTAACTGTATGTTGTTGACCAGCGTATGTGATTTTTCTGACTGCTAGATGACCTAAGAAGGTAGCTCATCCCTAAACTGCCAGAGGTGGAGGAAAACACACTTGTCTTTAGTAGCCTCCTTCGAGTTGGGGTGAGGAGACAGGGGAGAAATGTGTAATGGCCCCAAAATAGCTCACTTATTTAATGGATGAGAATGTAAGAAAGACCTGCTGACTAGGAGGTCTTGGGAATCATGATTTCTTGCTGTCCAACTTCTTGTTTCTGGTTGTGGAAAACGAGACTGTATTTAGAATAACTCTTGTAGTAATTTCAAGTTGCTCAGGAAAATAAGGTATTTTGTAGAAAATATGCATTCATCTTAAGTTTAGAACAGAAGAAAGATGTTCCTAAATTGCATTATAATAAAAGATGCATACATGCATGCAGCACAGTGTGTTCAGGAGACCAGCGGCAAACCTTTTCAGGAATTCATGCGAAGCAAAGTGTCCTAATCTCTTGCTTTCCCTGCATTGTTTGTGCTCTTACATATAGAAAAATTGTGTCTTGGACCTAAATAAGTCATGTGGGAGCATCAAGCATGGCTATTTACTTGCCATGCTGGCCTGAAGCTTACACTGTAAAAGGGTATGAGTTTCCTTGAAGTCCTGAATTATATTGGCCAGCCACATGTGGATGTCTTGGCTGTGTCTCAGATGGCCCGAGATGCCTGTGTATGGGCAACTGTGTTTTGCCCAATGGGTTTATGTAAACAATTTTTGATCCAAAATATTAGAAATCTTTAGCTGAAAATATGCTTTAGAAAAACCTCTGGGCAGATCAAGCTTCTGATTAGTATTTGCTTCATACCCTCTTCAACTTGTTCTCAATCTGGGGTGAGGGGACTTTAAATTTTGCATCTACAGTAAAAGCAGAAAAGAGAACAGAAGGGAAATCAGTTTATTTCTGATGTTAATAACAAATCTTCTTGACTTTTTTTTTTAATTTAGAAATCCCCTGTTGTACATGTACAGTTATCAATAAATGTATTAATTCCTTTATTACCAGATAGTGACTGATGCATGGTTAGGTGGGTCAGGCTTCAGTTTTGCTGGAGTTATTATGTGGTGAGAACTCTGAAGGCTGCTCTTTACCTTTACATACTGACTGCATAACTTAATAAACAATAGGCTTGAAGTAGCAATACACATGGAAACTGTTGAAGCTTTTAATACCTGTTTTCAGACAAGTTTTTGTTTTGGTGTTAAGTGGCCAGCCCAGTTAGAGCCTCACAGAGCCATGCACTCTTGGAATGCAGGAGAGACTCCCTGCCCCAAAAGAGTTGCATGAAGTTAAAAGCTGTTGGTCAAGTTTCATTATGAGAACTCTTGAGGAAAATGTAGATTCTTGAGCTTTTAATGGCTATTCACTGCTCAGTGCTCTTTAAAAGCCTATTTATGCCTCTTAGGCAGTTCTCTGGAACTTTGGGGGCAAGATTCTCATAATTACTATTGTATTTTCAGTCTTCTCAACTTCCTTTCCTTCAGGTTAGCTGGATATTGACAGTCTCTCATTTTTCTGTTTGTTTGTTTAATACTGCAGATCTATTCTAGTCGAGAACTTGAAGAAACATTGAACAAAATCAGGGAAATTCTCTCGGACGACAAGCATGATTGGGATCAACGAACTAATGCGGTAAACTGGGGCAGTTTCTGTCTGGGTGTATTTCAGAAAGGAGAGGCAGCTGGGTGTTTTGAACTGCTTTTCTTGAAGCAAGAGTAATTGAAGATAATTGATGGAATTTTCCTTTTCAAACCTTGCATATCGTATACAAAATGAGTTTGAGCAGGGATTTTAAAAAGGCCAAAATACATTTTTGCTGACATTTAAGTGGAAGCTTCTGTACAAGCCATCATGTCATGTAAGTTTCAGCTGACATTATAGAACTGTAGAATAGTTAGGGTTGGAAAAGACCTTAAGATCCTAATTCCAAGCCTCCTGCCATGGACAGGAACACCCCCACTGGACACTGTTGCCCAAGGCCCTGTCCAACCCAGCCTTGAGCAATGCCAGGGATGGGGCAGCCACAACTTCCTGGGGCTTTTTTTTTTATGCAGACCTGCATATTCTGCAGGTGAACTGCTAGCAGTAGTACCTCTGTAGTGTGGCTCTAATAAGTTGCACTTGCAGGATTAAAATGTGTGTGTGGCATTTATATTTCTTATCAGGTTTATGGCATCTTAGTGTTCAGAAGCAGGTATTCGAACAGCATTTATATGTTGGTACATTTGTAGACTGGGATATGAGACCTTTTAGCTCTAGAGTTTACATAATAGAATCTTTTTACATTTTTCAAAGTTACTGCTATGTATTTCAAGATGATGCTTTGCTCTGAGTTTGAGTTTTGAAAGCATTTGCTTGCAATGAAGTTGTTGCTTTTTTATTTCACAGTGTATATTGGTGATGTCCTAAATGAAATGCCTTACATTTTTCTAGCTGAAGAAAGTCCGGTCGTTGCTTGTTGCTGGAGCTGCACAGTATGATGGATTTTTCCAGCATTTACGTTTGTTGGATGGTGCTTTCAAGCTGTCGGCCAAGGACCTGAGATCCCAGGTGGTTAGAGAAGCCTGCATTACTGTAGCGTAAGTACCGCTTGTGTGCGCTTGTGTATGGTGCTGCATTGAATGATTAATTTGACTTAAGAGGCCTTAGCAGTGCTGCCGGAAGGAGTATCCTGTGGGGCTGCTGTACACTATGAATGAGAAAGAATCAAGTCAGTGGCTGAAGTTAGAAAAAGAAACATTTAAAGGGATTTCCTCTCTTAGGGCATATACATCGTTGATAACCCTGTAACAGATTGTATGTGTGGAACAAGTTCCTATCATTGCACTCTGTACTTAGCAGTACTAGCAGTTTGTATTAACTTGCACTGTAATACTGGGGGCTGGTCTTAGGAGCACTCATGCTTTGGTGATTGGCACAGGACTTCACTGTGACTACTTGTAATAGCAAAGTGAGCTGCCCTATGGTGGTTTGAATATTGCAGGTTTTGGTGAGGTGGTTTCGTTCACGTCCATGGTAATTTTAGAAGCCATGACTTCACAGAAGTAAGACCTTCACCCTTATCATCTTGGGCACTCACTGTATTCAATGACAGGGGTAAAAGCACCATTGCTACCTTGGAGACCTGTTGGAATATGCAACTGGCCTTGCCAGGGAGATTGAGGCTTTGAGAAAATAATGCTAACCTTTCCTAACGTGAAGTCAGGAGTAGTGTTAAGAAGTACTGTGGAAATGTTCTTATCCGTGCTTAAAAGCCTGGAATTTTTCTTGATCCCTAAAACTTTGATACATTTTGATATGTCATTTGCTGCTGACTGCAAATTCTTTATATATAGCTTCTGCATGCAAAAAGCATTTTCTGTCACCACTGGACAGTTAAATTACTGTGTGTTGTATGTGTTTGTACAATTTGCCAAAATTGAAACCATAACCTTTAATAAACAAGAGAGTCAAATGTAATGGTTGGCTCATTATGAAAAACTCAGTAGTTTTGCCTGCATTCAAAAGCAAAAAATCTCAGTAATTTTCATAAGATTTTTAGATCTCTGTATACTCAAAGTGTGTTAAAAAAGCAGAAGTACTATGATGTTTTATGTGGACATGAGAATTTTAGCCTTTCAAATCATTGTATTTCTTTTTCATTGCAAAATAAAGTTATTACTGTTCACCCTTTTAATGTGTCTGCTAAGTAGCAAAACTGTTCCACAAATCCTGCATTTCTAATGAGGAGAGGACTTGGGAATCATGAAATTAAGTTCTGTTGTTCTGAAAGATAAATCTTTAAAATGTACAGTCAACTTTGTTATTTTAAGACTAAGAATTTGGCTTTTGTTAACAAGTTTTATTTCTTTCTCCTAAATAGCCACCTTTCAACTGTTTTGGGAAACAAATTTGATCATGGGGCTGAAGCTATTGTGCCTACTCTTTTTAACCTGGTTCCCAACAGCGCCAAAGTGATGGCAACTTCTGGGTGTGCAGCCATTAGATTCATTATTCGGGTAGGTGTTCCTCTCTCACTTTGCTTACTGGGAGTATTCACATAGTGGCTCTTAACAGAGATAATAACATTTCTGAAATAAAGGCTTATAAATCACTCTATAATAAAAAAGTAATTTTATGTCACAGATGGACAAATATTATTTATCATTGAAACCAGCTGGCAGCATTATCATAATAAAGATGGAGGAATAGGTTTGAAAAGCAAGTCTGTTTTCATGGTGTATTTGTAATGTGTTCATTGTAAAAAAGGCAGATATATTTCAGAGGTAAGTGCTTCTAGCTGCCTTTTTACAACACAAAGTTAAGCTAGTAATGAAGGAGCTAGTAAGATGGTTTTTTTTCCTAACAATAAAACTATTTATTTTTATAAGAAAGAAAATAAACATAGTCTTAAAACCAAATTGGAACCATGGAGTTAATAATAAAGTGTTGAAGAGGCCAGACATAAGCAGATCAGTCCAGAAAGCACAAGTTCATGGAAGGGAAGCCCAATAGAGATTTTAATCTTTGGGTTTAAGGACTTTATAAACTGAGTCCTTAAAGCTCTAGCATATAGATGAAAGGAATACTGTATACTAGGTGGGGTTTATTGTCTGTTCCTAAAGCATCTGCTACTGACTGGTGACTGAGACAAGATATTTAGGTAGATTTCTGGGACTTGTACTGCTATTTTCAAATAGAAGTGAGATGTTGCCTGTAGTTTCTACATGAAAAGCTGTGGTATTCTTAATGCTAGGCATTTACTGATATTCACCACGATCTCATCTATTGTTTTAATTGTTTAGTTTGTTGGAAACCAAAGTGGTTTCATAGCTCCCACCTTTTATTGCAATCCCCAGTATGTTGTGGAATCTGTACTTGCTCAGTCTGCCCATGACTTTGAGAACGTGCTCTGAGACTTCTGCATTACCTTTGCATCAACGCTTGGGCTAAGATCCTTTGGTTTTTTTATCCCAGACTCTTAAAATATACAGTGAAATGGCTGATGTCACAGAGTTGAGAGTGGAGGGAGGAATACACCTTACACAGTATGACTAAAGTTGTAAGATAATAATACCATGTGTAGTTGTAGTAGATGAGCTCAGGCATGTAAGAAACTAACCCTGTCTTGTTTATGGGAACAAATCAGGCATCAGGGAAGCAGCATGAAATTAAAATTCACTGATGAAATTAAATTGGCTTCATTGGCTCAGGTCAGTTGGAGACAACCCTGCACATTGGCTGTAGCTGTCCTGATTTTGTTTAAGCTTCTCTTACCCTTAGCTGTAATTTAACATTGGAGACATAAAAGTGAGAAATCCTACACATGGTGTTCAAATACCCAACCAATAGATGATGAGTCTACAGCAAAAGAGGGAGGCTGTATTATACCAGGGATCCTGAAGAGCCTCATCATCTTCGTGCCTTTGTTGGATTTCTTCTTTCTTTTCCACATAGCTCTTACTGTACTCTGACTTCTCTTTCTTGACTCATAGTAAATCAGGAAACCAATTTAAAAAGGGGAAGGGGGGGGGGAGGCGTATCATGATGGGATGGCGTGGTGGCAGAAAAACACTTCCAGAGGGAGGAGGGATTCACATAGGGCAATTGAGCTGTCAAGTGGATTGGGAGGAAGCGTGTATCACGATAGCTTCAAAGGGTAGCAGATGAAATGTGCAGTCTGAAAGCCGAATGAAAGCAAGCCTGAGGCTTTGATTCCTTTGCAAAACACAATGTCAATAGCTCCAAAGACTTGGAACATATAGGTTTCTCCATCTGTAAAAACATCTTATTCTTTCCCCTGATATGGCTTATTGTTCCCTTTCTGGCAGTCACATACTGCTTTTCAAATTAAAACCTATGTAAAACACAGACAAAACCCTAAAACCATGTGCAAAAGGATATCAGTACGGGCAGATGAAACTACTGGGCTCTTCCAGATTTTTGGATTCATTCTCTCCTACTTCTGAAGTTGGCAGGACTCTTGAGAGCTCATAATCAGCTCTGCTTGTTTGGTGGTTTGTGTGTTTACATCCTGTGACAATAACCTAGCGAGAAAGTGTGATACATGAGATAGTGGGAATTGTTCAGTGCTGTACTTTTTAAGTTGGTTTTAATAGCCTACAGTTTCACACTGTATTTGGGGCTGGTTTAGAAGTTATCCTATATATTTAAGCAAGAAAGGAATAAAAAAAATGAACTGAAATGGATTTGCTGAACCATGTTACTCTTACTTGGAATTAAAATGTTAGTACTATGTGTCTGCAGTTAATTAAGATAAGCTGAAGCAAGGCTGCTTTAATTCTGAATTCAAGTATTGCATTTGGTTTTCATGTAGTTTATCTTACCTTACAGTAGTTCAAGTTTTCTTTTCCCATGAGGACGTTTGGTGTTTCCACATCGTTTACACACATAAGCTTGCTTATATTACATGTGAATGCTTTCATTTTATTGACATGTTTTGCATTAAAAGGATGGTCTTTGTAGCACTAGTAGTATTGATCCCTAAAAGAATGCCCATAGTTTCAGATTGATTGATTTACATTTTGCTTCACAGCTTATTTGTAAGATTACTGTCTGTGGCTTTTCCTTCTGTGGCAAAACTAAAACGACATCAACTTACAATCCCTTTGGGGAGACAGTTACATTTGAGCCTTCATACATGCCTTCTGCCAGCTAAATACTGCATATGATGACGTGATTGTTGATGGCATTGGAAATACTTTTTGCTTGACCTTTTGGAAAAGAATAGGTTTAATCAATCGACGTGGTAGCAGAAGTCTCTTGTTATAGAGACTACATTTATTTTCAATAAGCGTTTTAAGTGACTGCAGTTTTTATTATGTTGTTAATTTTATTATGTTTATTATGTTTGACTCAAGTAGTTCAGTACAAATTCAGGAATGCTTTTGTCAGTAACTGCTTTGTCCTTTTTTTTTGTCTTAGCATACTCATGTGCCACGACTCATACCTTTAATAACAAGCAACTGTACCTCAAAATCGGTTGCAGTTAGAAGGTGAGTACATAATAAACAGCAAATCATTAAAGCTGTTGGTTTCTAAATTTGATGATCATATGCTGGAAATAGAGAGATTTGAAGATTTGTGGCCACTACGTCTGAATACACAAATCTGTGTTATACAGTAAACTACAAAAAGTATTTCAGCAGAGTAAGATCAGAGGATGCTGAGTAATGGTCCTTTCTGCCGTAGTGGGGGACATACACTATATCCTTCTGCAGATTTCACTCTGATTTAAAATGTTCCTAACACTTCTTGGGAAAAGTACCTTCTGATTCAAAACCAGAAGATAAAAGAAGAAACTGTAGTTGAAACTGTGTTGCTCAGTCTAATGAGAATAAACAGCACTGGTAGGGAGAGGCATTGGCAGAGCATGAAACAGCCACATGTGTCTCTGCAAAGAACCAGCCTGAGCCCATGAGTTACTGGCTGGCTGGGCCAGAGCTGACAGACCTTATGAGGTTAGCTCTTGTGGCAGCACTGCAGTGTTCTGCATGGACTGTGTGCCAGCACCTTGCTCTCCTAATGCCAGCAGAACTTAGTAACTTCTGTGCCCAAAATAGTAACCCTACCATGCTGGGGACTTTGGGACTGGGACAGTTGCTACCTGAGATAGGGTGTGATGGATCAGTGTGTTGTCATGTCGGAAGGGCACTTTCACCATGTTGCTTTTTCCAAGGACATGATACCTGAACACTTGGATTGACTTTGTGTGTTATTTTATGGCTAATAAACTAGCAAAGCATATGTGTAATAGCATGAGTTGAGCAATGGGATGGTTAATTGAACCACATCTGGTTTTTGAAGTTCAGAGTGAGTTAGCCTGCATGTTTACTTTCTCCACAGAGTATTTTACCTTGGCAGTAAGACAACCAATACCTTTATTTGCCAGACAAATGTACTTATATTTTATGTATTTGTTTCCCTCAGGGGGAAATAATAAAGTTACTGTTGGTTCCCCGAGCATGTTAGAGAAATGAGTATTAATTACAACTTTTTGTTCTGTCTTTCTAGGCGCTCCTTTGAATTTCTAGACCTGTTGTTACAAGAGTGGCAGACACATTCATTGGAAAGGTATGGACCAGTATAATTTTTCCCAAAAATAAACTACTAATGAATTTCCAGACAGAAATCTTTTCATTGAATCCTTTAATTGGATTATGTTGCTTGGTGTTGGCCAGCCTTTCTAGCACAGGAGGACATGTGGCTCATTCAAGTGCAGGGAGACGGGAGTTGTATGATCATGGAATCATAGAACAGTTAGGTTTGCAAAGGACCTTAAGATCATCCAGTTCCAACCCCCCTGCCATGGGCAGGGACACCACACACTAAACCATGGTACAGCCTTGACTTCGTGTTGTCTCTTTTGCTTACCCTCTGCCTCTTCTACACCATGTGTGAGCATAAGTGTCACTTATATCATGTATCTTGTGAAGCAGAGATGCGCTGGGAAGCTTCTGTCCTTTATCTTGGAAGGATGTTCATGTATTCACCATGGGAGAGGGCAAGTGGGATTAAGCTGGAGGACTTCTAGTGATTAAAAGCACACTGTAGCTTCTCTTGTTAGTCAGGAAACTACTGTGTGCAGCAGCTCTGCAGAATGTATCCTGTGAGCACAGAATAATAAGAACGGGACTGCAGGGCTTCCAGAGAGAAGGATTGGAAGAGCTCATCCAGCTGCGTAGTTACCTCTCAACCCCTCAAGATGCTCCTGAGAAAGGGAGCAATGGGAAGGTCACTTGGTTTATGTTTCAGTGTATATGCATGTACAAAACAACCCAACGACAAACACAACCCAAAACAAACCCTTTATTCCCCCCAAAAAAAAAGAACCATCTTGAATTAAAATCTTGTTTATCATCACAATTTTTGGTTGTTCTGATAAGTGCTTTGCTGTGGGTTTTTTTGAGTATGTATTGAGATTAAGAACTCACAGGCCAAAAGCTGTCAGAGGTATTTCCAGACTTACTAATCTTAACTTTTTCCTTTTTCTTACTACCAATATAGTAGGAGAAATAGCTTTTCCATTTCAGGAAAGCAGATGCCTTAAAAATGGTATTTTTAAATAACTTTTTCAGTGTGATACATGGATGTATGTCTGAAAAGTAGATTGTAACTCTCTCAGACTGAAGGAGGAAGCTTACCTAAGCCTTCACCAAAAGTGCAGCTATGTCATCAGTGTGCTGGAGCCTTTGTTTACTTCACATCTTGGGAAGAGCTATCTCAGTGGGTGTTTGCATCTTAGAGAAATGTCAATTACAGTGTAAAACTTTACTGCTTAAAATAGAATGTGGAGTAGCACAAGAACATGAAGAATGTCTGTCTTCTAGGCACGCAGCTGTCTTGGTTGAAACGATCAAGAAGGGCATTCATGATGCTGATGCAGAAGCAAGAGTGGAGGCAAGAAAGTGAGTTTTGGCTACATTTTGCTCTGAAAAGTTGTGTGTTTTATGTAAGTGATAGAAGGCTCTAATCAAGGTGAGCAGCAAACTGGCTGAAGGAGAAGACACATGTAGCTTGAAAATGAATGTTTCTGAATTAATGTCTAGTTTCTTTTGCAGAAGATCTTGTGAAAATTGAGGCAGTTGATACTGTCAATGCAGCATTTGAGGGTTCTATTGAAGCAGGAGTCGTAACAGTTGATATTGCTGCATAATCTTTCTTTGCTTCCCCCTCCCTCAGTTAAGTCGTTGAACAACTGTATCACTTTGACCAGTGAGAAGGCCAAAAAGAATTTATCTTGCTTCCCCACAGCAGCAGTAAGTGAATATGAGAATTCCAGAGGGTAGACTTGTTATTTTCCAAAGATGAATTCAGTCAATGTAGCTGGTTCCTTTTATGATTTGGTAAGCACTATTGCGTGCATTGCGTATTTTCAGCCTGAGTTCCTTCCCTTCCCATCCCTGATTCATTCTGTAATCTTTACTTCCTGACTCCACAGTTTGAAGACAATATGGAAGAATTACCCTGTGGTTATTCTCTTATTTTCAGGGCTTATCTGGGTCTTAGAAATCATTTTCCTAGTGAAGCTGAGACTCTGTACAATTCTCTTGAGCCGCCCTATCAGAGAAGCCTCCAGACCTACCTGAAGAATTCTGGCAGTATTGCATCTCTCCCTCAGTCAGACAGGTCATCCTCCAGCTCACAGGAGAGCCTCAAGTAAGGATCACTTCATTGTTTCTTAGCCTATGAACAAATAAAATCTGTTTCTCAGAAGCAAATAAGCCAGACGTTTGTGGTGTACTGAAAAGCTGCAGTTGCATTTTGTCACCGTATTTGTTTTTACAATAAGTCTTTCATTGTATTTTGTTGTATGACAGTATTACCCCAGCAAGATGAAAAAGAAGAGCAGTCAGTTAACTGCATTGTAGCAGGCTGCTCTTATTCATGTATTTATGCCTTCACGGCTTCTGTTACACCACAGTATCTTCAAGGTTCACATACTGATGTCCAGTGTCCTGGTGCAATGAATATGTCTAGGAATAGTGTTGTTACCCCTTTTCTTATTCCTTTTTATTGTGAAGTACAAGAAAGGGACATGGACATAGAGGCTCAAAGACCTCCAGATCAGACATTTAGATCAGAGGCATTCAGATCAGAGACTGGTGTTTTCTTCCTGTCTTCACAGTATTGAATATGCATTACTAGTATTTTGCAGCAATGCTGATTATTGGCGAGTGGCTCTGTGCTGCAATCAGTGAAGCATTAAAATGTACACTCTTGAGCTAAACAAATGGGGAGTTTCCTTAGGTACTAATAGCAGTAGAAGTCTACTGGCTTTTCAGTAGAAATGTAAAATAGTACGTGGTGATTTTTCTCCTTAAATTCTCAAAAGCTCCCTCAAAGTATTTAAACATGTTAAGATTTCAGCTCAAATGCTTCATTTCCAAAGCCAGAGAACTTGTCTGCTCACTTGTGACTTGAAAGCAGACTGCTTCCAGCATGTTAGAAGTTAATCTTTTCCACCTTTTTTGGCTGCTGCCCCAGATACCAGAAGCTTATCTTATCTTTCCTGTGATACTTGTAATTAGGAAAACCACTTTAAAAAGAATTCTGTAATGTGGGCTATTGGTAACACTTTATTTTTCACAAAGCAATGTTTATTCAAAGACTAATTACTCTAGTTTAATTTAATCTATATGCTCTGTCTAAAAATCAGTGCTGTTAATGAGTTATTAGTAATAAAATGTTAAAAACTAAATTACAGAGAAATTGGAATCTTAAAATACTCTTAAATCCTCAAGTGTTACTTCCTGTATTGCAAGATATGTAAAGTGCTGCAGTATAGAAAGGGAGGAGTAAAAAGAGAGATGAAGGGAAGAGATTACGATATTGAAATTAACTGATTTTTAATTGTTTTTTCACTAATTTTGCATTTAGATGCATTTTATTTTCCCTGTGTTACCCAAAATTGTATTTCTTGCTTCTAATACAGATGTTGAATTTTCCTTGTGTAGACTATCTTAGGAAATATGGGTATGGTTTTCCCAAAAGTCTGGTCCCCCATAATTTTTGACCCTCTGAATTTACAGGTCTTACAAATCATTTGGTCAAAAACGATTTTAAAAAGGCTAGAAGTGTTGTTACTTGTGCCTACCTACATGAAACTGCTAATAGTTGTCTGGGCCTTCTGTCTGGAGCATCTTTTATATGGTCAGGATGACCCAGGTGCTCTGCCTCAGCCTCCTCAACTTACCTGCAGCAAAATGCCTCCAAACCATTAGTGAGTAATGGCAGAAAAGCAGGTATTACTCATAATAAGCTGCTAATACATGATCTTCTGTGAGAAGTTACGTGGCAGTGCTTAACTCTAGATTGTCATTGAGCACCTGAGCTAATTACTTGGGTAAACACACCACATGAGGCATCTCTCATATCTCTGCTTTCTGGTTTCAAATTAGAGAGGGATTATTTTTACTGAAGCTGAGTCTCCAGACTGAGGTGATAATTTGATTATTGATGAAATAGTCAACTATTTCAGTAAATACAAACCTTCCTGGTCAGATGAGTACTTAGATTGCTAGGTAGGAATCAATGAATAAAGTATCACGCTTTCTTCTAATAGCCTTTTGCTTCTCCCTGGCCCCTCTGCCAGCATTTTACCTTTCTGAACCAGGCAGGAGGAAGGGCTCACAGTTCAACTTGAGTAGACAAACAGATTCTGCTTCAGCAGCTACTCTTGTTTTGCAGTAAGAATAAAGGGAAATGGAGAGAAAACACAGAGGACAAGACATGGGGGTTTTCTCCTTTTATAATTGTTGGGAGTCTCTAACATTGAAATGGGAAATTCAGTCTAGCTGCTTACCAACTCAGCATTTTCCTTTGTCATTTGTAACTCAAGTCTTGTGCAGCTTCCACCATTCTTGTTTGACAGCTGATGTGTAGGATCAGCCCTGTGGTTAAAACTTCGTACTGACCATGCCTGAACCTTGTGTTAGCCAAGTGTGCCTGTTGGTAACCAAAGAACTAATGCTTTGTGAAGAAAATGGAATTTTATGGAAAGATAAGATGATTGTGTTTTTCTTATCATTCTGTATTTAATGTGCTTATCTAAAATATGTTGAGAAAGTTGAAGGGGAGAAAACAACAGAAGAATTTTTTCTCTCTTTTATTACTGATTTTTGCATCTGATCATATGAGACTTATGGGTTTGTTTTGTTGTTTTCTTTTCCAGTCGGCCGCTATCTTCAAAATGGTCTGCAGCCAACGCAGCAAGCCTGGCAGGCAGAGGTGAGGTGGTTGCAGTATAGTGATACAATAATATAATATGATGTGATATAAGGCACAGCGATTGTTCTTTGTGTTCTCTGAATTAAAAGCTTTAAATGCCACTTAACATTCTACTGTCTTAAGCTTTTCCCTTGTTTACAAGCTGAACGATGGTACCTGTCACTACAGACTACATCTGGAGCTAAGGCTGCCTCATACTTGCTTCATGTTTTATGTATTTCTAGTTGCTGCAAGTATAAGACACAGGTGATTGATTAGTAACAAATTGGCTTGGAGTAAATCACAGAACTCGTTTTTACAAATGGCCAGTAGCTGAGGGTGCTTGTTTTCTGGATACTGAGATAGTAAATTGGGAGTCAAGTTTTGAAGACATAAAACAATGGTTAAAATTAATGGAAGCAAATAGTTAATACTTCATAATAGGAGGTGAATAGAAATACTTTACAGAAGATGGGACCCTAAAGCAGTTCAAGGTAAGCATTCAGCCCGCTGGTGGCTGTATCTCAGCTCAAGTGTTGGAGATGTTACTTCCCCTCAGAATCACAAGGGATGCCATGACTTTCCTTATGTTGATAGAATAAATCACATGAATGTTAAGAATGACATGATTTGTACTAGAGTGAGAGCACTTAGTTTGTGTTAAACAATGCTGAAGTTTCACGATGAGTGAAGATACATACTACTGTAAAATAAATAGCTCTTTAGCTGAATTTCAAGGCAATACCAGGTTTAGTTTATTTCTTAACTTCAGTAATACTTGACTTACACCTTTTCACATGGCTTTCTGTCCTTTCTGCAGGTAGGCTGTGGTAGTAGAGAATGTTAACCTGTTTAATACAATGTGTTTCATTCCTTGCCAACTGATTTCCTAATCTTTCTTTGCTAGCTTCAGGCAGCAGCAAGAGTGCTGCTGGCCCCGGCGCGCTGCAGAGGTCTCGCAGTGACATAGATGTCAACGCTGCCGCAGGCGCCAAGGCACGCCACGCCGCTGGGCAGCCCACCGGAGCTGGGCGCCTCTTGGCAGCTGGGCTGCCGCCAGGGTCCTACGCATCCCTAGGTAAGGGAGACATCCTCACCTTGAGGGGTTTATGGGGGGTTACAGGAAAGCACTTCTACCTGTGAAAAAGTGGTCATTTCAGTAGTGCTGGGATGTTGCAGGAGAGTGAGTGACCAGCTTAGCTAGAAGTTTTATTTGTCTTGTGCTGGGAGAATGCCAGTGCAAAGAGTGTGTCCATAGCGTGGTCCTTCCTTATATTTGTTAATCTGGAGTTAATATTAAACACTGGATGGGGTGGTACCCTGATTTGGAGAAAACCCCTTTGTCTCAACCCTCACTTAACAGCAGATGGTAATCATAAAATCATAGAATAGTTAGGGTTGGAAAGGACCTTAAGATCATCCAGTTCCAACCCCCTTGCCATGAGCAGGGACACTTCACACTAAACCATGTCACCCAAGGAAATCATGGCTTTCTGTTTCTGGAAGTACTAAGGAAATGAGTGTTAGGACTCTTCGATTTTCCATTTTCTCAGCTCCTTAGCTGACTGTTTTACAACAGTGCTAAAGAGACATCCTGGCAATAAGTGGTGGCTTCTTCACATAATACAAAAGTTTTTTACACAATAATACATGACATTGATTTCATCGTTTTTTTTTTTTTTTCTTTCTTTTTTTTTCCTGAGCATGTTGGTGGAACTGTGTGGATGTTTTTCATGTAGGTAGCAGTCTTCATTGATAAGAATACTTGCTGTTGGACATAGATGGTGCTACAACTGATAGGAGTGCAGAAGACTATTGGGTGGTGTTGATGGTAGATGCTAGAACCTCCACTAAGTGGGAAGGGTAAAGGAATATGGGCAGGGTTTTGTCTGTTCAGGTTATCCATACTGTCGGACTAGCAATAGGGGAAGTGAGATTTAGTGTTCACAAAAGTGCTAGCTTTTTCTTCTTGGCTTGTGTGCCAGCAAGATCGCTGACGAGGCATGTCCTAATGTCAGTATTGCTGAAGATGATTACGCGAGGCAGAGAAACCAGATAGTTCTGATTTACCTTGTGTTTGGGGAGGTGTTGGGCTGCACTTAGGCTATGGTTTCCAAAGGTTTTTGTTGTCCTTTTTAAAATTAAAAACTAGTTTAAATGAGCTGGTTCTTTTTTCATCAGGTCCTACTTGAATTGGTTTGAACACCACTGATTTTAGGATTAAGTTTATGAGTGTGTGCAGTGCTGACTAAAACCAGTGCTTGCTATGTGCAATGAGGATTTTGGGTGTGAGGTCCCTCTAGTGCCCACGGAGGGGAATTGGAGAACCTGGATAGCAGGTGGACACCAGTTTGCTGGGTGGAGGAGAGATGCTTGTGGTTATTGCTTGAGGAATCCTCAGGTCCTCCTAACTTAATGCCTAAAAGCCTGAAATAGGAGAGATGATTATTCTCCAAGATCAGATCATTGGCTGGTCTGGTTTGATTTGCAGCGGGACATATTCTAAGTGTCAGACAAAGCTGGTGTTGAGAAGTGACACACAGCATGGTGGTAGAAGGAAAAAAGAAAGTAAAACAGAAAAGAAAGAGCTATCTCTCTCTGTTAATCTGTCTTCTTGATGCTACTGAAATGAAGGGATTGCTTTGGTCTTAATTGTTTCACAGAAAGTTAGCTCTCGATTGGGGTATTGGTTCGCTTTCAGAACATTTTCAGCAGTATGGGATTCATGCCCAGGATTTTGTAAGCAAGGGTCGAGGGAGGGGAGGTCACAGAGGTTTTCAGGGAAGTGAACAGTGGTGGGTTTAAGCAGGGTTAGAATACAGAAATAAAGAAATGGCTTATTCTCTTCATAGTTCATGGGTTTGGTGAGTGAGGATGGGGGAGCGGAATAAGCAGGCAGTAAGTCCAGGTCAGATTCTTTTGAATCCTCAGATTTGAGTAGCTGGAAAGCAGATTTGAGTAGCTGGAAAGCTTTGCCTTGCTAGGAGATGCTATCACCTGTGGAGAAGAAAGCACTGGTGGTTTGAAATGGCAGAATAATGTGATGCTACCAATGTACAGTAAAGGCTACTCCTGTGCAGGTGGTATAAGGGCAGTGATGGTCAAGGAGGCCAAGGTTTGTTTGCAGTCACACAGGCACGGTACTGCTTGATGGAGCTTGGGTTATTCTCTTAATTGTATTTGTAATATTGGTAAGGTAGTTAAATTACACATGTAGAGTGTGACCTGTGTACAGAGTGTGACCGTTGTATGTTTGTATGGATTAATATGGATTAACCACACAATCCACCTCAAAATAGTATTGCTCTTAGTTTTCAAAGGGTAAACTTAAAATAATGGGGTGTGGATCCAAGCGAGTGCCATGTTTCAGAAAATGGGCTAATTTGTAAACTCCCCTCTGTTCATAGCAAGGGGATTGTTTCATATGAGTCCAAATGTGGAAACTTAAGTGATGGAATTGTCAAGGTAATGCTGACCATGCTGATAAAATGCTTAGAAGATGTTCCTGTATTTCCACGCTGCTTTCCACATCTTCTCAGGTGTTGCAGTCAATACCAAAAATAAGAAACATTGTCTCCTGAAGCTTGGGTTAATTTTCACCCTCCCTTACAGAGAAGCATCCACCTTTTGCTTAAAGAGCTGCCAGATTTAGAGCCTCAGAGGACCACAAGTTCATGAACCTAGTAACTTATAGTTGTCTCTGCCTGTTTCATTTTTATTATTAATAGAAGAACTGTTGCTTATTTATGATTTATTTTTATTAAGACTGTTCTAGAAGCAGGAGGACATTCTCTAAGTTAACTAAATGTTGACTGCCTAGCCTACTCAAGTATTAATGTCCTTCTTGAGGAGACTAGGGCTGTAATTATATCTCTGTCAAGCTAAATGGTTTGATTTTGATTGTTCCTGTCAGAATACATGTGTGCTACCTTCCAGCTGAACTGGTGAATCTTCAGTGCTTTTGAACCAGAGTGGAACTTCCTTCCATTTGTCCCCTGTCTTTATTGTCCTGTCTTTTTTCCTGCTGCCCCTTACCCCAGGTGGAGCTTCATGCTCAGGAGCAAATTTTGTAAGGAATATAAATATTGTTGCTCAGTAATGATATAAATATGAACTAATGCTTCAGTAGTGGTTGATACCAAACCTGAAAGAGATCATAAATGTTTTACTTGGGATGGTTTTCTTCAGTCTGGGTAATGTAGAGAGATTGCACATCCCTGTGCAAGGTACTTCTACCCCTTTCTGTAGTTTTGTACCTTGTACTGAGAGAAACCTACTTTTACTTAAGGTAGCTTAAACATGCATGAATTAGATAAACATGTCCGCTGTGTTTAATATTAATGTATTTTCCTTAATTAATGTTTTATGACTCTGCTGTGAACACCTTTATTCTAACACACTAAGTTTTCCATGTTTCTTTGCCTGCTTTTTCAACAAAGAGGATACTTCTGACAAGATGGATGGTAAGAAATCGTTTAGTCTGTCCTCTTAATTCTATTAAATACTTAATAAAGTGACTTATGTAAAATTATAGTTATTTAATATATTTCTTTTTATTAACAAAATACCATGCTGTTTTCATTAACCCTTATGTAATCTTGATGTCTTAATATATGTGTTGTGTTAATGCTGTATTTATCAATGTTTTTGATGACTGGTCTATCAGCAACAGAAACTTTGTCAGAAATGGTTGTTACTCCTATTCTGTTTTAAGAGCTCTATTAATTACAGAGCAAGTCTAATCAATACATGCGTTTTTAAAACTAGCTGTAGTTCCATCATCTTCCATAAGTTTGACTTGTAAAGTCAAATTATTTGGCTTCGTGGCAGAACAGCAGTGGGAGAGCAGAAAGTGCTTGGCCACATAATTAAGGGTATTATTAAGAAATTAAACTAAAATCTCTTTCAAATGCACTGTATCAAAATCTAGTCTGGCTACTGAATTTTAAGTGCCAGGAAATCCTCTAATATAATGTAATTCTATCAAACAATAGGTTGTTAAGAAGACCTATCTGTTAAAATAGCTTACCACTTATTCCAGCTATGTTTAGCACTTAGGTTTTCTTAATTCGTTGTATTAAACGAATTAAAGGTTGTATTAAATGAGGCAGTGTCATATATTTTTATCCTAACTGCAAAGCAGGTGAAAATTGAGCTTCTCGCAGCAGTTGTCTGTAAGTTTCGCTTCCCTTATAATAAAGTGTGTTGTGGTAGACCCCTCAAACCTGGACTCCCGAATCATTTTAAAGCACAGATCATCAGTTTCATGAGAAGCAGTTGAGAGTGTACGTGAAAATTGGAGCCATATTTGAGCATTGCAGCTGGCAAGCCTACTTGAATAGAACGAGGGGAGTTTGTACAGGAAGTAAGTCTTGCTTATTTCCAGGTCAGATTCCCTTATGTTGCATATAATCTTAATCTTGAGCTTCTGCACATTGTCACCAGTGACAAACGCTCTTAGGGCTTTGTGTACAGGCTTTTTCTTCTGCTCAGACCAGTTAAAAACAATAGGGGAAGTGTCCCACAGTTGATCAGTATAACAGGGTTTCTTATAGAGGGTGTCTGTAGGGATGAATTGTGAGATGGGATGAGCACAGCTTTAGCTCTCCAACTGTAGCTGCTCTGATCTAACCACCACCAGGAGGAACTAATGTTCTTTAACTTCTCCACTAACCCTGGCCATGTGGTTTTACCACTTCTTTTGCTAGTGTCTCATAATAGTCCACTATCAATCACTGGAGATGAACAAACACCAGAAAACTGATTTTGTAAACCAAAAGTGAGTAGTTTTCTGTCACATAGCTCTTGGAGCTGATAGTGAGCCTTTAGCCATCCAAACAAGGTGGGTAGCACAAAGAAGGAGAAGCAAAACAATCCCTTTTAGGAGCCAGGTAGCTGTTAGCCTTGGTTAGGTGCTGCATAGAGCCTGCCTTCCAAGATCCAGCTCTGGAACAGGTTGGATCTGGGAGATAAGTTAGGGTTTGGTGTTTTTTAATAGAGACTGGCAAATTTGGTCTGGAAAACATACATGTTACAGTAACAGGTTTTTGTGAAGAAGCATTGAAATTTACACTGCATTAATCTTTTAGAGGGAATTTTTAAAACTAACACCTTGAAGATAGTGTAAGATGAGGAAGCCATGGCCAGATCTGCTGAGAAAGTTCAGCTGAGGCCAGCCAAAGGCACTGACAGATGTTATAGTCATTGAAGTTCTTTTACAAGGCAGAAGCGGCAGAAAATGAAAAGAGAAATGGAAATACCCTTTGGGGTTTTTTTGAGGCATTTAACATTTTTATCACTACCAGTACATGTTTCATTCCATAATCAGATTTGTTTCAAATAGAACTTGGAGAGAAGAAGGACTGCTATTTAGAGAGCTTCCCATCAACTCCGAAGTACTGATGTCAGTAAAAAGATTTGTCTGACTCTCATTTTGTCATCATCAAGCCTTAAGCTTGGTGTACTTGTTCATGTGTGATCTGCTTTCAGCAAACTCATTGCTTCCACTTCTCTGAGCAAAACTCCATCTTGGGCATTTTCAGAGGAATCACGGACTTAATTTGGAGGCATCGTCCTTGCTGTCTCCTGTCCAGTTATCACTGTCCAGTGTGGGAAACACTGTGGTTTTTCCCATATAATTTATTACAGTATGTTTTCATGTTCAGAAGGTCTTGCACTAAGGTATTTTTAATGCCTGTTTTCATCTGTACATGGCATTTTGTTGACTGATCTCAGTTTTGTTTTTTTTCCTATTTATTTTTTTTGTGGTGGTTTTGTAAACCAGTTTGGAAGCCAGTGCTAAATGCTGTGTTCCTGTAACTCACTGGCAGTATAGTATTGGTGTTTCTTGATAATGTTTCTTCAGTTTGGTAATGGAATTGCAACACAAAAGCTTTAGCCCTCTCGATAAAATTTGTCAAGTTCCATAAAATTAATCTCAAAAAGGGATTGGAGAGACACAATATTGTTTGGAATATCATGTATTTTATTATTTTTTTTCTGTTTAGGAACAGCTTCTGAAGATGGTAAGAAAATATTTTGCTAGACCAGCTAATGTTTTCAGCTTCATATTTTCATTGATACAAATTAAGCTTTAAAAGTAGAATATGGTCTTTCCGGGGCTTTGTGGAGGCTCATATAAGTCCAGATTGCTTATGCATCTAATACTTGGTTGTCATGTAATATCTTTAGAATTCTTTTGCCTTTATTTCATTTCTCAAGTACTCATCTGCAGTAAAAGTGCCATGGCTTAACGTTTAGTGTAAGAAACATAGGAGCTTTATCATTTTGCATTTGTTTTTGAAAGCCAGTCTTGTCACAGAATATTTCATCAGATGTGTTCGTGCTCTGGGAAGCAGGTGCTACTATTACTCATCTCTTTGAGACCTGAGAATTCACGTTCAATACGCTATTAACATTTAAACCTGTCATCACTAGATGGATGTAGAGACTCCAAGTGAGATAACAGTTCATTTGCTTCGGAAGCATAAATTTTGTACTCTGATAAAATTGAACCAGGTTCCAAGTGGTAATTTAACATGGTATCGAAATAGTGGCACTCTGTATTCCCACGTTTTGGGGCCGGATTCTGTATGCAGTTACATGCCTTGCAGTCTCACAGCGCTCGGTGGGAAAACATTGCTATTGCACAGGGATAACTAGTAGAGTTTGGACTAGTCAATCTAACCGTTCTCGCTAGCATATTGTTTTCTAACAGTTTAGTGAATAACCTCCTTTATCCTGATTCTCTTATAGACTCTCATCTATGGCTATTCCCTCTACTTGGATGAATAATATTAACTTGGTTTGTCTCCAAATTCTGCTGTGGAAAGCCTAAAGAGACTAGAACTTAATACCAATCTGTGTACCTAATTCTTCTGGGTCTAATATTGACTCTACATGTCTAGAAAACATTTTAATGATGCTGGTTTTAAAGTGGATTACTTGTTGAGCTGCATCTACCCTGTATAAGCTTTTTGGGGTTTGTTCTTGCAACTTGTAAGAATTTGGTTAGCATGGTTTTGACTTCATTTTTTCTGTTGCTGCAGAGATTGGCTCAGGAAATGCAGGATATACCTCTACTGTTTTCTCTTACGAACAATCTTTCAGTTACTTATGATTCATCCAACTGGGATCTTCCTTTCTTTTGCAATTTCACTGTACATGCTGGGTGTTATGAGGAACACTGCTAATAATGCAGAAAAGTTAAACCCAAACCAAGGTGGTTTGGCTTTGTAGAGAGAAGTGAATCTATTAATTTAGTTCTTTCACTTGTTGAGGAGAGTAGCATTTCCTTATATTGTGTTCTCACTGAGAAGTGCTTAAGCGTACTTGCTCTTTGTAAAATGCTGTAAAAGGCTTGGGAAGTCAGGTAGAAGTCTGTGTAACTGTGGCCAGGCTAATGGTGGAACCTTCCTTAACAGGAAAGCCAGTATTTAGATTTCTGAGGAGTGGAGTTAGGCAGAAGCCTCAGAACCCAATCAGCATAATTTTTGTAGGTTTCTGACAGCAAAAGCAAAATTACAACCACAAGTAATCATGAGAAGACTGTACCTGATACAGCAGCATTAGCATATGCATTGCTTATTAGATTTAATAAACTTCTCTTTTTTTAATGTAATTAACCTCTTGCTGGAGGAAGCAAGAATGAGCTAGCTGGAGTCAGGATGTTCAAGTGATAGTGTAAATCATTTACAGAAACATGCAGCATCAGAGGGGAAGTCCTTTGATTCCTCCACTATGAAGTCCTTCAAGGTGTTCAGATTTCTACTAATTATCCCAAATGAATCTTCACCAGTTGAGTTACATTATGCTGCTTTCTTATCTAAAGAAACTTAAGAGAATGTTAGTAAATGCTACTGATGTTTTGCTTTCTACATTACTGTGAAAAACTGATCTAATGCCCTTTTTCCGTTCTAGGTCGTGTACGAACAAAGCTTTCAACACCTTCTGTTGGAATTGGCAATTCTAAAACAGATTCAAGAGGACGGAGTAGAACCAAAGTGGTGTCACAGTCTCAGCGTATGTATATTCTATTTGTTAGTTATACCTGATAAAGAGGCCAAATGCTTAAGCATATATCCATTGACCAATGGCTACAGTCAAAGTTAACTTTAAAACATAGCTACATACTGAGTTGTTGTTCTGTGCCTTAGGTTCTTCATCGCCAGACAGCAATGAAGGTATTTTTTCAGTGTTTTGGGTCAGTGGTATTTGCATGCTTTTCTAATTCATGTTGTTTTTCTCTGGACAAAATAATAGGTTAGGTCTTCATTTGCCAATTAAATTAGATATTGGAACAAGAAATGAAAACTAAAGCTACCCTTAAATTCTGTCTTCAGTTATGACTTCTCAACATTCTTTTCCCCCCCATTTCTGACCTCCCCACACAAAAGACCAGTTAACTTGTATCAGGCACAAAGGAGGCATGGATGAGAAATACAGAAGCGTGGGTGCACTGAATGGTGTCCTCAGTGTTACCTGCCAGACCTAATTGTCATTTATCAAAAAGCCTTATTTTTCAGCCAGACATACCTGTTTTCATTTTAAGCTGGGCACTACTCTAGCTCTTGGATCTTTTTGCACAGTATTCATGTCTAAAGAGATAAGTTGAATTGATGCTTAAATAACTAGACTCGTTTACATGTGACGATGTGTGAAAATTAAATGCATGAATGCATTTTTGCAGCCTTTCAGTAGTGTTTCTGTTCATCACTGATGGCTCCAGATAGCTCATTAGAACCTGTCAGTGGGGGTGAACAAGAATTCTGAGATGTTCTAAGGAAGATACCCAGGCACATAGCAGTGGGCAGGTGAAGGGCAAGTGTGGCACCATGTGCCAGCTTTGGGGTTGCTTTATCTGACTGGAAATTGTCACATCCTTGTGGGGAGCAAAGTGCTCGATGTTTCCGTGCTTGATTACTTCCCCAGCAGATAGTGGGAGAACAGCTTCCTATCAGATTGAAGCTTTTTGCTTTTATGTTTTAATAATTGCTGCACCACAGATGCTTTTGTAAATTTAGGTTACAGCTATTCAGTGCTTTTGTTCAAAGATCATTTTATGAAAGACTTGCAAATTTGAATGCTTTTACAAAGATACTTTTTTTTTAGGGTTTCAGAAGCCCTTTACTCTCCTATTTTTAAATTATAACATGAAATAAGTGTCTATACAATCTATAGCTCATTGGTTTATTCTTATCTATGGAAAAAAATAGCTCCATTTTTTTCCTCTCCTTTCCTGTTTGGTCATCAGGTCATTGATCAACATGTGCAAAAATGACATTGCAATCTTGATTCAGAGGAAAAGAATGAAATTTCTGACTGGAAACAAATTCTAATTCTTGTACCTCAGATGAATTTTAAAGAGGGAAATCTGAAATTCTGTGCAAGTCTTTTCAGTTGTGCCATTGTGAGTTGGTTTTTTGTCATCCACCGCACCTGCAGCTCCGTTCCTTTACTGTCTGTCTCTAAACTAAAGTAAAGTTTTGGCCTTGTGTGTGATTTTTTTTTTTTTTTTTTTTTGTTCAGCTGTTGAACCTCTTGAACCTTTTTGGCAATGCAGTATTCTTTGAAAGTGGTATGAAGGCTCCAGTTTCATGTTTAATTGAAATGTAATTCTTCAGTATTATCCAGTTATTGATTAGAAAGCTGAAGAATTGTAATTTGCTTGTGCAGCTTTGCTTCATCTGCTTTGTGCATAGCATCTGAGTTTAATTCTTCAACTGTGGAAGCTACTTAAAAGCACTGCATTAACATAACCCCCTGTGGCTTTTTTTCCTGTGTGAAATGACTAAAGCTTTCTTATTTCCATTTGCCATCCATTTCTTTAATCTGCTCTGCTCCCTCCCTCTTCATGGATTATAAACCCCTACCCTAATCCTGCCTTTACACTTGGTCAGGATCACAGTCTGCTAACCCCATTGGTGGTAAGAGTCTACGGAATTTGTGTACTCATCATTGTTTGATCACCTGTTTGACATCTCTCATTTGAGGACCCTATTCAGCAGAAACTCTGGCTCACTTTTCTCACCTACTTGGTTGTAATCCTTATTTAGAAGGCAGTAGGGTTGAGAGGTTTTGGTCATTTTTGGAATGCTGTTTTTATAAATCCTTCTTTCCTCATTCACTTCCCTTAGACCTGCTGCCGGTGCTAGTACTGACAACAGCGTGCCAGTGCTGTTATCAGCATTGTGTTTTCAGGATATTAAGCTTCATTCGGTTTGCTTGCGCTTCGCAAGTCAGACTATAGGAAGATAAAGCATTAGAATGAGAGGTTGCATTTCTTCTGTATATTCTGAGACTCGAGTAAGTTTTTCAGGGTTTTGAACTATTGATTAAAACCTTCAAGAAGTCTCCAGCACAGTGAAGACTTTTGAAGTATTTTAGTTGTTTTAAAGAGATATAAAATACTGGAGGGCAGGAAAAAGGCAAAGGAATAGCAGATCTGAGTTGGAATGCCCTGATATGAAGAAATTGCTTAACCCTTTATTTTTGCAGCCCGCAGCAATCCTACAGACTTGCCCATTCTTTTTTTTTTTTGCTATAGAAGTTGCTCTTGATTTCTGCAGGCTGTGTAATATTTCATTTATCATTTCTGCTGAATAGGCCCATAGTTTGGAAAAGGGATTTTGCTAAATGATCATTTCCGGTTCGAATTCAAACAATGAAAGTCTATGCATGGTACATTGCTTCACTTCTCCCCTACCCTTCCTCCCAGCACATGTTCTGTTTTGTTTGGGATTTTGTTTCTTTTCCCATATAGTCAAGCTTTAATCAACTTGTATGTTTTTTTTAATGTGCCTCATAAGAAGTAACCCATGAAACTCACTTGAGATGTTGCATGTGAAGTCTGTAGATCTGATAGCATAGCTGTGGTCATACAGTTACTTGGTTATTTGTTAGAGATGAATGAAAGGTTTGTATCTGTATGGAATTAACCTTGGGTTAAAATTATGTTTTGCTTTTTACTTGGTCAGACTTCTTGAATTCTGCAGTTGGAGGCAATATACTTATAGCAACTGGTGGTATAGATTGAGGTATAACTCGAGAAGAATGGATTCCCTATTAGGGCTTAGAACTTTAATTTTGTGTAGCTGAAATACCAAATCGGGGATCAAGACCAGTTTCTGGTAGCGAGTGCAGTGTGTTGAAGATTCGTAGCACTCCATAATGTACAGTTTTGATTAATAAAAGTATGAGATTCTGAAATATGTCTTGATCAGGTTTTTTAGCTTGTTTAAAACCAGTTGAAGATTGTCATTTTAGTCTCTGGGATAACATCCTCAGAAATGAACATAAGAACTTTAATTGTCTTCAGTGACATTTTATTTAACTTCTCAGACAATAATGCTTGAAGACCCCGTGCTTTTAAAAGCAAGAGAGAAGAGTTTAAATATTAGGAAAAATATGTTATTTTATTGTGACATTGGTTGCATTGGAAGAGCTGGATAATTATGAAATCAGTAGTTTAAAGTCACTCCCTTTAGCTTTTTAGCAGGTTTGTTTTTGGTTTAGGTTGATTTTCCTTTTTTTTTTTTTTTTTTTTTTAATGAAAAATGTGATTAGAGTTCATGTTAGAGACATTGGAACTGTTGATGAAAACTAGAAATACTGTTCATGGTTTCTTAAGCGTATCTAGTGCTAAATACCATGTCAAGTGCTTCCTTGAATTGATAATTTTACCTGCCTTGTACACAGTGCTCTAAGAACTTGGAACAAGGTATTTATTTCACATTTGTACCTTGTCAGTTTTTCCAGACCATTTCAGTCTACCACCACTTCCCTACTGACTTTAAGCCTTTCTTTTCTTTTTAACCACAGTTGTGTATCTTCTCTTGCGGTTACTTACATTTGTTCACTTTGCCTTCAGCTGGCAGTAGATCTGGCTCTCCTGGAAGAGTTTTGACAACAACTACGCTTTCCACTATGAACACAGGAGTTCAGAGGGTGTTAGTGAATCCTGCAGCTGCACAAAAGCGGAGCAAAATCCCACGAAGTCAGGGGTGCAGTAGAGAAGCAAGTCCTTCCAGATTGTCAGTAGGTAAGAATCATTGAATAACTTGGTTTCTTTACAGCCCATCTTACTGCAAGTGCCAGCTTGTGTTCGGTTATAGGTGGATGATAAAATTGGAATACATATCAATAAAAATCTAAAACATGCCTATTTTCTGAGGCTAGTCTTCACCAGGTCTAAATTTAAGCTGAACCTTCAAATTTTTGCCATTTATTTGTCAGAATGCAGCAGTAGTTCTTTTCCTCACCTCCCTTTCTTCCTTCTCTTTCCCTTTTCTTCACTTCCTATCCCTACCTGCAAAATACCCACGTCCATTGAATGAAAGCATGATACCATCTTGAAAAGATTACTTTCTTCATTACTTCTGTATGTTCTTTGTATGTGTGCTTGCATGTGTATATTTCATTGATACAGAAATGAGTGTCATATGTCTTAGACCTCCTCGTATAACCTGATTATTACAAACAATACTATTGAAGAATATCAGTTGATGTTAATGGTGTTGCTGCTGCTCTTTGGTTTGTATTTTGATTTTTACCTTAGCTGCATTCATTTTCTGTATCCTGTCTTTGGAAAGCCATGGGGTTTTTAATTTGTGCTACTGTTGATCAGCTTGATCTGAGTACAAATTCTGAATCAGTACTCTCTTCAGAGTTTTTCATTGCTTGTTCCCTCTTCATCCTTTTTAAGAGGTTTTCGGCCGTTCATTCAGGAGTTGGTAAATCCCCATTTTGAGCTGTATGAAGCAATAACTTCATTGAATGGGCTACACGTAGTATGCTGCAGCACAATCAAACAAGTGTGCGGAAACAGCTATGACTTAGCATACAACATAATCATCAGTGTCTATTCTTAGAAATGCGACTTTGATCTTACTTTCAAAACCACAATTGCATTAAAATTGCAACTTTTCTTATGTCTTCTCCCTTCTGTGCTGCTGTTTGTCTGTACCCTGAATCATACTAGCACGAGGCAGCCGCATTCCTCGCCCTAGTGTGAGTCAGGGGTGCAGTCGGGAGGCCAGCCGTGAAAGTAGCAGGGACACGAGCCCTGTCCGCTCTTTCCCACCCCTGGGTAAGTACTCTCTGCCCCTTGTCCTGCATGGCTGTCCCTGCCCTTCATTACTGCTCCTAACGAGTCCGTGCCTCCTTCATTTAGCTTATAGCCAGCCACCATTATTTTCTTTTCCTTTGGCTCACTCACCACTTCCTTCCATGAAGAGCTGACCAACGTGTGAATGGGTTGCACACTTGAAAAATAAGCGCTTTGCTAGTGTTAGTCTTACCTTAAATCCCACACTTGGAAAGGTGTGTGATGCGCAGTTCTGCTTTTGGAAGGGTGTTCAGAAACTATGTGTTTCTCTCCTTACTACAGCACTCATGGTTTGGGTGCAATTAGATAATCCATTTCTCAGTGACCTCCTAGAGCAGAGTACAGTGTGGCTGTCATCCTCTGCCTGTCCCTGCACCAGCTGCTAGGGCCTGCTGCTGTTCAAAATTGCTCTCTAGCCAGTGAATCATTTTGGTGTATAGGAAGAAAATATACTTCATTTTATGTCTGCTTAGCTATAGTGTCATCACGGTATTATATGAAAAAATAGCAGAATTACAACTTTTTGCTATTAAAGCAAGTAAATAAGATGGTGCAGATACAGGACCAATCTACTGGGGCAGTGTTATGAGGCTGCTTTCCATTTTGGATAAACAAGCAGTGCACGTAGCAAAGTCCTTGTACAAGCAGATGAACAAAGTACCGTTCTGAAGCTTACTTTTAATCTGCATGGAACAAGTGAGAAGTAGTTGAGGCCAGCAGCTGTTGTTCAGTAGGGAAGAAGAGGAATCAAAAGCTTTGAGCTTTTACGCATGTACAGCTACATTCAGTCTGCTTTTCTAGAGCTGCTCTAAGTTTTGGGTTCACTTAGTGTTTCAACTTGTTGGCCTGACACTTGAAGGATGTGGCAAGGTTGTTGAGCTGTGTCTGTTCCTGAAATGTCAGTAAGACACAGGAACATTGGTTTACAGTTATTTTGACGTGTTGGTTAAGGATTAGGGAAGCTTCTCATCTCTACATATCCTTGTCAAGGTCACTAGGAAGTCAGTAGTAAATGTTGATGAAAGTCTTTTTGCATATTGGCTTTGTGTGTTTGGGGTTTTTTTATTATTTGGTAATACAGAATTCTGTACAATTGTATCTGAAACTGATCTTTTGGGGTGTTATTTTTGTCTGAGTTAGTGTTCAGTATGTGTCCCTCTTCTTTTGTTTGTTCAAGTGTAGCTTGCAGTTAATACTACCTGTTAAACATAGTCTGAAATAGGAAATCTCTGGTTTCTCTCTCAAATTGAGGCACACGACTGTACTCCTAATTAGCATTGGAAGTCTGCTCTGGTCTGGTAAGTCAGTATGCTTCCTGTCAGCCGTGGGTTCATTGGCAAAGTGCAGATTAATTGAATGAAAGCTGTTTCAATAACTAATGCAAATTTGCTCAGATGCTGTTTAATTGGGAAATAAAATTAAAAGTGGACATTATGCAGGGTCCGTTAGTAAACTCATGGTTTTTACCAAACACAGCTGGCCCTGTTGTTGTAGTACACACACAGCTTTGTTCTTTTCACAAAGGAGGGTATTTTCCAGATCTTGTTGTGTTGCTTTTGTTACCCTACAGCTTGAGTTCAGTTGCCTCCGTGTGAGACCTGATTCACATTTCAATTTTGGTCAAACGCTTGTTATTGTAAGAAATCTGTGTTAAACTAATACCATGAGATGGGTCTCTGGGACCGATGCTACTTGAGATTTTGTATTCAGATATCAAAACAAGTACCTATAGAAACGCAATAGATTGAATTGTCTGACAGCACGGAGAATGCAAAATAGCATGTATAGGAATCCAGTGTTATTAAAAAAGCCAACCAAGCAGCAGCTGTACCTGGAATAAATGAGGATTCCTAGGGTTTCTTCCATTATGAGTTACTTGAATAATTTTGAGTGTCATTCAGTGTTTCTTGGAGCAGTTTTGTCTTATGCTTGTAACTTCTGTCAAAAATACTAAATGCAGTGTTTTTCAAGGGTAGAAGAAGAAATGAGCCAAATTCAGGTCTGTGATTGTAGCTAGAGACAGTTTTACATGGGGTTGGAAGGGGGAATGTATTCTGTATTGTGTCTGATTCTCAGCACAGTAATATTTGCTTTGGAATGCTACGCCTTTTTGGGGCGTAAGATGACCCAAATGCTACGTAATTGCTGCTCCGTATGCGCTTGTATGAAGTGTTTATGTCATCTCACATCTCGGTATCAGATTATAACCTGGGGGGTGCCGCCACTCTTGAAAAGCAAGGGATTAGGCATTTAAATGGATTCTTTCCTGTTAGATACAGTTAAATATCAGATTAGTATAACTTTCATATTTTAGCTAAGAAATTATGTTATTGTGAGGCCATTTAAAATCTTGTTTTAATTCATTCGTTAAAAACCACCACAACAGAAGTCAGTACTGGCACAGTTTCTGCCATTTGAGGGGTACAAAGAATATTCTTGAGAATATGCTTTGGAATAAAGTATGTTTGATCCAGTATAGTGCTTCCTTTTCCTGTCTCAAAAACTTGACCAGCACGTTTCAAATCTCTATGGGGGCAGGATCACCTTGAATTCTCTGCCTGAAGTTTGAATTTTTACTTGTAACTTTAATGTTCAGGGCTTGGTGATGAAAAGTAGTTGAAAAGTTTTATCCTGTTATTGCTTGTATTTAAAGCCGTGTCAGCCTTGACACCTCTGGTTTGACATCCTCTGTCCCATCTCCTTTTCCATGCTGAGACACACTCCTAAAGAACCAAGGACTCCACAAAGCATTAGTTGCAAAATAGAATTTCCCAGATAAACAATTTCATTTGGGTTTAGTTTGAAGTGAAATACATTGCTATGCCTGATGTGAGGATGAGAAAACTTCATGTTGAAAACCCACAATGTTGTTCCTGGGACCTCTACAGGACTTTGGATCGTTTTGGTTGAGAGATGTGCTTCCCGAAAGGGATTTAGTCTGTGTCAGGGTAGCTTGATTCAAATTGGACTCTTACATTGTCAGTGTTCATCGGAGTAGAGGATTATTCATGGTTTCTATTTATACTATTTCATGTATCCAGAAGGTGCAAAATACTTGCATTTATAGTTATTTATTAAATCATACCAGTCTATCTGGGGTTTATGTCACTGTGGGTGGACATTTGAATTCAAGGTCAGATTGTCAAACCTAGTTTCATTTACGTGGCTGTTTAACTTGAGTGAACAGAAGAAAGAAGATAATTGTTGAACATACCTTGTATTTAAAATTACTTGGTTTAAGAAAAAAATACTGGCAATGGTGAGTCAATTTCTTTAGGATCTCTAAAAGACCAGTTTTATGCAAGTGCCAGGAGGAGGAGAGTGCTCAGTTTTATTCAGGATCTTTGGTTCCTGCTATCCATAACTTTAAAGAATCTTAATGAACTATAGTAAGTAACATGAATGTTTCAATTTCACATTTGGTTTATTCAAAGCAGGTAATACCCATGTGAAATATGAATAGCATTAAGTTACTTTAAACCTTTAATTAAAATTGATTTTAACTTCCATTCAACATAGTGGTGAGTTTTAACCGAGGTTGACTTACCTGCACGTAGGCAAGAACTCAATTTTACACAAGCTGTCAGCTGCCAGGACAGTGGGTTCACGCAGGAGGCCCTGCTTGCAGGTGATGTATGTAAGCACATAGAATGAATTGCATGTAACTGCAATAGAAGACCAGTATCAGTGGAGCTATTTAGGTATTGCTGAGGATTCTTGTGTGTTTGTGTGCTTGTGTCCACGCATCTTTCCTTTAAACATATTTGCTTTTAATCTGCTGTTCAATCTTTTAAATTTAAAAAGAAAATCATGCATGAAATGTCCACTGTACCTGAACCCGTATCATTCTGTGTAATCATGGTCTATATAATCAAAGAACTTCCCTGGAGCTTTTTCCTTCTGTGTAATGCTCAGTTTCTTTTGCTAAAGCTCAGTCTTTTTTGTAAGTATTCTCTTGTTCATCTAAGCAACTGTTGCAGCACTCTGATTCCATGGTAATAGATAGGGTTGATATGATCCTGTTATTGCAGCTTCCAGACATCACTCCAGATCCACTGGTGCCCTCTACGCTCCTGATGTTTATGGGGCTGCAGGTGAAGGATGAGTACACTTTGCTGTCATCTGTGCAGTCATCCTGGATTTTTTTTGTCCCCACCCACTTGGTTATTCTCATAATTCAGTTTTTTAAAGCATTATTTGTATTAATTTGAGTTTCGTGGTTTTAGTAATGCAGATAGTTGTGTTTATGTTGCTAGATTTTGTCTCCACTCCCCCACCAATGTTAATCATTTTTTTCCTTAACAACCATTTTATTTTTACTTGCAGAAGACCCTTTTTTAGTTTTCCATTTTTCACTATTTGTAGAGCATTCTTTATGCATGTAGTTTTCTAATCAGCGCTCTCAATAGCCTTCCCATTCCATTTGCTTCCTTCTAAAATGAAAACAAAAACCCAAAATGAAGAAGACCTTAAAAAAAAACCTAATAAAAAAAGGTTCTTTCAGTTAAAACCATTGTTTTGTGGGATTTTTTCCCCATGTGGTACTAGAATAGAATGTGTGCATCTGACTTTGGTTTTTACTTCATTTCTTACTTTTCGCTGCACCACTAAAGACTTCAGAATGGAAATAACCAGTATTTCAGCCACTACATAATTTGTTAGAAATGTTAAGCAAATGCTTTTCTTCTGCTTGGGTTTTTTTTTTAAGAGAGCATGATATTAATGTCCCATGTTCCTCTCGTGACTGAATTCTTTCTGTTCCTTTTTGTTGTTATAGCAGGTTCCAGCTTTGGAATTAGTCAGTCAAGTCGACTGTCATCATCAGTTAGTGCTATGCGAGTTCTGAACACGGGTTCTGATGTGGAAGAGGCAGTAGCAGATGCTTTGGTAAGAATTTCACATTTACACTGTATAGGATAGAGACTCTTCAAATGTTTGGTACCTGTGTATTAACGTATGCAAAAGAACTTGTCAGTGATGATTTTACTGGCTTCTGGGTGGGGAAAGAAGAATTGGTAGAGCTGCAAAGTGTTGGGATTTTTGTTCCCTACAGAATTTGTAACTTCTGAGAAAGGTACATTTTTTCCATAGCAGACAGGGAATAGTTTTGGGCTGCTCTGTTGGATCGGCCCAAGGAGCCACTTGAGCAGGTTGCATTAAGCAGCAGTTGGCCACAACAGCCAAACTTCTGGGTAGGTTGAAGGCTTGTTAGGGCTGGCAGTGATGACAGCTGAAGCAGTCTGCTTCTCATAAGCCTGGGTTCTGTTTGAAGTTGCTCTGTCAACATGTAAGATTGATGCTGAAGAGATAAATGATGGCTTGGCAAGCAGCATTTCATAACTTCAGTCTTTGTTTTCTTTTCTTTTCAAACTGTCACACTGAGTTTAAACCTGGTTCTGCCATTCACTTTCTTAACCTTTGCTGTTCCTCAAAAAGGAAGTGTTTGGCTCCTTGAGCTCCCTGCCCCAGTGAGCCAGGCTGAACACGTCATGTCCTTTGCTATTCTGACATGTGCATCATCAAGCTGAAGTCTTCAGTTAATGTGAAATACTTACACTATGAATCAGATACAAATATTTAATGATACTCAAATAGTATACACTAACTGATAAAAATGTAAGTACCTGTTACCTATCAATCAGTCAGGATGCTCTAAGCAAATCGTTTTTACTCTTTTTACTAATGTTCCAAATAATCTTTTTCTTAAACCAGCTACAAATCAGATTCTAAGATAAATAAGTCTAGCCAGATATGACTGGACAGGGAGAAACAAGATGTCAAAGGAAAACATCTGAAGAACTCTGACATGTTCTTAATTGGGTGATTTATCGATTCCTTGGTTTAGACTGTCTTCCTGGCACATCAGTTTAATACTGGGGTATCTTCAGTGGCATAGAGATCCAGGATATCTGTGAAATCTTGCCTGAGAAGTCATGGTGAGATTGAGTGGGTTTCCCTTTTCTGATACTGTAAACTTGTAACAAGCTTTCAGCATTGATGGGAAATGCTCATTAGTTAACTGTCAGTCAGTCCGGCGTTGGGACTAGAGAGCAATAGAAAAACATTTGTCCATGGAACATGAAAAGTTGCTGTCTCTAATTTGAAAACCAGCCTGTGCTATAAACCTATCCACATTGGTGCTACATGAAGAGTATCTTCAGTACTTTTAACAGCTTCATAGCTTATTCAGATTTAGCTGGGCGAAATACTTAGTAAGAATATAAATTTAGAAGAAACTCATACTTCTAGTAACTGCTCTTGTGGCTGGAACACGTCCTGTTTGCTGAAGTGACTAAGTTTCTTCATAAAAACTGGTTTGTCTGACCTGGATCCAAAATAGCCTGATGCTGCTAGAAATGTTAGAGGAAAATTAGTTTGTATATTTTAGCTACACACTAAAGGATTCCAGCCAAAGAATCTTTAGAGGATCAAGACCAGCAACAATTTATTACTGCAGCATTTGTCTGCCTGGTTCCCTGCTGTGCTCTCAGTGTACAGCTTGTCCTGTACAAAAGGTCCCATTTAGATGGAAATCTAGTTATGAACACCCTTCTTGTGTGACCATAGACTGAAGCGCCCTCCTCAGAACAATGTTTTTAAAAGGCAGAAGGTACAGTCCTGACAGATGTAATATAAAAATGTTCTGGATTATATTACCATTTTTATGGTATAAAAACCACTTGGCCAGTTACTACACTGCTCAAGCCAAAGTGGCATCAGTCTTCTGGCTAAGATCTGGTTTTGAATATAAGATACAAGAAATGCAGCAACGTGGTGATCTCCACATGGTTTTATACCTTTTATTTCAGCACAGTCCTTGACACTTTTGGTTTCATTTCTTTACAAATTCTTTTACTTATGGTGACCCTGTTCAGACATGCTCATGTCTTTGGGATTTTTCCCTTCCTTTGTTCTCCTACATGTCTGTATGCTTGTTCTCTTGGCGGTAAGCTTGCTTGTTAGGTGGTGTATTGACTGGTCTGTATTGCGATACCCTCTGACGTATTCCACAGTTAAAAAAGAGAACCCTGTACAAATGGGAACGGTATTTAAAGGGAAAACAGTCAAAGGGAAACCAATCACACTGCTGTTTCTGTGTGTGTATAGTGAAATCAGATTTTATCTACTAGCTTCAACTCCAATATTTGAATGGCAGGGTTGTTTTGCAGAGGTATGTGGTCTTCCTTTCAGGATAAATAGCATTTCTTTGGTTGGGTTGGTTTTTTCCCTCTGGCCTTTGGCATGTTGTGTTGTGTTTTGTTGGCTTGGGTTTGTTTTTAGGGGATCTGGGTTTTTGCATTAGGGCTTGGGGGTTTTTGTCACAATTGTTGCAATGACCAAATTTAGATATTTAAATGAAGTTAAAGACAGAGGTGGAAAAGTTGATGGAAAAATAAGGTTTAAATTACTCTCTTATATGTAGATAGCAATTGAGTGCATGTGTGAAGCCTTCATGCTTAAATACTACTGCAAGAGACACAAAGGTGTTGACAGAGAAGTCTTTGTGACCAGCCAGCAGATGATACGTCATACTTCCCTATAAATGGAAGCTTAGCAAACTGCTTGGCAATTCATGATATTCTGATCAGATGCAGAGAGCTAAGAACAAAATTTACAGTGAGACGATGTGTTGTTCAGTAGCAGGTAGTTTAATAGTCAATGCTGCTATGCCTTACCTTCCTGTTCTCAATTTCTGTTTCTTTTCAATAATTTACTGCTAACAGCTCTTAGGAGACATACGGACTAAGGTATAGAAACTGTTTTCTTTCTTCAGTAGTTTAATATTTTGATATTAACATGCTTGATGCAAAGTAAGTTAAAATGACAGAGTATGTGGGTTTAGACCTCAATCTTACATCCTGTAACATATATAAAGCAATTAAGAGAAGTAACTAACTTTCAATACAGTCTCTATGTCACCCTATCATGCAATTATATGGGTTTTTACAAGTAAACCTCAAGTTAAATGTTCCATGAAATGTATGTCTTCTTGGCATTTGCTTTGCTTTTATATTTGGAATACTTCACATGCCATACTTCTTTAAAATGTTTTTATTAACTTGGTTAGACCTGCTGAACAGTTGGAGCCATTTATCAGTGCAGGGAGCAGGGGTCACACTGATAAATTGAACTGTTGGTGTCTCTATTCTTTACTTGTCTGTATACTCTGTCTTTGAAAATCAGTGCTAATGTGGGATGTTTCTGTACTATAGAAGAAGCCTGTGCGGAGAAGATACGAGACTTACGGGATGTACTCGGATGATGATGCCAACAGTGATGCATCAAGTGCCTGTTCAGAAAGGTCCTATAGCTCTAGGAATGGAAGCATACCAACATACATGAGACAGACAGAAGATGTGGCTGAAGTCCTAAATCGCTGTGCCAGCTCCAACTGGTCAGAGAGAAAAGAAGGCCTTCTAGGCCTGCAAAACTTGTTAAAGAACCAGAGGACTTTAAGGTAAGAAGAAACTTCAATAGAAAAGTTACTCATTTTAGAGTCGAAGGGTGGCAAGGGAAGTGAGAAATGAGGCTCATGTTCAAAGAATTCAGAATGCTGGGAAGAGGGAAAGCAAGGTGTGCATCTCAGAGTAAGATGGGGGAAGGAATGAGGAAGCTGTTGTCACTTCTGGCCACCAGTATATAGGATCTGTTTAGAAAGCTCGGTTTACGAAATGGAATTTAAAATCAATACAATCCTTGCAATAAAAAAGATGCCTGAAGTGCTTGCATCTAGTATTGATGGAAGGCCTTTATTATTTTTGTTGTTCTTGTTGTTACTAATATTCTCCTTATTAATAGGGTATTTATTCAGAAGAAACTCTTTACCACTAGCTACTAAGTATGCCTTTTTCGTTATCTGCTCTGTTAAAATACGAAAATGTTATAATACACCAACTAGTTTAAAGAGACATTTCTAGGTTGAAAGTCTCATGTTAGACGAAATCTATTATGTTTTTATTATGTCTTAAAATGCTTTTCTTTGTTTACTAGATTACTTGATTCAATATTTACAGTTGATCGCACTGATTGCTGTGTGTTTGTGCGTGGTACTACTAGTGGGGAATGGACTAACATATTGTTGTCACTTTGACAGTCGTGTTGAGTTGAAAAGGTTGTGTGAAATCTTCACAAGGATGTTTGCTGATCCTCACAGTAAGGTATGTTTAGGTTCCTCTTACTTTCAGTAAAGGTTTGAACACTGTAATAGAAAGCCAGTTGTGGTAAAATATGTCAGTGGTATTTGCACATGTCAGAACGGGACAGGCTGTTCTCTGTAAGCAGTTTTCAGATTTCAATCCATTCAATTTGCAGTTTTGACCACGATCATTTTCCACCTTGTTTGCAGGATAATTGAAATAAGGTAAAGGTTTGTTTCATCTAAAATGCATTGAAGTAGGTCAATAGTTTGTGTTAAAATTTGTAAGTATTTTTAAGGAGTCATGTTGTTTACAGAGGACACTTCAACATGAATAGTGTTTGTCTCTCAACTGAAAACAAAAGGCTCTGGTGCAGTAATGTGAATCATAAAGTGGTCTGACTGAATCACACATGATGAGTAACGAATTATACCAAATGTGTACTTACTTGATTTCCAGGGTATTTTATAGTATGATAGCTTGTGATGTGTTCCTCAAATGTCATAGATAGGCCTGGCAGTTGAGACTGTGTAATTTTTACATCTAGGTAGTATTCAGTAAGTAAGGTAGAGACTGTACCTTGATATAAGAGAAATTGCGATGTTTTATTCACTTATACTTAGGTAAAGACCCAAGGAGAATAACCCTTCTGTTCTCTAAGACCATTAAAATCTTTTTAACAGTGTTACTTCACTTGATAATATTTTTACAGTTTTTGTGGGAGCTGGGTTACTGGTACAGCTTCATACATGCAGTCATTTCTAATAGCAAAAGGACTGCAGCAGGTAAGGAGCTGAATAAAGTTAAGAACATGTAACTTCATATTTTGTTTGAATTATAGGCTTGTTTGGAAAAAAAAAACCCTATCTTTCATGTTGAGTGTAACATGTCCCACTTGGTGTCCATATTTAAGAATTGATAAAATGATAACCCAGAAGAATTCAGAGCAGTTACTTCAGAAGTATTGGATTTTCCCAGCAGAGGTCTGAAAAAGGAGTTTGATTGTGCAATACATTTTACATGTTTTAAGTCTTCGTTATTGCTGCAATGTGAAATTAAATTCAGACTGATGAGAGGTCTGGACCGGTCTACTTAATGTTTGTCTGTCCTCCTTGTTTTTCCTGGTAAAGAGGTGACTGAGCTGCTATCTGCAGCACCATGTATTTTGGAAGACACTTGTACACTGCAGCGTGATATTAGCGTTGCTGATACACTGCAGAAATGCAGAAGAAAAGACTGAAGCCAAGCAGTTACGCTGCAGAAAGCATTCCATAAAAACAGTGGTTAAGTCGGAGGAGACTTAAAGTGAGAAAATAAAGTGTTGAAATATTACTGGGTTTTAAATGAAGTCATGACAGAATTGTGACTAGCAGCTTGGTTTTATTTTGTTTGTTCTTGTGTTTAATTAGTATTGCAGCTCTGCATGGATCAGAACTACCCTGGAGATTTGTTTGTAGTGGGGGAGCCAGGGAAGGATAGTGAAAATGTTCCAAAATTCAGGTGTATGTGTCAGAAGAGCATTTTATCTTTTCATTAAGCCTTTAGGAATATTAACATTGAATTATTCTACTTGATTGTTTTTTTTTACTGGGCATCCTCACATAAAATAATGTTGCTATGATTTTGCAAATGTGGCCTGTGTTGCAGCACGTGGGGTACAACTGTTGTGGTCACTGATGACTTGCCTGCCTTTTGGTATTGCGAAACGATGGAAAGTTATCAGCCTATCATCAGGGGGATCCTTTGAGTATTAAGAGTTCATGAGCTGTGATTTTTGTATCACACACACATGGCTACACAAATCTCATTTTAGACTCTTTTCAAGTGTCTGTAGGAATTCTCCTGTCATCACTTTTATTGTTTGGTTTTTGTTTTGGTTTTTTAGAGGTTTACTTTTACATGCTAGCTGGATGCAGGGGGGTTGGAACTGGATGATCTTAAGGTCCTTTCCAACCCTAACTATTCTATGATTCTATGTAGGGAATTGCTTAGAAAAAGAGAGTAATATCATGTGGAGGAGAAAATGGAAGAATGATTTGAGGAACATGCCAAGTGCATATTGGTGTCCCAATAAAATCGTTAAGTTTATCATAAAAGTTTTGAAATACATTTTTTGTTTTATTTTGGTTTATATTCCATACAGGAACTTTGTATCGATGGCCACTAATTTGTGTGTTTTTATCTTTTTCCCTTTTTTGTTGTTTTTTGTTTTGTTCTGTTTCGTTTCGTTTTGCATGCTGTCCCCTGTGTTGGAACTCTCTTTAGAGAGTAAGTTGGTTCAATATTTGTTGGAAACCTAACCTTACTTGCATGAATGTGCAATTAACCCTTTTTCTCTATTTTTCTTCCCCAAAGAGTTCATGCAGTGTCAAGCCTTTTGCAATCATAAAATGCTCTATACAATTATGTAAACTGTGTGGTTCAGTTTCGAGATGTGCTTTCTCTACTAATGAACTGACATTGTTTGGTTATGCATTCCTGCTTTGTATTGTGGTGGTTGGCACATCTGAAATAATTCACTTTAAGGGCAAATCATGTATAATTTTTTTCATATCTGTTTATTTTTTTCCCACTATCAAATTATTAAAAACTTCAACTTTAGATGTTTGATTTCAGAATTTTAATTCACATCATTAAAATGGAAACTGCAGACATACACATACATCGTTCAACGTGGTGCTTGAGTTCCATTTCCCATTCCAAATTCATCCTTTACCTGAGATGCTCTTACAGCTGCCTTGAATTCTTCATACTTTGTCCTAAACCAAACCGGTACAATTCGTATGTTTCTTAAAATGCAACAGAATGGCTCAACTTAATTGAGTTTTCCCCAGACACTCACTGTTTTGAACCTAAAATCAAACAAAGCTTGAAAAGAAAATTGAGTCTTCAGTTATGTGTCTTTTTAACAATTAAAACCTCGGCATGGGATCTTCAGAGTGCTTTTGCCACAGTGATTCATAATTCACTTCATATTTCAGTTTAAACCACTTACATGTTTGAAGTGTAAACCTCTTCATCAAGAGGTTGTAACCAGTTTGTCCAGCTTGCACATGTTAATGAACAGACGTGTGTCAGTGTCTGCAAAGTCAGAGAAACCAGTACAGTTTTAACTTCTGCTGAGCTGTACAGTTTGCTTTGAAGGGTTCAAATACAATTGTAAGACCCCAAGTGTAATTTACAGCACCAGAATTTTTGTTGTTGTCTGCCAAAGTACAGTATCTTTTCCCCTTATTTTAGGCCTGTGAAATCCAAAGACTGTCATGTCACAATACACAAAGTACTTTTTGGTTTGGTTTTGCCTGGGTCTTATAATTGTGCCCACTACTTGTGCATCTACAGCGTGGGATACTGTTTTAGTTTTCAGATGAATACAGAAGACATTTCCAGTCCTGAGCATAAGAACTTCTTCCCACTACTGGGAGGGTAATTTTTAAAGCTCATACTGCAAATACAGGTACAAACCTAGAAAGTAGCAGAAGACTTAGCTGTATTTTGTTGTTGTTTTTAACAGCTTTCAATGTAGCTTGTCCCAAAAGGGAAGTTACTTAAAGTAGTTCATCCTGATGGGCTTTATGTTGGGTAGGTTTTGTATTGGTTTATTTCTAACACAGCTGCTCAGTATTTAAGATGGCTATTAAAAGATTCTCCCTGGTCTTTATTAGATCCCGAAAGAATCATAAAATCGTAGGAAACCAGGCTGGAAGGCACCTCCAGGATCATGTGGTCCAGCCTTTCTTGGCAAAAAGAATCTGAGTTATATTTTTTATTTCTAATACAAATTTTGAGGCACTTCTTTTAAAGATACCTGTGTGGGTTTTTCCACTTCATAGTGCGACTTTGCTCACCCTGGCTTGATTACCAACATGAGAAGAGATGTAATTCCCCAGTGATTGATGAAGGCATGCAGCAGCATGTGTTCACTCCCCTGTTACCTGGTCAGTGCTGTGGAAGGAGGCTGGTTTCTTGCAGCTGTATAAGGTCTGATTGCAGTTGGGGATCATCCACTCACAGACAGCAGCAGAGTTTGGGCTTAGGACAAGGCAGGTCAGTGGCAGAAGGTTCGACCCTTCCTCTGCAGCAGCCTTTTCCAACTGTGTACCCATATCGTAAACACTCAGGAGGAAAAAATCTTCCCTACCCTCTTAGCAATACTTCCGCTTCTGTACGGAGCCATGTGCTGGAGCTGGAGTGAGTATCAGTCGTGATTTTCAGCCCAGACATCCATTTTTCTTGTCAGAGAAACAGGAAACCCACAGGCCACACAAGCATAGACCATGTGCATCACCATAGGCCTTGAAAAAATCATAAAATGAGTGAGATGCTAGAAAGGCTGTTTCAGCAGTTACCTGTTTGTCCTGCCCTGCTTTATACTGTTCCTCCAGAAAGCCCTTCTTACTGGTCTGAGTGCTGAGGTTGTTAGAAGTACAACAGGGTTTTTCCTACTGAATGTAGACTTTCCACCATTATTTGTAATTATTATATACATTATTTGTTGAAAAGAACACAGTGGATAATATCTTCTTGAAAAGATGAAAACACTTCTGTGTTTTAAACACCTGCTAGTCTGAAATGCATCCTGGCTTTTTTTCCCTACTCTGGTGAGCAGTTTTGTGCTTGGATACCTGCAATAGCAGGAGAATCTTGTTCTGTTCCACAAGTATTTTACATAAAGGAGCTGGCTAGCTTTCATGATTTTGCAGTATTTAGTAAGCCAGATATTTACAATGATTATTTTGCTAAAGAATTATAGCAGCTTTTTTGGTTGTGGAGAGAAAGTGGTTTTATGGTCTTCGAGGAATGTCAAATCACCTTAATGATAAAGCTTGAAAGGGTAAAAAATGAAGTTTTACTGAACAAACATTGAGGTTGCGCCAGCCATCACAGTAAGCATTTCTTTTCTTGACGAAACTGCATGGAATACCTAATGGGCAAACTTCTACAGAAGTGGGCTAACATTTCCAATGTACTCTCGTCTCAAAATCCAATGGGAAAGCAAGACAGATTTCTTTTCCTTTTCTTTTTATTTTCTTCCTTTTCCTGCTTGGCTGCAAAACACTGCCTTTCTCTGCCTCTGATTCCCTTACTGCTTTCTTCTTTGTTTGTAAGTTCAGCATACGTCAGTGTCATCTCCTCTTTCGCCCCATCCTACCCTCTTTCCATCTTCTTCTGCCTTTTAGGTGTTCAGTATGTTTTTGGAGACGCTGGTGGACTTCATCCAGGTCCATAAAGAAGATCTGCAGGACTGGTTGTTCGTGCTGCTGACACAGCTCTTGAAAAAGATGGGTGCTGATTTGCTTGGCTCTGTGCAAGCAAAAGTTCAGAAGGCACTCGATGTCACAAGGTAATGTGTTCTTAAATAAAGAACTAAAAAACCCCTAAAACAAATCCAGAGTAATTCAAGTTATGATTTCAAGTTCTGAGGTGTTTGGGGTTTTGGTGGGTTTTGTGTGTGTGTGCTGTGAGATTCTTGGAGAAATGCAGAGCTAATACAAGATCTTGAAACTTCAGTAAATGTCACTGGTTAAGCATTTTGGTTTCCTAAATGACTCTTTAGCTGAAAGGGTTTGAATCCTTAATGCTGAACAATTAACGTGATACTGCTTACCTGATTCCAGATTGTGCAGCTGAGCCACATATGTTTGTTGTCTTGCCTTGTCCTCAGTGATGTAATGCTTGTGTTTGGCCTTCTTTTTGATACGAAAGTATTGTGCAATATTCAGCTCTTGATGTCAGCAGGCTTTGAAGGAATTACAGCAGTAATGGATTTCCTTTCTGTCTTCAAGGACTGTAGTGATAGGACAAGGGGTAGCGGCTTCAAACTTGAACAGGAGAAGTTCAGGTTAGATATAAGGAAGAAGTTCTTCCATGTGAGGGTGCTGAGGCACTGGCACAGGGTGCCCAGAGAAGCTGTGGCTGCCCCACCTTTGGCAGTGTTCAAGGCCAGGTTGGACGGGGCTTGGAGCAAGCTGCTCTAGTGGAAGGCGTCCCTGCCCATGGTAAGGGGTTGGAAGGATGATCTTAAGATCCCTTCCAACCCAAACCATTCTATGATTCCCTCCCTTTTCTCCAAACATTGTAAGTAGCCTGATTACAAAATTATCTTAAGTGATTTTGGGGACCATCTATGCTGTGTAGCCAGTTTTATTTCCAAATGAAAGCTAGGTTTTAGAATTGGAAGGACTCTGGGAGCTGCTTCTCATCTTTTGTTCTCTGAAGTAGGGGACAGTCTAAGCTGTTTAGGCCTCTGCTGTACCTGTTCACATGGCAGATCTGCTGTGAAGTCTGGGGAAAGGGTATGGAGCATGTTGTGGGAGAGAGGGAATGGGATCTGCTGCAGCAGAGCCCATGAGAGTCATATGCAGTGTGTGTGCCATGTGGGAGCATGGGAGCAGCCGGGGTGGAAGAGGATGATTCAGAGAAGTGAGCACCTTTAGCAGTGCTACTGCATGTTAATTTGAAGATCGCACAGAATCAGAATATTGCCATATTATTATGATGTCATCTGTTATTATTTGCATTATATATTTAACTGTAATTGGTTCAAAGCAGGAACTTCGTACATTTTGTCCTTCACATTCCAGGTGAATGTTTCTGGAAGTCAGATACAATACAATAAATACCAACAAAACTGGCAGAATGTGTTTTCTTTTAGAAGTACTAAAGCTTGGTTTGATTTGTTTGCTTTACAGGGAATCTTTTCCAAACGACCTCCAGTTCAGTATTTTGATGAGATTTACTGTTGACCAGACCCAAACACCTAGCCTGAAGGTAAGCATTTTGAGGCTTGCAGTGCAAGCAGAAAACTCTTCACTGATAGGCATTTGCTTGTCTTAATCTTTGAATTTGGATTGTGATTTTTGTGTTGTTAAAAAAGAAAGGTTTTCAATTAGTGGATTTTGTTTTTGTAAACTTTCAGACAGTCAAGCCAGCACTGCAGGACCAGCTTCGCTCTTTTTGGAGCTCAAAGGTTTTTGTCTGAATTATTGTCTTTATTCTTAACCCTATGTCAAGCTCTTACAGTGTTTCCAATAATTTAATTCGAATGCATTCATATGCTGCTACTAACCTGTGCGAGAAACTCGAAGCATGCAGTTGTTCAGTCTTAAATATGACACTGGTATGAAAACGTTGGCTGCAAGGGGGAGCTAATAAACCCACAGAATAGTAAAAATGAGCAACAAAAGCGTGGCCGCCTAACATCGAGCTGGTTATGCAAACTCACTCTTATCAAGTCTCTTCTCATTTTATGTTTGTGATTTCCCAATCCTGTTTTCCTAGTTCGTTTTTTCTTTTTTCATGTGTTCAACCTGATAGGCCTTGAATTAATTGAAATTATTTTAATATGAACTGGAGTTCCTATATTAAAAATCAGCTGCCTTTGTGGTGCACTGCCTTTCCTGAAAGCAGTGTGTACTTTTATAATTACACACATTTTTACGTAAGAATCTCTAGCCTGGAGACCTGCCAGCATAACTGCAAATGGAAAATGTATTCTGTAGTACATTTACAGTGCCAAAGAGAGTCGATTTTAGGATAAATGCATCAAATCCTAAGCAGATTTACAAGTGTTGTAAATGGGGAAATAACAAGCATATGATAACTGGCATTTTCTGCTCTATCCTGCACGAAATATTTTTACATGGTTTGATACTGCACAAGAATATGACTTTTCCCAAGTTACGTTGAACTTAAAGTCACATGAATATGCCTTTTTTTTGTCTACAATACAGTAAAACTTACATTTTTAAGCTTTTGAGGACAGTTGATACGTTGACCACTGTTGCTTCGTGTGTTAAAAAGGGACTGCTGTCATTTATTGAAGACAGCAAATGAGGTAGTAAAAATCAGTTTGCTGTTTAAATAAATCCTTGGAACAAATTTGGTTTGGTTTTGTTTCACTTGGTTTTCCTCCCCAGGAAGGTGAATTTGATGGTGGAGATGTTCTTTCTTCCATGTAGTAGTAGAGCTGGTAAATACGTATCAATCAGGTTTCAAAGTCTGAGAGTATAGATTTGGAATGAGATATGGACTCCTGGTAGACTGAGTTGGGGCTAAGTTCAGTCATATTTACTGTGTGACCTAGAAGGGCTTAAGAAATCCAAAACACTTAATGGGAAGACATTCTGTAAGTAATTTCCAGTATTTAAAATTAATTTTGGGGACAGTAAAGTGTGTAACTGTGTAAGTGAAGGTAATCTTTTATCAGAAGAAAGTGGTATCTACCCCATGCTTCCATCTTTATGAGATAACTACAACTTCAGGATCCAGACAGTAAAGTTACTGAATATCAGTTGCAGAAATATCTATTTAATATCAGCGTTCTTGAATATTTTGTCTAAATGCCATCCTCAATGCACCCAGGTTGCCGACAGAGTAATTGATAATCCTAGGGCTGCTCCATTTCTTGAAGTCTTCAGCTTTTGTTCTTGCTCTGATAAAGGATTATTTTGTTGCAGAGTGTGCCTTTGGGCTAGATACTGTGACAGGAAAAACCAGAGAAAGGATTTTCGGCATCCTTAAAGGTGGTCAGATACAAGAAAGGATGATAGATAAGAAATCGGCTCCATAGAAGGATTCCATTTGACAAATGACTTCTCCCTCTCTTTTTTACATGGTAGTAGTAAAAAATCATGATTCTTTAAACTGTCATGGTCATTCTTACAAACACAGCTAAGTCCTGGACAGTAGAAGTCAAATTACTAGAGTGGCTGCAGAGGTGGAGACAGCTAGGACCAAACGTAGGAAAGATACAACTCTACTAACCTAATCCATGGTGGATGCAGCACAGTGTATTGTACTCTATCCCTCTTCCTTTTGCTGTACCATTACATGTAAGCGTGGAGAGCTGCTGAACCACCGTTAGAGGTGCCAGATGCATGTGTCTGTTTTGGTCAAATGTAAGGATGGGTGCAGGAGTCAAATTTTCTGGATGGGATATAATCTATTAAGCTTATTTTTGCAGGTGCAGAACATGTGCTTCCCAAAGGATGGGGGTTGTCCTGAAATAGCCTTCAAACCATCACTTTCATGTTTCTCAGGTTGAATATCAAACGGTTCACACTTGGTGAGGGATTGATTCAAGCATTGTGACCAAAGTTCATTAGCAGCTTCTGAACCTTTTCTGTCCTTTGAGAATGCTGATTTGTTAACAGAGGGTTTTGCCGCAGTTGATCAGATATTTAATGTAAGAATCCCTGGAGCTGCTTTCACTGCAGTCAAAAATCTGCTCTCCCAAAGAACTGAAGTAGACTGTTGAAGAGGACTTAGAGCTTAGCCCTCTAAGATCTAGTCCTCTAGTCCTTAGTTACATCTTTTATTTCTAAATCTCGACTTTGTACATACTTACTGGAACTAGTGACAAAAGTACACTGTAAGTAGATTTGTGGCTGTTCTGGAGTTTACTTAGGGTGGGGGTTTTATCTGTAATGATCCTGTCTCGCTGTATTTGAGCTTAGAAAGGCGAGGTTTTCTTGCAAAAGCAATCAGTGAAATCCACTCGTACCCAAAGTTTGACAACTGTTTGCAATCTGTGTCACTATGAAAAGGTTTATGAGTGTGAACTCTCCATTCATCTTCCATTCAGTGCCCTTCTGTCTCTCAAGAGCCTCCATCTCTCCAGAACAGTGTCCAAAAGAGATTTACTCTGTGGGAGTAGTTTAAACCCTAAATAATATTGCTCTCAGATAGAGTGCTCCTGAGTTTGTTCTCTGGGAGAAATGCCTCTGCGTGTTCTAAGGGTTCCAGTTCTTAACAGTAACTTTGTTTAAGGTGTGATATATAAATGTAAATCATGAGCAGTGAAACAGTGCTTGTCGTTTCACTTGGTAATCTAGAAATTTTAACTACTACTTCCCATCTGGAAAAGCATGTGTCCTAAGGGGTTTTGCTGTGGAGATGGCTGGTGTTTTGGGGTTTCTTGCTTTGGTAAGATCTAACAAATAGTGTGGGTTTTCTTGCATTTGCTGATGCTGATCTGTGTAAGATGAAGGCCTCCAGCTGCTGGTTGTTGTGTAACTGTGGAGGAGTCAAGCTTCAACAGCTGCTGTGAAAGTGAAGCATTCATTATTGATCTACACGTATCAGCTGTCATTACTAATGTGTATGTCAGTGTATCTTGAGTTTCCAATAGCTTGCAAGTTCTCATGACCAAGGGAAATTACTAAGTAGGTTTGCTCAGAACAGTTGTACTACAAGCCATGAACAATGAAAACACACCTAGAACTCTCTTTCTGGTTATGATGGACGTAGGTGTCTCCATCGTGGTAGGTATTTCTGGTTCACTGTAATTATTAGTGGAAATAAAAGTAGCTCATTCAAATAGGTGGCCTAAAGAGAGATTGACCAGTTTCGTTGATGGATTGTATGAACAGACCTCTGAGACAGCAAGAGCTGAGGAGATGAGTGTTTATGGGAGATAGAGGTATTGCCCTTTGCCCAAAGCTTTGCAGTGGTGCAGTTTTGGAGAAGCTAGAGAGAGGCTGCAGCAAAACAGAGCGAGTGGAGTAGGAGAATGATGCTCAGATAAAGGAGGGAGTGAGGCAGATTTTCTGTCCTCCCGGTAAATTCATGTCTCCGTCTTCCAAATATCAAAGGAAAAGTGTGCATGTGACCCCTCCTAAGTCTTCTATAGAAATTCTGTTCCATACTTTTTTAGTGTTTAATGGGATAATTCATCTGGCTCATCCTTAAGGATGGCGACTGCTCAGCTCTGGTGTTTGAGAAAAGAATGCTGAGTGTTAACTGTATAGTAGGAACTAATAGGAACTGATTATTGGTGCATCAGATGATGTTAATTTTTCATTTTAGTACTTGTAAAATGTTCTTAACAATTCTGAATGGTTCTGTAGAGTCTTGATGATTCTTAAATATTCTGAGTACATTCCTTTTCTTCTTGTTAAATATGAGCTTCTGCATATGCAATGATCTGTGTATCTTTTAGTTGCTACCAATGAAATCTTATGTTTTTATTGATATTTGACTTTCTGTGGAGTAATTCCTTTCTTGAAATGTTATATCCATTTGTAAATTGATTTATGTGTAGAGTTTTCTATCAGTGCTGAAAAGATATTTACTTTACTTGGGGGAAAAAAATAACCTTTATTTTAGGGGATGAACACTGCTCTGTGAGCACACTTTTTCTTGGCAGCCCATCATTTTCATTGTCCACCTGACTCTCTTTCTTTTTGCAGGTCAAAGTTGCAATCCTTAAATATATAGAGACTCTTGCACAACAGATGGATCCGGGAGATTTTGTAAACTCAAGTGAAACTAGGTTAGCAGTGTCTCGAATCATCACCTGGACCACAGAACCTAAAAGCTCAGATGTTAGGAAGGTATGTTTGTTAATGTGTGCTTACAATTGCACTGCATTCCAAGTGTCTTGGCTAATCAGAGAAGCCAGTATTTCTTGCCTGAACAAGCAAAGACATTTCTTTAAAAAATTTCTTTAAAAACAAACATTTTTTCATAGAGAAAAGATACTTTAATATCCTTCTCAGCAAACACACCTGGGTTTTCTGTATGAAGTATTGGAAATGGCAAAGGAAAACTTAGACAAAACTTGTACATATAAGAGTTTAAGTAAAAAATTTGAAATTAACACATCTTGAAACTCCATTAGAGTTGTATTTGCATGTATGTTAAAAAGTTTAGGTTATCTTTCATAATAGGAATCACTGTTTCAAGCACTTACCTTGTATTAAAATCTCAGTGGGCATTTCCTTTGCAGTTCTAAGATTACTTCAGAGACCACCCTCTGACTGATGCTGACTACATGTTCCTAACAGGAACATCAGGTTTGGTAGCAAACTGGGTTCAATCTCTGTTGGATTGTCTCAGATCCTTTGTGCTTTAGTAAGGCCATATCAAAGGTTTGTTTTTTCAGCGTTGCAGTTCCAGTGCAAAACTCCTTTTTCCACGATTGTTGTGCAGTGGAAATCAGTATTTGTGAGCTACAGACATATACCGGGGTATTGAATAACCATGGGCAATGTACTGATGCAGTCTTGGAAAGAGTTTCTGAATAGTCCTTCCAGTTAGAGTATGCAAAAACCTTTGGAGTTTGTTTGCAGTTTGATGGAGTGGAATTCAGTTGTTCTGACTGATTTCCACCAAGCCATTCTATTCCATCTTAATTTCCATGACCAGCATGCTAACACTTTTTGAGTGCTAAATGAACATACGTACTTTATGGCTCACAAGTGCAAGCGTCTCTGACCAGAGAACTAACTGTTCTGTTTGGTTTTCTCTCTTCATTTCTGCAGTTTGAAGAGTTGGAACAATTCATTTGTTTAGGTTTCATTTACTGTTTTCAGTTAAGTTTGAATTTTGGTATCTTTATCATTCCTGGAAACAGCACCAAAACTTCGTTTGTGTAGGAGGGGTGTTTTGTAGGAGAGAATGGAGAGAAAATAAATGGGAGCTGTCTCACAAAGTGTGTAATGTGAATAGAACAAAAAATAAAATAGCTTCCACACCTTTGTTGTACCTGTAATACGTAATAAAAAAACCCATAGGAGAGTTTATGCTGGAGGTAATGTTTCCGTCTTTCTCTTCTTATATAACTTCATGAGTATGAGCAAGCAGCAATAGATTATATCCTATTGACTTTTCTTGCCTAGTACCATATTCTGGTGACGTATCTAAGACCATAAAACAGGCAGAGAATGAAGCAGGACTATCTTCTGAATCAGTAAAGTTTTAGTACTAAGGCACGTGGCAAGCAGTCTTATCTGATGGTTCATATCTCTAATAAGCATTTTTATGTCAGTAAGTAGCTGAATCGTGGAAAGAATTGCTGGTGAGTTTAATCATCTGGAACACCTTAATTATATAAAGTTCTCTCATTTTATTTTTTCTTTCCATAACACAACTGTTAGAGGCAACCAACTGCCAAAAGCCTTCAATAACTCTAGAAAATACAGTTTCACTGATAAGGAGGCAAAAGAGTTATTCTGATGGTATAAAGCATTTTGTTGTCTTGACAGGCTTCAGAGCCTGCTATTACAGGCCTTAATTTATTTTAATAAGCTTACAGCATTTAGTATGATTTCTTCAAATCAAAAGGTTTTGTTAAGTGTGTTTCTATGTAATTGATGGATTGGGGTGGGTTTGTTTTGGTTTGGTTAGTGTCAAAACATTTCCATTAGTCAGCATTGTGAAGAATCCTTTCTTACTTTAGACATCGGCAGTCAGTACAGTTCAGTGGCATGGGGCTTCTTTCTGCAAGGTCCAATTCTGTGTTTCAGAATGTCCAATTCTAAAATTAGAATTCTTCTGGAAAGAATTGGAATCTTCTTGGAGTAGTTCTAAGAACAAAACAAAATCTTTCCAATCCTTATTGCAGACTTTCAAAGATGTTTTCTGTATTACTGGACAAAAATCTCAGGAGGGATCTTACGCTGAGAAGAAAATCCTCTAAATACTCTAAAATGCTTTTTCTTTTTTCTCCCAAGGAAGAGAGAGTGAAAATTGGTAATGGCAAAGTTTGAAACCTTCTGTGAGTCAATACCTATTTAGAAAATTCAGGTTGAGCTTTGCTTTGGGCAGACTTGATGGTATCAGGTTTCTTTCCGAATATGACCCTGGACTGTCTCTTATTATTTTATTGGCAGCTTAAATAGACAGTGTGTTACAGAGCAGTGACCTGGATAACGGGACAGCAAAAGGAAAGTGCTAATTCCCGAGCCTTTGCTCAGTTGCTGGATTTGTTTTGGTTTTGCTTTGTATTGATTTCTGTTAAACGCCTGACTGTAAGGATAACAAGGAAAAGAACATTTAACGGCAGATTGTAGAGGGCATTCAGGGTGTTCACTTGAAGGGAAGGCTGTCAGAGGGAGTAGGGAATAAAAATGAGCAGCCAGTCACGAGCGTGCAAAGATAATTCATGGCAATCTTAACATTCTAGTATTCTTGCCATTAGCACTGGGATGTGTGTTGGTATGTGTGCTCATACCTTGGCTTTCCACTTCTAATTAAAAAATGCTACAGTTCATTGCTCTGGAAGAAAAATAAGGGAAATAAATGTCTTAGAAGAATTTTCTAAACTGCTCTCTTGAAGTATATTGCTGCTTGAGCAAGCTGCCTATCATTCTGTCTAGCATGAGGCACTGGTTCTCTCCAGTGCATGGCAAAGCTTGGTGGGGAGCTGTATAAACTAGACAGAGTAGGTTAATCTTAGAATCAGTTTTGTACTACAAAGAGACTGTTAAACAATCCTGCAGAACTTAATCTCTAGCCTTTCATTGCCTGCGTTTAGCTGCTGTGTTGCCAGGTTTGTTAGGCTATCCAGTGAATATTCATCTAAATGTACAAACATTACCATGTCAGGCAGTCAACATCTCTTTACTAGGGGGACCCAACCATTGTGTCGCTTACTGTGTTGCTTTGTCAGTAAGGAGCTCTGGTGGTTTTGATTCAAAATTAAAAGGAAATAAATAGTAAATCATACTGTAGGATGAGGGTGACATTAAAGAGGAACTTTAAAACTGAGGGTGTGGAAGGTGACATCCAGTAGACTACAAGCTCCAATACTTAGCAGTTTTCATCTTTGGACTATGTAGTCAGCTAAATTATTCCTGGTGATGTTTGCCTGTCTTTTAACAAGAGAAAGGAAGTGGGGCAGGGATGAGGGGAAGGTTCATTAACTGGTTTGGTTGTAGGATTAGTTATAAAGAACATCAAGTGCTACAATCACAACTCAGAATCAAGACTGTCTCATTCCAAATTAGGGTATCTGTTTGTGGGTGGGTTTTTGTTGTTCTCTCTTCTTCTAATTTTTAAAATGAGAACTTTTCCTTTTCAAGCCAGTGTGTTGATTACCCATCACCTGTAATTACCATTTGCAGGACTCACAAAAAAGCATTGCAGGCTTGTTCCTGCCTGGTGTGTTCCATTATTCTCTTCAGAGTTGCACAACTTGCCAAACCCTTTGAAAAGCCATTTTGGGGAATTCCTTTAGTACTTTTCCTAGCAAGTGGGGACCTAGGGCCGGGGAGGGGGTAGTTGAAAAGCACGTTTCTGAAACACTGCTTGTCAAAATGATTGTGCAAGCTTGTTGTTGTGTGCCTGGATTTATCAATATCTGACCCTCCACCTTACCAGCAAATAGGAGTTGCTTTTGTTCACATCTGTTGACATCTTGGATCAAGACTTAAGTCGTGTTTTGCGATTACTACTCACTATAGCATCTGCTGCTGATAAGATTACTTTAGAAACTGAAATTGATGTCTTCATGTGTGTTTTCTTCTTCTAGGCTGCGCAGTCAGTGCTGATTTCTCTTTTTGAACTCAACACTCCAGAGTTTACAATGCTGTTGGGTGCTTTACCAAAAACATTTCAGGATGGAGCCACAAAGCTTCTCCATAATCATCTCCGGAATACAGGCAACAGTGGTCAGGTATTGACAGCTCTCTTCTTTCTGAAGTTACTGGTGTTTTGAATGTAAGTCCATTTTGGTAGAGTTACTGGTAAGACCAAGAAGGTTTGGTAGAGGAGGAGGAGCAAACCAAATCCTATGTAGAAGTCTCTCTTAGTAGCAGATATCACTCTTTATGGAATGCCTTTTCTTTTTCCTCCAGAGAATGATACTTTCTAAGTCTATGTTGCTTCCAAGTGACTTTCAATAAGTTTGAATGTGCTTTTTAAGAGTAGTTTGCATTTTACTTTATTCATCTCTAAGTTATACCTGATAGAAGTAACTAGTAATTGGCCAGCCAATCCAAGAAATTAAATAGAAGCTCTTTAAATATTTCTGGGCACTAGAAAACAAACACAATAAGTTAAAAGGACAGCTGAAGTACCACTGGAGTATCTTTTCTCACCTCTTCCCTTCCAGGGATCAGTGGGAAGTCCTTTAACAAGACCTACTCCACGCTCCCCAGCAAGTTGGTCAAGTCCTCTCACATCCCCAACCAATACATCGCAGAACACCTTGTCACCAAGGTAATGTAGCCTTATGGTGCTTTTAGCAATAAGCTGACTGTGAGAACTGTTGGGTTGTATTGGTCCTCCTTACTTGGGAACTTTTTTTAGAGCGAATGGTGTAAAATCCCAGTTATTTCATATTCACAAGAGGAAAACAGAGCAGAAGTCATTTGTTTTTCCAGGCAGATGCTGCTGCACGATGTATCCCTTTGCTAGCTACTCTCAGTGCTTTCTCTAGTGGCAGTACACTTGCTTAGATGTATCATAACACGGTTTTATTATGTGAGGAACCAGCTCTCTTCCTTAATGTGTTTCAAGAAAAATAATAAATTTATTAGTATTTCCTGAGTCTCTGTAGTTCCATGCTAATGTTACTTAAAAATATGGGGTCACAAAATCAATCCGTTTTAATTCCTCTGTCCTTCTCGGTGGCTCACAGTGCATTTGACTATGACACTGAAAACATGAATTCTGAAGATATTTACAGCTCTCTTCGTGGAGTCACTGAAGCCATTCAGAATTTCAGCTTCCGTAGTCAGGAAGATATGAACGAGCCTTTAAAAAGAGAGTCCAAAAAAGATGATGGTGACTCGGTGAGTATGTAAACTCATCTTGGTGCCAGCAAAGCAAGCCAATGAGTGAGTTGTTAGAGACGGTGAAGCATAATTTTCAGTAGGTTTGTATGTTACAACTTCTGAAATGGAACATTTCTCTTCAGTTACTTAAGAACTTCAGAAAGATTTGTTCCTGGTCTTGAGCCACATTTTGGAAATGTAAATGCTAATTCTGAGTAGCACCAGCTCTTCATCTACTTACAATGTTAGCCATTTGAAAATCTGTTATCTTGGCAGCTGCAGTTCAGGTTCTGGGAGATCTGCACCTTAATGTGTAGTTTTCCAAAGACTTTATTCTGTAGAGACTGTGTGGGTGTTCCAATGTTGTATACTTCTGTTTCTATGGACTTCAGCTTTCAGATATGTTGAGCTTGTGAAGTATAGATATGTTTAAACATTTTTTTTAATTACTTGGTATCAGACTTCTGAGATAAAATACTGACAGCTGCTGCTAGTTCATGAATTCTTTTGGATTGTGCACACTTTCCTGGTTTTGAAGGAAAGCAAAGTTTGGGGAACTGTTTTTTAAGGCTTCTGTTTGAAATAAATTTGTAAAACAGTTTTTTCTGCATAGATGAATTAGTCATGTTGTTTACCGAAATGTGTGAGTGTGGTTTTCATACGCTGCTATGATAACTTCTTTCCCTGCAGATTTGCAGTGCTTCAGGAATAGCAGGAGGTGGTGTGGGTGATACCGGCCGAACAGCTCTGGATAACAAAACTTCCTTACTCAACACGATGCCTCCCCACTCCTCCCCACGCTCACGAGAGTATAACCCGTACAATTATTCGGATGGTATCAGTTCATTTAATAAATCTGCTTTGAAAGAAGCCATGTTTGATGATGATGCAGAGCAGTTTCCTGATGGTGAGCTGCATTCTGTGCTAGAATAGGAAGAAAATGGTGAGGTTTTCCATCCTTGAGTTCAGTCTGTAAATTTGTGATTAGCAGTAGATGTATCACCAGTGCTGCTGCTTTGAGAGGTTTTTACAAATGCTGCATTTCAAATTAGTTTATTTATTAGTAATCCTTCTGAGTGACGTTGTTGCATTGCCAGGTATTTGTAGAGAGTAAGGATAGAAATAAGATAAATACTGAAATGTATTGTATACTTCTGGTAGCACATCCTGTAGCAGTATTGCCAATATAAATTTACTTAGCTGATTGCTTTATAACTGAAATTTAACGTGGGGGGAGGAAAGGGAAGAGTTACAATAAGGAAGTAAAACTGGATCAAACCAGTTTGGGAACTAGGGGAAAGATGAAGATTTTTGTTAGTAATATATTTGTATTTGAAACATGGCATTGGCATTTTGTATTGACTAAACATTCTGTGAGAAAACCACCACAAAACAAAGCAGCTTGTACCAGGAAGGTGGTTCATTCAGCCCATGTGAATCTCAGAGCTCAGGCTCTTGGTTTGTAGGCTTCTAAAGCTACTTTTTAATACTTCTCAGTATACCTTTTGGTAATTCTTTTATCTCTGAATGTTGGGAAGGTTCCAAAGTATCACTGCTACCACTGTTCCTTTAAAAAGTAGTAGGTGCTGTTCATAATCTGGTGTTTGTTGTTGATATTGCGTATTCAGTTTGAGATGAAAATCAGGTTTTAGGGGAAGAAATTTCTTACTAGTAAGGGACAAATGAATTTTCCTCTTTCTGACGGTTTTAACTCTGTCATCCAGCAAAGATGTGTCCAAGTGGTGAAGAACAAAGCTGCTTGCTGACATGGTAGTTTGTTCAACTACTTCCTCAATTGGCTTTAAGTTTACATTAAACTAAAACCAAATCCAAGTCAGGTGCATGTCTCTGTTTTCTGTTCAGTGAAGAGGCATATGGCCAGTCATTCTCTTATGAAAAAGACTGAGGGGAAAGCAAAGCTTTGCAACTCATGTCATGCAAATAGCAATCATTAAATACCTTTGCCATCCATATAGAGAGCCAGTTCATGATCGAGATTCTGCATTACAGGGACCCTGTTTTACATGGGATAAGCCTCTTTATACCTTCCAGTAACATATTTCTGGATATTGCATTAAACCAAATGTGGTCTGTGCTGCACCAGCGTATCCTGGCTTTGCAAAAACTCATGCCTGGCTGGAGTGAAGCATCCTCATCCAGGATTAGTTTGTCCTGCCTGGAGCGGTAGTGCAAAGAGCTCTGCTCTTTAATGCATCTTAACAAAGTACTTGCATTCATTCCTGTGCTCACCTTGAGGATTTAGTTATACCACATGCATTCAGTCATTTGCATTTGTTACTTTTAGAATTTCATCAATATGGGGGAATGGTTTTATAATTTTTATATGACCTAATAAATTTGTTATGGAAAATGTGTTTCATGTGTTAATAAATAGGATAATTTTAGGAATGAAGTAATTCAGGAACATGTACCTTTTATGCCAATACTTTGAACCTTTGCCATAAAGAATATGTATTTGTTAATTTATCCAAAAGTCTCAGTGCAGAGATGGAAGCTCCATGCTTTTCTTTCTTAAAGGCTATGTCCCTTCCAATGCTAACCATTGTATGATTCTGTGGGTCTTGATGCTGGAATACAGGCAGCAACTTGATACTTCATTTTCATGAAGACCAGTTTTAAGGTTTTTGATTGCTTGCAGATCTCTTCAGTGTTCTCAAATGTGGGGTGTGTTACTGATGTATTTTTCCATTACCATGGAATTCTCCCTAATCAAATCTAAAATTCAGGCCATCTCCTAATGACTGCTGTTGGGAATCTCTGTGGGACTCATGGCCTTGGTTTGCTTCCATTTCAGCGGTTGTGTACCAAGCACCATTTTTGTGCATGCTTTTTTCCCTCCTATGGTATCATGGCTTCCAAAAACCTGAGCAATTCCATGATACCAACAGAGGAAAGGCAGATTAATCATCTTGGATGAGTCATATGGGAAAGGTAGCACTTTCTGTATAGATCAGGTTTAAGAGGATGTAGAGTACCTAGCACTTGTGTGTGTTGCAAGTGTAAGATCTCTTGCAGCAAACTAGTTTACAGGGGTTTTTGTAATATCATTGTAGGGGATTTTTTGTCATTGTAAGCTTGTTTAGCACTGAAAATAGAGTTGCCAAATTGCAACTTTTGCAGACAAATTTGGGGGGAGAAAAAATATGCTAGGAAGCCAGATAGCTATCCTAGAAAATATACCTTCAGTTGCACAGCAGGCGCTGATACTTAACTGCAATGACTCGAGAACTGTGTTTGTGTGCTCCTTTTTGGCAGAGCCTCCTATGGACCATTCTGACCTGGTTGCAGAGTTACTGAAAGAGTTATCAAACCATAATGAGAGAGTTGAGGAAAGAAAGGCTGCCCTGTACGAGCTCATGAAGTTAACTCAGGAAGAGTCTTTTGGTGTTTGGGATGAGCACTTCAAAACAATTCTACTTCTGCTGCTTGAAACACTTGGAGATAAGGAGGTAAATTCAGATTAATCCAGTTTGAATGTTTACAGAGCATGTGGTTTACTTTCAGTATCTTTGAATTTTGTATGGGTTGTCAGAAAGGCACAAATTCCAGTTAGTCTTGAAAAACAAACAACTATGGAAGTATAGATGTCATGAAGTCTGAATGTCCTGACGGTGAAAAGGGCATCAGTAACACTCACCTCCTCAAGTGTTCTTGCTTGTCCATTCCCATATAATAGAGTAAATGAAACATTTTTCACTGAGATTCAAAACTTCTCTGTTAATAGCCCCTGGTCAAGTCTAGAATATCACAACATCACGTGTGGCAAAACAGTTAAAAATGTATTTCTAAAGTACAGTAGTGCTCATTGTGAAGAGACCAAGTTCTACATAACTGGATCAGAAAGACACCAATACTTGGCATTGACAAAAGTAAAAAGGAATGTTAAAAGATGTATTTGCATGACGTGATGCTGTAAATTCATTCTATCAGCACTCGTGAACGGTAAAATTGTTTGCAACTTACTTTCTGGGTGGCATAGCTTACTCCATTAGGTAGCAATGTTTTTATGATGTGCCACCTGCATTATCTGCAAAAAGAGATTCAGAAGAGTGAGAAACTTAAGGATTGTTTTCCTAGCTTGATTTGTTAACTTTGGATTCATACTATCTATATGCATAATGCATAATCTGATATTTTTCCATTATCAAAAGCTCTTTCAGCTGCTGAATAAATGTTAAACCATATGTCTGTTTAAAGAGACCTAACTCATTTATTTTGGTATTTAGCATGCAATTAGAGCTCTGGCATTGAAAGTTCTAAGAGAAATTCTAAGAAACCAGCCAGCAAGGTTTAAGAATTACGCAGAGCTCACCATCATGAAGACGTTAGAAGCACATAAGGATCCTCATAAGGAGGTGGGTAATCAGTTACTCTATTTGATAAGGACAAATTACTACTAAATGAAACAGCTGCCCAAAAAGTGGGAGAAATTAGACAGATCTTACTGAGAAAGTAATTTGGGTAATAATCAAGCATTCAGCTGTTAACAGAGGTATGCAAGAAAGAAGAGAACTGCTGTTTTATAAGCTCTCAAATGCTTAATATCAGGCCTAATAGCAATTGTCTTGGGTGCTGTAACCAGTGATGTGTCATTATAGCTCTTCAGGGAGTAACTGAAGGGAGTTTTTTTTCTTGTATGACATCTTAAGCCATATTTAGGTGTCCTGACGCTCTACAAGCTTTTGGATTTCATTAAGGTTCATGGTTTAGAGATGGGATTGAACATGGCAAGGAATGGTCAACCCTTTCCATTTTTAGGCAGCTTTGCACCATTCGAGATCATGGCTTTGAGTTTTATTAGGGTAGAACACACTGTAGTGTATCAAAGGGAGGAGTTGGCTGGGGCCAAGAATAGTGAGGGGATTCAGAAGTAAAAGGATAACTGTAATCTTGCTCAGAAGTCTTCTTGATGCATACATACACAAGAAAGGATAATGCTTGTAGATACAAGAAGTGTAAGTACAGTACCCACCTCAATATTCAACAGCTCCCGTCAGTATCTCTGGTGCTACGGAAAGAATTCAGGTATATTACCAGATGGTCGCGTCTTCTCCTGCCCTCCCCACACACGAGCACTTACTCTATATTGAACTTATGTGGAGTTCTAAGTTTTGAAGTTTAACTGCAGTGCCTCCCATACCAATGACTTCTGTCGCTCGTCTGAAACTCATTTTTCCCTGCACCCTCTTGATCTGTTTCATTTGCTGTATCTATTACACTGAATTGTCCTCCTCTGTCCTTCTCTGTTACTGTGCTTTTTCTCTCTCTTGGTTTCATATATGCAAAAAGAGAGAGTGAAAGTGACAAGGAGGGAGAGAAATCATTATGGAGGGATTTGTATGTCACTGATTTTGTACAGCAGTTGACTCATTAAAATGGCAGATGCCATAGCTGCTCTAATAGGAAGATCAGATGTTAATTTCCTCTGTTGTGCCCGCACTGTATCCTGAGATTCTGTACCTATTATCTTCCTATCTAATTACTCTTGTTCTGCTTGTTCTGCATATTCTTTAGGGTTAAAGCACTGTCTCATCGTAGCTTCTTTCAGACGTAGAGGGGAAGAACACCACCTAGCTTGACTTGAAGTAGCAATCCAGGCACGTCATTAAATATGTTTTTCAGATGAATGTGAAAACACCTCATCAGTGATCACTGACCTAACAAATGACAGCACAAGAAATCAGGTTTACAGAGGTGGTGATACTTGAGTGAGTAGTTGCAGAATAGAGACATTTCAGATGCAATTCAACATGCAGGTTTGCAAAACTAACACACACATTGCCAAGGACATAGATTAGCCCCAGAATATTGGCAAGAGTCTTGGTTTTAGGAAAGTACATCCAGCAGTTGGAGTCTTGTAAACAAGATTCTAAAAGGGTTCTTAATTCCCGTATTCTACAATACTGTAGGAAATGCTTGTGCTCAGGACCATTACTGACAGATAAGAGACCATAGTAACAGTCTCTTGTATGGAATTTTTCCGTGTCTTTTACTTATTCTTTCAATAGGTGGTGAGATCTGCTGAAGAAGCTGCTTCCATGCTGGCCACTTCCATTAGCCCAGATCAGTGCATCAAAGTTCTCTGTCCGATTATCCAAACTGCAGATTACCCCATTAATCTGGCTGCAATCAAAATGCAGACAAAAGTTATAGAAAGAGTATCTAAAGAAACCCTTACTCAGCTTTTACCAGAGATTGTGCCAGGTCTAATACAGGTAAGGAGAGAAGAAACACTGTAGGTATATATAGGAATTGTAAAGACAATATCATTTGGTTCTCATGAAGGATTTTATTTGTCTGATAGCTGATGGCTGCTTTGATGCAAAACAACTCAGATAGTGGGAATAAACTCTTGACTGGCAGGTAGTTAAATTATAACTGTAGTTACGACTCAAAGGAAATCTCAGTAGGGTATAAAGTAATAATTACAGGTAAGCTTGGTAGATACTTTTAGTTATAAGATAGGGTTTTTTTGTTGATTGTATCTTTTCCAAGCTGGAATCATTTGGTCTGAAGTTACCTGTGTTGTATCGTGTATAATTGTAGGCTTTTATTACTTATGGTTTGGGGGAGGTAAGAGGAAAGAAGCAATTGACTGGGGAAAGTTTAATAAAATGAGAAGGATATCACAAGTTTCTTTGTCTTTAAATTCATTCCCACCTTATCAAGAGCCAAGATACATTAATTTGTATGTGATGGATAAAGAGAACTTGACAGTTGCCTTCTGCAGATTTGTGTCTTTAATGGATCTGATCTGATCATACATCTACAGGAAGGGAAAAGCAGAGAAGGGACCCTCTGAGAAGGGGCTGTGAGACAGACAGCCAGGCATATGGGGTACTGGAAAGGGGCAAAGAAACAAAAATCATTAAGGAGGGAGATGGAAGTTAACAAGAGAATCTTTACCTGTTAAGAGAATACCTCTTTCAGAGTAAGGAGGCTCTGAATTGAGTGGTCTTCTGCTTTAAGTAAATATCTGTACAATCTAGAACAATTTCTCTTATGTACTCCCCTATTGCGTGACTGCAGCTCTGTTTTCAGAGTAACTTATGAACAGGATTGTGTGGGGTTTGATTTCAGTCTGGAAAATGATTATCAGTGGTGATTAATAATCAGCCTGCTTTGTAAGTACATGCTCTGAATTTGCATGTTGGATTTTAGGCTGGAATGCCTCATTGGGCTATGCTGGCATTAATTTACTGTAGACTTCAATGTATTTATCATAGTAAATAAGTAAATAGCTTTCTGAGGCTTTTAATCATTAACTGATAGGGTATTAATGTTAATTTTATTGCTTTCCAGGGTTATGATAATTCAGAGAGCAGCGTTCGTAAGGCATGTGTTTTCTGCCTTGTAGCCATTCATGCAGTAATTGGCGATGAACTAAAACCACATCTCAGTCAACTCACTGGCAGTAAAGTAAGTAAAAGATACCATTTAGAGAAATCTTGGGTCATAATTCCATGAATTCATTTGCATTTTAGTTGCAGTTGCCAGGAAGTTTCATAAAAGTATATACCTGAATGTATATCAGGGCTACAAAGACCTGAGGATGAATATAAATCTGTCATAAAATGTTCAGAACTGAAAATCTGTAGATCTTTATGCAAGTTACAAACTTCAGCATTAAGATAAATACTAAATATTGTTTCTTACTGCTGTTTAACGAGTTTAGTTACTGGGTATATCACTGGTAGGTAGTGATAGTGGCTGTACTCAGCATGGCTTTTCTTATCAGTATTTCTTGCCTTATTTTTCATGCAAGTTCTGATTGGAAAGCAATAAATGGAATACATAGATTTTCACATCAGAGGTTTTATTTATTCTTCCTCCTTGTTTTGTTTTCATCAGTCCTTTCATTACCTCTAACTTGCAAATGATAATAATAAGTGTTCTTTTTTGGTTCAGGATTTTATGATTTTATTGGTATCTCTTACATGCAGTTTTTGCATGCAAACAGCTATATATTAATTGTGAATCTCTTTGTCTTTGGGCATAAAACAGGACAAATTATTTTGTATATCTGTGAAGAAGACAGTGTTATCTTAAATACTATCTGACAGTGATTGTGTTGAATGTTGATTCTAGACAGTATTGGAAGCTGTAGTAAGTACCAGCATCGATAACTCTAGTTAGAGCCCCAAAACCTCAACATAAAAGACAAAAAAACCCAAACCTACCTTACTTAGAACAGCCTTGTAACCTGAGGAAAACATTCCATCTATGTTAATCCAGCTACCTTAGATCATTCTCTTCTTTACATCCTTAAAGAACGTTGAGCAGTTTCTCCTGTGACACATTTGTTGTTTTCATTGACAAGTATGTTACCTTTGAATCAACTGTGGTTTGCTTTTGGGGAAAAGAAGGTGCTTTAATGTCCCCTTTGTTGTACCATCGCTGCAGTCTGTACAGTTTGCACATACTAAACAAAGTGAATTTCTGGCTTAAATCTGCAGATGAAATTATTGAACCTTTACATCAAACGTGCACAAACAGGCTCTGGACCAGGGGATGCCACTGCAGATATGGCTGGACAAAGCTAATGAAGCTGACAAGAGTCACCCAGGTCTCCTAAAGCAAGGGCACAGCCCTCTGCTGTGAAAGGAAAATTGTTGCATACAACTTCTGGAACTTTTTTCTTGGGGCTTTTTTTTTTTTCCCTCTTTTTTTTCTTTTTTCTTTTTTTTTCTTTTTTTTTTCCTTCTTTTTTTTGTTATTTAACCCATGGCTGCCCTCAGCCTGCATGTGACTGTTGCAATAGAATTACTCCAGATCCAAGGAAAAACAGTATTAACATCAGTTGATCAAAGCAGAATAAAATCTAACATTATCTAATCCATCAGCTATCCTGTTCACAATCCTCCATGTCTTCCCATTAACTTTTGCCAGTGTTACTGTATGAAAAAAAGAGATTTTTTTTTAATGCTAATTAAAAAGTATGCTTTAAGCTTCAGAAGTTAAACTCTTAAGTTCTGTTGCTTTTATTCAGCTGCAGATAACATTACTTTTTTTATTGTTATTTTGAGTATCATGTCCTTCACTAGAAACACGAAGTGATGTGAAACAAGGCTGAACTAGTCTGAACTGCAGTGAGGCTTGTTCACTGTGGTGGTGGTTCATCATTATCTACAGCTTGTTTGGGGTATTCTGGAGATTGAGAAATATGCCTATAAAAAAAAGCTGGATTGATCCAGTTCTGTAAAAGTGATATTGTTCATTGGTTGTATGTTTGTTGCATAAATAAGAATTTAGTGTGCACAGCCCAGGACTGGTACAACCAGTACCTCTTCCTGTGGGAGACAGCCCTTTCAGGGTAGCATTGCTGACCTGGTGATAGTGTGGCAGTCTGCTTTGTTGCAGCAGAGTTAATGGTCACTTGATGGACGTGAACCATCCTTGTCACCTTTCGTTCTTCAAGCAGGATGCTTCAGAATGGAGTGCTCTGCCCAAGCATGCTCAGTATGTATTTATCTTTATCACTAGAATGTTTCCTCTCAACCTAATTGCTGGAACAAGTAGTCTTGTATTGTAACTCACATGGGATTTTATGACAACAGTGCAGAAAACTATTTATTCGTTACCTTCCTAAAAGCACCAAGATTTTCTGCATTGAATTTAAAGGTGGGGGAGGGAGGGGAATAGTCACAACTGCTATGGACCTTGCCACCTTTTAATTAAAGATAAAAATATATATATTTTGGATGAGTTGGGAAAGCTGCACCAAATTATTTGCATGGTTTTCTTGAATAGCATCCTCAAGACCCATCTGGATTAAGGTGTGGAAATGTTTCCAGGGTTTGTTTTTCCATTTTTTGAAAAAGAGTTAGTTTATTGTGAATAATGGTTCTTTGTATTTATGGACTTGATAATGGAAAGAGAACAAAGATCAAGTAAATGTGTCCCTAAATGTTGTCTTTTTCTTTTTTCCTTTTTCTTTGGTTTGTTTTTTTTTTTTTTTGGTCTTTGACATAAGCAGCAAGCTGATAACTGAGAATTGGGGTGAAACTGCCCTTCCCAGGAATGGGGGAACCTTACTGTGATGATGTCTAGTTGTAGGAACTGTATCCTGATAAGAGAGAAAATAGCAGTGCCAAGGACGATGATCTGTGCTAGGCTAAAATTCTCTCTACCTCTTCAGGGTGACTGATTTTTGACCGAGCTGCTGCATATAGCACCCAGTGGGAGAACTATCTACAGAAAATCTTTGTTTTCTTTTTTTTTTTCCCAAATTATCACTTTATGTGTATCCAAACCTCTATTCTTCAGCATTGCAGCCAAATATCATGAGAAAAACTCCTTATACACTTTACTTGCTAGGAACTGAAAAGCAAAAGTAACAGATGCTTGTAGTTACATGAAAGGTTGTTTTCACTTTAATTTGAAGTGAATGCACTAGAAAGAGGTAAGATGTGGTTGTTAAACAAGCAATGCCATTGCAGAGATTTATCTGGAGGAAAAGTTGTAGAAATACATGTAAAGACTTAAAACCAAGACTGTCCTAACTTGCCACTAGCCCTTTTTAGCAGCTACATCAAGAAAATACTATATCCTCTTTCTTTCCTTTGTACGTGTAACATCCTTGTTGTTTTCTACTGTTTAATTACATTGTGTATTTATAGTTCTATGCTTACCATTGTGCATATACTGGCAATAAAATGTACATAACATTACTTAAAAAATTAGCAATGTATACATTCTGGTTTTCTGTTTTATTTGATCACATTCTAGAAGAGAAATTATAAATGTGATGGACACAACATTGGTTAAAAAAGAAATTTATCTTCATGTTTTGTGTGTGCAAATGATGTTTCTTTATATACTCCTGTTACTGAATCTGCCGTGGCATTTGAGCACATGCTGTGAATTATAGGAATGCTAGCCAAAAATGGTTTTTGGAAATCGAATAGAGTCTGTATGAACACCCAGTCCCTTCACCGAGGCAGGTGTCTTGTTTCCTGCTTCAGTTATTTGTATATTATCCATTGTTTGCATTTTATTTTTTCCAATATTTAACAAGTATTTTTCAGCCTGCAATCTTGTCATTTACGTTTTGGTTTCACAAAAGGTCACTTTAAAAAAACAGCACAAATTCTAAGCTTTTAATAGTCCCGTATGTTATTCCTGCTTTTTCTACAGGTAGTATTTATTTTGAGAGGATGATTTGAAGATGACTGCTGTTTGTCATCTTGTTGAAGATGCTATTTCATACTGAAAGTTATTGAAACATACACTATATATTCTGGATGAACCTAATTTTTTAATTTGTGAGCAAAAGTTGGTAAGAAAGAAATGGGTTTTAGCCCTGGTATGACTGAAACGTTTTGTTCCACGTTGGGGGGAGGGAGATACTTACACAAAGTTTGTCCATTGGTTTTGCTTCAAAACCATCTTCAAATGCTGTTAAGTGTGGATATCCCATGTATTAAAAATCTAAATGCAGTATATTTACATGAATATTTTACTTACAGTGTGACTAGTTCTGTTTCCAGGAAGGAGGGGCTGCTGTAGTGGATAGAATCTGTTTGTATGACATGGATCAGAATGTAAGAATTTGCAACAAAATTATTTCCACCGCAGCCTGTTCCCACATCCTCTGCATTGCTTTTTGCCTTCATTTCCTGTATTACCAATAGACATTAGCTAGTTAAATTCAAGCAGTGATTAGTCATGCCTTATGTTCCTGCTGGAGGTGGTTTCTCTAATGGATTAGCATAAAGATCCAGGAAAAATCAGGACAGTTACAAGCTGCTGTTCTTTCAGAAGGAGTTTCTTTATGTTCTTTCTAATATTCTATAAAGAGAGAGGTCACTGTAATCATTTGAATACTGAAATGTAATTCGTAAAGTTTGGGTTTGGTCTTAAGAGGAAGAAGGAAAGCAAGCTACATGCAGAATCAGGCCAGGAAATGCGTATCCTGTATGTGTCAAACTTGGATGTCATTTGCTTTAAGAAATTGAGTAACATGTGTTCAGCTGGCATCTTAGCAACGAGGTTGGGATGTAAATGTAAATTGCAAGCAGAGCTGGTCATGTAAATGCTGAGTTGGGTTCCTTGTATGCTTTTGAAGATAAAGGTTGGAACAGATTGAGTTGTGTTTATTATTTGTGGTCTGAATCCCAGAGCAAAACAAACAAACACTTGTATCCTGGAACACTCACATGGTCTTAGTAATCTTATGAATGCTTAAACTTCGGAGTAAACTCACAAACATACCTATGTGAAAAGCCTATTGAGAATGCAGGCCCCAACCGCTCCCAGTGCAAGTTTCAGCAAAAGAATTCAAATTCTGATTATGACACTGTATTGTTCCTCTGAAAACAATTATAAAGGAGAAGATTATCTCAAAGAATAAATGTGTTGAATTAGTTGCTCCCTATGACAGACTGGTGAGAACAGTTGAGCTGGTTGTGGTAACTTCACTGTGTCAGGTTGGGACTTGGCAAACACAAACACAGAACACAATAAACATAAATATGATGGGGATGAACAGGCAGCTTGGGAGTCAGGATTAGCTGGAGAAAGAAAGCCCCAGTTTTCTCCCAATTAAAACAGTGATGAGTTTCACAGCTGCAGCCTACTTCCAGGTAAAATGACTGTGTTAAAAGACAAGGATTTTCAGTAATGTGAGAAGTTTGAGAAACTTACCTGTGTTAGTCTGGCAAGTGAAAGAAGTCAAACCTCACTGCTTTTCTGTACTGTGTATATGTTTGTCTATTCCAGCATCTTTTAAGACCAGAGTGTTCCCAAGCTGTGTATCTTGGATTATCCCAGTCAAAGAAGTTTTTTAATTTCCTGATAAGATTTTAGGATAAATAAGTGCATTACTGAGAATTTCCCTACTGAGGAAAGTTTGTGAACAGGTAATTTCTGCTGGGACAGGACTGCAACTATGTCTGTACATTGCTGTTTAACAGGAACTTTTGCAAACCTTAAAACAGTATTTCACAAGCTGTTTTGAATACTGTATGATTTCTATCAGATACAGAGGTTCTATAATTAGATGTATTTTAGGTAGATGCAAGTGATGCTAATGAAGCATGTTTTGAGGGAGTAAGTCTGGGAAAAAATGGTTAGCAGTGAGAGATGGAAAGTATTTATTCAGTGGAAAAAGCAACAAGCTTGCATATAACTCTTTGATATCCAGACTTGTTAACCATTGGCAGTAGGTAGAAAGGTAACTGAACTTTGTATTGGTCATCAAAGTTAAACAAGTTTCCCATTTTAGCATGCTTCTGTTCCCAGATGGTGCTATTGTCCACCAGTGCAAGTCGTTGGACCTCTGTAAGCTCATACTAAAATCAGGACTGGAGTCAGTGTGTTAACTACGTGTCAGGCGAGATTCAAAAGTAGTGACTGTCTATTCAAGGAGGAGACACGTAAGTGAAAGCAAACATGTGACTTAGGTTATGCTACAGACACATTCTCAAGTGTCAGCCAGGCTGGCTGGGTATTCATTCCCTCACCATCTACTCATCTCTGCCAGTGGCAGAGCCAGCAGAGTGCCTTGTGGGAGCTCCCCATCTCTATTCCAGACAAATCCAATTGGGGAACAGTCTCAGACTGGTCCTCCAGCAGCACCCGGGCATCTGAACCTTCTGAGAGAGATGTTGGCAAAAGCAAAGGAACGTCTGTCCTGGGCTTTGAGAGTCTGGCAGGGAGGGAGAGGGGGATGAGAAAACCCCAAAACATTCCCCAGCACAGTTTATTTAGCCTCAGCATATGTAGCTCATCTGAAAACGCCAGGGAAGACAAGAAAACTGTGATTTCAGTGGTGTTTAACCAGCTGAAGTGCAAGCCTGTAGGGGAACTGGATGTGTCTGTTCCAGTTAGAATTGCAGATTAGCATATTAAAATGCTTAATTAATCTGTCTGCTGCACTATAATGATACACTTGAAATGTAACTGTCATGGTATAGAAGTGCAAAAAGCCTCTAATATGGTAAACCGGTCATTTCTGGCCCATTATGTTTTGTCCTTTGAGCACAACTTAAACTGATACAGATAAAACATTTTTACACCTTAGTAAATGTTGTTATAGATAGTTGTATTTTATGTAGAGAGTTTCTGAGGTTGATAGGGTTTGTGATCTCTCAGATGATGGCTGTGGCTGTGCTGCCACTGAACTATTTTACCTAGATAAAATTACCTGTTTTCCCTAAGAAGTTTGTATCACCTATATTTGCCTAAGGAGAGAAACCTGTACTGGATGTTAGATTGTTCACAGATATTCAGATGAAACTTTAAAACTTTCTTTTGAAGTAACTGCTGGTATCATCAGAGGCTGCTCTTTCTCCAAAGGCTGTTAACAAGCCACTGCTGCTTGAAATGTGTAAGAAAGGAGATTTTTGCCCTGTTAGGAAGTAGAAAACAATGGGGTTATGAAATATAAGAGAAATTTGATCTATATACTCAATCCCCTGTAAATTGTAGTTCTTGTTAAAAACCTTAATAATCCCACATGGTTTGTAATGTTTTTCAGGAGAGGATTTTCTTGGAATACAGAATGTCTTGCGTTCTGTATTGGGAATTAAAAGAGAAACACTGATGCTGGAGGATTTTGTCCACAAAGCCAAGACAGCCCAACACTAAAACTGCCTCAGAGCCTCAGGTGAAAGAGACTCTGTTCAGTAGGAATGAGAAGGAGCTGTCTTCTCTGTGCCAGAACATGCGGGAAGCCTGCATTGCCACAGCAGTCTGGAGTCCAAATACTGATTTTTGGGCTACCAAGCAGGCGCCACAGCAAGCACAGAGCAGCAGAATAGCAAGCACTTAAACTTGTCCACCTTTACAGACTTGTGAACCTCCTGCAAAAACCTGACTCCATCCTTTGGCACAGCCACAAGCACCTGCTTGTGTTTTGAATCAGGAATGACATGATGGGTTAAATCACAGTTTTCCCTGGGCAGTTTGGCTGTCTGACTCTCTTTGTGCCTACAAATGATCTCCATATGACTGGTTCCATGGCAGGCCTTCAGGTCTTCCTAAAAAGCAGCAGAAGAAAGCAAAGGTAATCCCTACCGTGCCTCCATCTCATAAGATGGGAAGTCAGTAAGACATTTATTCCTCAGTTTATAGCTGCACCTTCATTGCATCCTCTTAGATTTAAGGAGACACTGATACAAGTCCAAGCTCAGGGTCACTTATCACTATAAAAAAGATCAGCAAATTGAATGATGCCTCAGGAGAACCGAACATTTTAGATGCTGCTCATGGAAAAATCCAACAGTGAAAGTTTTCAGGCCCCATATGCTGAAGTACTTCAGTGCAGATCCACCCAGCAGCAAAACATCAGCCTCCCCACCTTATATTTCAGGTTGGACTTTGCATGCCATACACAAGTGGTAGAGCAAGAGATGTTTGAAATAAATAATGGCTTGTTGTTTGTGTATACAATGCTGCTTTGCTGGGATCTGGCTTAGTGTTCACTGGGCAGATCGTAAAGCAAGAAACAAATAGCCCCAAAACAATCAACAGTGCAAGGGAAAAAAAACTTCTTATTTGTCCCCAAACTTGCAGGACCCTGTAACCACATACCTTGATGTCTGGAGGTTAGTCAAGGGCACTGGGTGTGGGGAATACACAGCGTTTCGTGAGGCAAAGTACCGCCATTAAATAGAACCAGGGAAGCTTATCCTGATTTAAAGAACTAAGCTATACTGTGTTGAAGTTTTACCCATTAACTGTTTGCAACAAAGATCAGGCAAAACACAGGATTTGTAAAAAGCAGGAAAAGAAATACTGATTTAGTTAGTTATTGTAGTGTTTAATTTCAGTCTGAAGAATAATGTCTTTCCTACATGTTCTCTCTAGTATTTTCTATACTAGGACCTCAAAGCTTCTACGGACCAGCATCTTGTCAACCCTCAAAGGGGAAAAAAAGAGAGGGAAATCTTCCTCTTCCACAGTGCTTTTGCGTGGAAGTGCACAAGATCTGGTTCTTTGCTTCTCTTACCTCATCAGGAACCGTGGTTGTGGGATATGATGGTTTGTAGTGGCAGCTCTTGTGGCCAGGCTCTCTTGAGTTTGAAATCATTTGCATACCGTCCAGGGTACCTGTGACACAGGCCTTGAACTTCTGCCTTCCATAAGAAGCAGGAACTTGAAAACTGAGATCCGAATAGCCTTCACTTCTCAGGTAGCTCTTTGGCTATAACCAATGATTCAAGTTATTTTCAGTCTGCATAATACTTGAAAAATCAAATGCAGGTAAGAGACTGAATCAGCACATCTGCTGCGATGCTCCTGTGCTTTATGTTTATTATCCTGTGGTCGGTAGAGTAAAAGCTTTTGTGAGGCCACCCCTGGAACACTGGGTTCAGTTTTGATCCCTGCTGTACAGAAGAGATGGGGATGGGCTGGAGAGGATCCAGAGAAAGGCCACAAAGATGATACAAGGGCTGGGAAGTGTGTGAGGAAAGGTGGAGACAGCTGGGCTGGTTCGGCCTGGAGAAAAGGAGACTCAGGAGGGGAGACCTTATCAGCATGTTCCAGTAGTTAAAGGGTGGCTACAAATGAGATGCAGGCTCCCCTTTTAGAAGGAGTCACATGGAAAAGAGGAGGGGTGGTCAGCACAAGTTACTGGGGACACAAGAGGAAAAATTTTCACAAGAAGCCTGCTGTGCTAATGATGAAAAACAGGAGTCCAGTTTTTTAGTATACATATGCGCATGTACATGTGTGTGTATATATATATATATGCATGTGTGTATATATATATATATATAAAAAAAAAATAGGCCACTGATTAGTCTGGGAATCACAATTGCTTCTGCTCACAAGTTCTCTCCTGGACTTCACAAAACAAGACTGATCAAAACTGCAATGTTCCCACCTGAGCATCCGTTAAAACCAGCAGGTTATTCTGGGGCAGAGAGGGTGCTAGATAATTTAAAGCCACATGAGCTCTGTGGGATATGTGTAGAGGTGGGAGCCATTCTACGGCAGGGACTTCAAGCTCTTCAAGTTAAGGGGAATTTGTGGTATCCCTGTTTCCATTTAATGCAAATACAAGTCACAGAGCAACATGCCTACCCTCCACGTGGGAAGCTCACATCAGCCTGAAGGGAAGAGGGTAAAAGTGGTTTGTGGGATGTGTGGTCCTTTGCTTGAGAATAATGGGTGTAAAGGGAAACGGGTGTTCAAATACAACTTGTACACATTTAACACCTATGCCTAAGACTAGGGCTGAAGACGGTGTTTTACAACCTGACAGTAGATGGAGCAGACTGGATAGCTGGGGGCATGCTCCTTTTCTGCAGTCACTGAGACTAAATTAATCACTTTAAAAATGCAACAGTGATCACTGGGGCTCATGCAGCCCTTTATATCTGCTAGGAGGGGGCTTATTAAGAGTATGCAGTTATAATACAGATGTGTAAGTGAAAACGCTGACCTTGACAAGACTCCTCCAGCTCTCATCCTTGCTGGAGCAAAGGTTTGTTCAGATACACGAGCAAGTCTGTGACACAACAGTGTTCCTCAAGGTTCCTGGTGCTCCTGGAAGAGAGCTCTCAGATGTGCTAAGCTGGCAGACCCAGTTCTTGATGGCTCTTCTGGGCAGTGTGAGTGTTTCTTTCTCTTCCCACATTTACAGTTCCTCTTCTATGATCATTCTGGCCTTTGCTTTCTGTTCTTTGATGTTGAGTAAGAATAGCAAGTAAAGGGAGAACTGCTTCATGCTATGACAAAAGCCCCAAGCACCAGTGTTGTTTATGTGGAGGTTTTTTTTGACTGCATATTACTGTCACTCCATAGGAAATAATTCCTTCTTGTTTCCCAGAACCTTGCTCTTTGATGTTCTGATTTTCACAGCCTGTGTGTTGCCACAATATTGCAGGACCTTTTAAATTATCTTTTTATAGGATGAACTGCAGGGAACAAGCAACGTATGCTTGTGTGGGGGTGATGTTCAAAACAAACAAAAGGCAAAAAACCCCAAACCCCCACAGAACCCAAACTCCCTAGCATATTATTCCTCTTTGTCAGTAATCCTTCCTACTTCAGGCAGAATGGGTGCCCTCTGCAGGTAACTGTTTTCAGATGAAGTTTTTGGATGTGTGCCCCCTTTTTCTGAGTGCCAGGGTCGTATGATTTTGTGTCTTTTAAAGCAGGTATTACAATCCTGGCTGCAAAGCCAGGCAAGCAAATGGCATCAAGGCAGAAGCGCACCAAGCAGCTGGTTTGCATCTGAATATACTTTTTCCTTACAGTGTGTGTGTGAGGGTTGCTGTGGGAAGTGGTAGAGTAAGTATTTTTGCTGCAGTTTGACAGTGTTTTCATTTGTTGGGTTCTTTTTAATCTTTTTTAATGGCAAGAAGGTAACTATAAAGTTGTACTCTGTCGCGGTGTGCCACTTGAACATACACAGCATGAACAGGCAAAAAGGATGCAGTCTGAACACTGCTGACAAGATACCTTGTGTGCCTTAAAGAGGACGTTGCATGGTCCATCTTTTTCTCTTCAGTCGCTCGTGCCAATGCACGTTGCAGTGGTCAGGTATTTTGGTAAGGAGGGAGTGTGGCCTCTCCGAGGCCAAAGTGCTGTAAAATTGCTCTTTCTCCTGGCTCTAGCACACAGCGCTGCTTGGTGACACTCCAACAGCATGGAGGGAGGCAGGAGATACAGGGGGTGGCTGATTAGGTCACATCAGCTCCTAACAAAGCCTTGTGTCAGGGCAGCAGCCAACAGTGCTGTGAGGTTTGGGGGCAGGAGGGCAGGTGGGCACCAGCTGAGACCTTTGCTACCTACCTCTTCCTGAGAGGGTGGCACCAGCAGCTAAATGTAGAGTGTGAGAGGAACCAACCTGCAACTTTAATCTGAATGTGTATATTTGTTTTCTCTTTCCTCTCTCCCATCGCTGCAGCGACCATCTCTTAGCTGAGCACAACGCTTCACCTCATCCCAAAATGTTTTTCTGGCACAGCCAGCCGGAACATTATCACCATCCCCAGTATCCCACCAGCAACAGCAGCTACCTGCGGTAAGAAAAGAATGGGGTGATTTTTGATTGTAATGATAATGCTAATGAGAATGCAGACTGCACAGCCTTTGCTGATTCACAACTTTGAGCCTTCAAAAAGATCTGGTGATTTTAGACCCTTTAAAAACAGTCTGAGCAGTCCAGTTTACATAGTGGAGGGTTACTTGACTGGAGCTCCATGATTCTCACAAACCATGCCACCATATGTGTGTGCTAGTAACTGTGACAGGAATGTGTTACTGCTTTATATGAAATGTGTTGATTTTTTGTTTCTCCTTCAAATTACATGTGCAGTCTGTAGATAAAACTCTCTATGACGTTAATACAGACTTATACAAATATCTTGATGTTTCACATCTACTTTGACTATCTGCTGAAGCTTGGCTGATCTGCAGGATCAGGTACTAGGGGTTGTGTGTTGAATTGGTCCAGCACTCCGACGAAACACTTTCCCTTGAAATTCTGATGCAATATACAGCTTATTGCATCAGCATATCGCTGTGACCTACTTTACCTCTTCATGACTAGAATATTATTTGTGTACAGTATTCAAATTCTTACAATTAAAAATTATTATGCTCTGACAAGAGCCAGGCTCATAAATTCCAGGTAATCTTGATGTTAACTGAGTTTCAACTTATCATGTGGTTCACTCTCTGTGTTAGACTTTAGCTTATTACTTCTTGGCTAAATACAGTGTATGTAAATGTGATAGTGTTCAACCATCTACCTTGATATGGCTTTTTGTATGCTGGTATTCTCGCACCTAGTGCTCTATCACAATCCTTCTGCTCTTGTAGAATTGCCAAGTAGCATGGGTTTAGTAGAAAGGTGTTAGGTTTAGATTTTAAAGGAATTGAGGCTATATTTGGGTTCCAATGTGTGAAACCAATGAAACTACTGTTGCGTCTTATAAAATCAACCCATTCCATTACAAAGGTCAGGGTGATTAGAGACATAAATTGTTTAACACAAATAGGGAGCAAACACAGCGCTGTTCCTATTGACTCAGGCAGCAAAGCAGCAGTGACGAATGGGTGCTGCAGTTCTGATTGCTGATGCAATCCTGTGCACAAGTGACGTGCACAAGTGACATGCACAGTTCCCAGTGCAAAAGGAACCAAAGAGCAAGGGAAAGCAAGGATGTCCCCTCACACCTCCAGTATCCACTCCTCCAGCTTCTGTTCAGTCTAGAGGAAGGATGGTCCACTCCCAGCCCCTCTCAGGCCTGTTTTCACCATGTCCTTGTCTTTTTTCATAGTTCCCTTGCATTTATGCAGGGGAATTAAATGGAAATTTAATTTTCATTGAATTTCATCTAAAAATCTGCCATCTGAATCCCTCTGAAGCTACCTCTTCCCACATACTTTTCAGCACCTGCCTTTAGGTTTGGATGACAGCCTGTATCTGTGTTACTGTATTGAGGTACATCGTAAGGGGGACACCTTCCTAAGTTAGGGAATGTGTACAGGAGTGAACAGTGTTGCCCCCTGAGGCCAACTGCCACAACCAGAAAGAAAACAAATCAGTTCAGGCACGAGGCTTCTGCCTGGACATAACCATCATCAAGTTGCTTGGCTCCCTCCTCAGCGCTTCACCCTCAGTGAAGCACCGCCCTTCTTTCCCACATCTTACATCACATCTGGATGTCCACATCTGGACGCCAGTAAGGCTTATACAGAAAAACCAGTTTTGCTATGCATAAATCAAACGATCTGGCTTCTCTGGCCTTGGAGCGCTGTGGGAGAGGATGCCAGCCAGCACTAGGGAAGCGCAGATGAGTGTCCCAGGACCCCTTTTCCCACATCCCAGTAAAACTCTACTTGGAACACATTTATGCAGATATATTGGCAGAGTCAGGCTCCCGCTGCATGCACTTGCTCCCTGTTGTATCAAGTCTCTAGTCCCAGTTGTGCGTTTGTGACAGGGACATGCAGAAATGGAACAGCAGGGCCACAGGGAATATCATCTCTGATAGGTTAGGCTTGTGAATCTGGCCTGCTCAGATGATTAAAGAAGTTGAGATATCAAAATGATTGGTTTAGACAATCCTTTGTTTGAAACAAGCCTCTTTTAGACAATCCCACCAGGCAGGTAGAAACCTTTGCATGTATTTCACGTAGGCAAAGCTTGGGATGGAGCCAGGAGAAGAGAAGTGTCATTCTATAGTGTATAGTCTTCTCTGTCCCACAGCCTCTGCTCTCTGCCTTACTGATACGTACACATCTAACAATTTAGGCACCAATTCTGCAATCTCATTCTTAAAACAGGCTCGTATACTTAACCTATGGGACTCTGCATGAAGCTTATATTGTCCATGTTCCAGAATAGGAATTCTATTAGGAAAAGGGCATCAAAAAATCTACCATATGTGCATAGTGTGTGGATTTGCAATGGTTCCTATTTGGTTAAACCCACTCAAGTTTGCTGTGAAATACAGAAAGCATAAAAAGTGGGACAGTTTTTCTAGCCAAGACTGTTTGTTTCTCATAAAGAATAACAACTACTTTGATTTTGCAATAGGAATATCTATTCTTTATTTGCTTAGGCTTTAAAATAGCTTGAACTTGACCCGAATATAAGCCCAGTATATAAACTTAACAACAAATCATCCTGAAAGTTAAATTATGGGAAAACTAACAAAGATGAGGATTTATGTCAGAAGAAAACAATTCCCAGCATAAAAATCACCAATTTATGATCCTGTAACTGCTTTGTAGCTATGTTAATGTAACTATAGTAAGCAGATAAACCAGTTTTGCTATGTATAAATCAAACTATCTGGCTTCTCTGGTCTTGGATCCTGTCTTAACTTTATCTCCCTGACTGTCAGAAGTATTAAGTGTGCTGCTTTTAGTTTTCCACAAACCACTTCCTTTGTATCATCTTTGTATTTTTTGTTGTGGTTTATAGTCTTACTTATGCTACCTTACTTCTATAAAGTCCACTTTAGGTCTACAAAAGTCTGCTTAGGGTAAGGTTTCAGTTCCCAATTAAAACTCTGTAATTCTTCAATTACAGGAGCTAACTCTGCAGCCACTACTGTTGTATGCTGAATAATGCCTACTAATCTATTAACTGGACCATAAACATCCCATAGCAGCCACTGGAATTACTTAAAGCCATCGTTTGGGTTGTTACCGTCTTCAGAAGTGCTCACAAATATTTCCATCAGAACAAATGAATGAATTCAGGGTATTGCTGGCATCTTGTCGGGCTAAAAGAGGTGTTTTACGTGTGGTAATTTCAATTCTTGTCACTAAAATCTGTAATTTGGTAGCTAGTGCCTGTGCTAGTGACTTGTCCCTGAGCTCATACCCTCTTCATAACTCTTTTTAAGCTTCCTTTTGTATGCAGAGGGAATTGCTCATCTGTCCATAGACAGGCAGAGACCTTTAACATCAATTACAGCAGTAAAAATGCCAGTGCCATTTTCTGGAGATGCTGGCAGTCATCTTAACTTACAAATTGCCTTTAAAAATCATCAGTCATGGTCCCTGTGCTTATCTTTGAGGATATCATACATACATTTGGAGCAGCAACTAGATTTTGTTAATCATTCATGAACTTGGGGCCTTCCTGTATCTTTTTGAGTAACTGGTGCACTTGTACCTAAAGCATGGAATGATGTGATGAAAAGACGTTTTACAGTCTCAGTACTTTGCTGTAGGTTGCTCACTAGATGTATTATTTTAATGAAACTTCTGATAAAACTGTTTAACTATCCTCTAAATTAATATCATTTGAGGTTTTTTGAGAACCCTTCTTTACATGGAGTTGTGGGTTTAACTACTCTGTTAGCACCTCTTGCTGGACTAAGTATTTTATGACCAGAGGGGACAGGATTATAATACAAGCCACTAGCAATTCCAGTTCTTCTTGCATCTTCTCCAGCTGCCGATCACAGAATCACAGAACAGTCTGGGCTAGAAGGGACCTTAAAGCTCATCCAGCTCCAACCCCTGCCACGGGCAGGGACACCTTCCACCAGAGCAGCTTGCTCCAAGCCCCTGTGTCCAACCTGGCCTTGAACACTGCCAGGGATGGGGCAGCCACAGCTTCTCTGGGCACCCTGTGCCAGCGCCTCAGGGAAGGTGTAATAATAAGTAAGAACAATTACGAAAAGCTTGTTGCCTCTTCAAGCCTTTCCTTAGAGAACGTAAAATAATCCCGTTTAGTTAGTAGCATTAAATCAAGCTACTTCAGTAATCTTTACAAAATGCAAATTAATATCTCAGAATTGATGCTGCTTTAATACACCTTGTTTTAACTTGTTAAAGGCATGTCTTAATGCAGCTACAAACCTACAAAAAGGAGTTGAGTTACAAAATGAGTGAAGAAACAAATCAGGGGCTGGACAAAAACAGAGCAAATTAATACTAAGCAGAGAAAATTCTTTCCAGGTACTGTACTTTTCATCTCGCCAGAGGTTGGATGCAGTGTAACCAGATGGCCACAGCTGTACCTGTTTGTCTATATACAGCAGCTTCCCTCTAGCGAAGATGAAAGGGCTCTGGTCTGACAGTATGTTCCTCTGAGTTCCTCTATCACTTCCAAGTTAGTGCTGTGTGAGCCTTCATGTTTGTGAATGCTTTTGTTTTAACAAGCTGAAGGCTTCTGAACTCAGGATGCAGAGGTGTTGAGAGCTGTTCCTCAGTGTTAAGTAGTGTATTTATAGTCTATGTCAGGTACTATACTAGACATAAAACCTAAGTATTGTTCTGCGTGGCGGGTACTGCTGATTCTCTTCCCCTAGCACCTTTAGCTCACCACCTTTACTCTGCGCTGAGAACACGAAGCTGCCTTACTGTCAATGTGAAACAATTTGCCCTGTGTGCGCTCTAACGCCCCAGGGCTCGGGGCCGAAGCGGCGCAGGCAAGGCTGGGCGCCATGACCTCAGCCTCCCGGGCCGGCCGCTGCCTCCGGGAGGGGGTGAGGAAGCACACGGCTGTGAGCCGAGCTCTGGAGGAGACGGGCAGCGCTGCGGCAAAGCGCTCTGCCGCCCGGAGCGGTACCTGGCCCCTGCCGCCACTTCCCGCCCGCCTGCCCGCTCTTCCGCTTCCGCCCAGCGCCCCGCTTCCGGGTCGGGCGCTCCCGGCATGCCGCTTGGAAGGGGAGGGTTCGAGAAGGGGACGTTGCCTCCTTTGAGGAAGTGTCCCCTCATTGGCTGAGCTCCCCCGTCTGCCCGCCTCGCTCTCCTCTGATTGGGCTCTCCGGCGGAGGCCAGCCAATCGGCGGCCCCGCACGCGGGGAGGTCCCCTTTCCCCGGCAGCCACTCGGGGGTGGAAGTGTCCGCCATGTTGGGGTGAGCGGCGGCGCTGTGTGAGGGCACGCCGGAGGTGCGCGCGGGGGGCGGGGACCCCGGTACAGCCGCTGCCCCCCGGCGGGGCTGTCGTGGCGGCGGGAGTCCGCGCTGCCGCCTCCCCTGTGAATGATGCGGCGGGAGGCGCCGCTGGGCTGGGTTGGAGCTCGGGCGGTGGCACAAGCAGCGGCGGCCCTGAGCCGTGTCCGGTCGGAAGCGGCGGAGGACGAGGAGGAGGTGGCGGCCGCCCGGTCCCCAGCCCCCCGCGGCGGCCGGGCGAGCGCAGGATGCTGAGAGCGACCCCGCGCCCTGGTCGCGCCGCGGGGAAAGGGCTCCCCCGGGGCTGAACGCGAACCCTCGCTGCCTCCTCCGCCCTGCAGGCGTTCCTCACCCCTACACCCCCCCCTTGCCCCTCCAGCCCCGCGCTCTCCCGGCGCCTCCCGGCGGAGCGGCGGCGGCGGCGTTGGGGCTGAGCGGCTCCTCCCCGTCCGGCTCCTCCCGCGGCGGCGCGGGAGCGCGGGGGGCGGTGGAAGATGGCGTGGGTGCTGAAGATGGACGAAGTGATCGAGTCTGGGCTGGTGCACGACTTCGACGCCAGCCTCTCCGGCATCGGGCAGGAGCTGGGAGCCGGTGCCTACAGCATGAGGTAAACTGGCGGCAGGCGGCTCTGGGAGGGAGCGCGGGAAGGAGCTGGGGCTTCCTCTCCGCCCTCCCTCCTGATGGCGGCTGCCGCCTCTTCTCCGGTACCGTGTGCTCGGTGGCGTGAGGGGCTGCCCTGCCCTTCTGCTGGGGGACGGGCCTTCTGCCAGGGTGGGCAGGCCCTCGGCGAGATGCTTTTGCCCCATGTGTGTAATCTCTGCCGTAAAAATGCCGTTTCTCTGCCTTTCGGCTATAGACTTAAACCGCGTGTTTCGTAAGAGTACCGTCATGTACTCGGTGAATGCAGTTCTGGTGCATCGTAAACGATAGCTGTTTTCTCTAACGTTTATAAATGTTCTTTTTCGAGTAAGTAAACGTTGTCGTAGTTAATAGAGTAGCAGTGTGGTTGTACTTCAGTCAGGCTGTTTATTCTGCCATATTTCTGTGTACTATGTGTCTTTAGTGACGTTTTCCTATGCCCCCCCCCCCCATTCCCTTGCCATGTAGCTCTGTTCTTACTCCGCTTGCCAGTTTCTTTAGCTTTCGGTTGTTTTCCAGAATTTTTCAGTACAGGTGTTTAAATACCGTTTGAGTGTGCTTTTTCGAAGTTAAGATAAAACTGTGCCGGTTTGAAATGGGCACATTTTATCTCGGTCATGGGCAGAACGGGATGGTTCCTCAGCGACTTGGAAAGCTGCTTTGGAGGCACTGGGAGACATTTTAGACCAAGGGTTTCTGACAGGATTAGTCAGTATTTTGAGAGTCTGAAGAAATAAAATACTAGCATTTGATAGTCTGGATGGCCTAGCATACATGCATCACCTTGGAGGCCACCACAAGTTTCAGCCTGTTATATGTGTTTGAAGGCAGTATTTCCCAGGTGAAGTGTTGGAATTGCAGTGTCTCTGTTCAAAGATAGAAGCGAGGACCCCTTTCCTCGTGTTTGGGATTGTGAGCTCAGCAGGTTTATGGTGGGATATGTATTTAATGGGGGATTTTTGTTTTGTGGGGGGCTTGATTTTTGTTTATTATTAAAAATTGACTTTGAGAACTTGCCAGTTCAGAGAACAAAGTTATTTTCTTCTCCTGATGAGAATACTCCTGATTTTATATTCGGCTCCTCTGGATTGTATTCCACTTCTGCCCCATTTCTGACTTTATTAAGCATTTCTGTCTTTATGTATTGCACACAGTGGAGTGCCAGTTCTTGTGGGCTGCTGTATGGCAGCTGCCTGGATGGCTTTTCAGCGTGCAGACACCAATGGGTAATGCGTGTGCTGCTGTTCAAGAGCTGTTTTTCCATCTCTGTCATTCTAGGTTCATTCATTCTTCCATCTCTGTCATTCTGTATACCTCTGCATTTTGTTGGGAGGAACTGTGTGTAAACCTTTTTTAATCTATTAGGGTTGTATATAATGCAGTTGATGCTTCCTTAAGTTGATGCTGAGTCAGTGCCCTGAAGTAGAATATCCTTACTCCTGTGTTTGTTCTAATAAGAGCAAACTGCTCGTGTGCATTAACCAGGACCTGTATGTGCTTTAAATGTAGTATAATTTGATAAAATTCCTCTGCAGATTCCCATGGTTTTAAATAGCTCTCAAAATTTCCTTAAAATCTTGACACTCAGTTGTTCTGATTGTCATTCTAATGTCTTCTCATACAATAAGAAACTGTCTTTTCAACACAAAATTCAATTCACTTGACAGTAATTGTCAGATGTGTTAACTCCCTCCCTCAGAAACCTGCATGAAACCTATTTAAAACCATGGTACCTTTAGTGAGTTTTGAGTATTGCTGTTAACTTCAGTTGTCAATGATGCTCATAGTGATTTCTGACAAATCTGACATCATGTCCATGTTAACACAGCAAGAGCTGTGTACTTGTGGGGACCACTGATTGTTGCTGTGAGCTGTTAAAAAATGGAGGCTGTTGCATTGGAAAGATGAGTTTCAGGAACTGCCATTTCTCCAGCAGAATTGCATTTTTCATGTCATGAATCAATTTAAATGAAGTTAAATGAGTGTAAGTATCTTAATAACTGAATTTTTATTTGTAATTTAGAAGCTTAGAATATGGATTTATTTATATGCTTGCAATTCCAGTGGTATTTGTAGTGCTGAAATTGAAGTCTGTCGTTATGGAACTTGATTATTTCAGGAGTAGCTGTTCTGGTGTATATTGCTAGATTAAAACTTGAAGTTTATTAAGCTGAATTGAAAAGGATGGCTCTTGGTACTGAAATGTAAAAGACTGCTCAAAAATGTGTCCAGACAATCCTCCAGTTTTGGAGAATCCAGTCAGTTTGCTGCCTCTCCTAAACACTTGGGGCGTCTGTGGAAAATGGAGCTGGTTGAAAAGAACAGAAGCCTATTGCAGTCAGTCTTGTTTCCTTACAGTGCTGGGGAGAGCCTTGAATGGTGAGCAAGCTTTGTGTATGGACTCCTCCAAAGTTTAGGCTAAAATAACTATGGAGTTGGTCTGTTAGGATTTGGGGGAGCAGTCTTACAGCTTTGTTTTCAGGTGAAGAAGAGAGGGAGGGTGTTGTCTTCTAACAGCTTTCGTGTCCCTGACATCCTCTTTTCGGCTTCTGATGAACATGAGTGGGTCGTGGCAGTTACTGTCTGAACTTCACAGTTGCTGTGCAGAAATAAAAATCTGGAGTTACCTCATTCAGGGCCTGTTCTCCCTGTGGCTGCTGTTACTTTCTGACAGGCAAAATGACTGTTTATGCTTCCCCTGACGCCTCCCACTCTTTTGAGACTCTGCTGCTGGTTATGTTGGCTTTTTTTAAGAGGAATAGTTGCTTAAGGTACTCTGAAATGTTTAAATGTTTCTTTTTATTTTTTTAGATGTACTCAGTATTTTCTGCAGAATACATTAAAAAGCTTCTGTTGCAGTGGTCTGTTCTATTTGTGTGTATTGCACTAAGAATTTATGTACTGATTAGAATTGGAGCTTGATTCATTGTGCAGGCACACAGCTAAGTAATTAACTGTCAGGAAACAGACATTTGAGGAAGAAAATCCACAAACCTAAACCTCTTCACTTTGTTACCATAGATAAAACCTGTTGAAAGAAAGATAAACCTCATGTTCTAGATCACTGGCGTTGGTTTTGTTTGGAGTTTTTCGTTTTGCTTTGTTTTGCTTTTTTTCTTCTTCCCAGTCTTATTTGTGTGAATGTGTTCCAAAAAGTGAAGGAGACCAGTTTAATTCCTAAGGAAAAGAGTTCACATTGCATACCTGTCTTCTCTGTTCCCCTTTCAACCTCTGATGGTGGATAGATGTGCACTATTAGAGCAAGGAGCAAGTTAACCCTCGTTTATGCCTTACGCATTACTCCTGCATAAGAGCAGTGTGTACTATAGCTGCTGCACGTTGCTGCAGCTGCCAGACCTCCCTGTTTTGGACAGTGGATGGGGAATGGGTTATCAGCTTTCCTGTTCCCTTACATTTGGCTATCGTTTGCCCAGACCTTTGTTAACTGTGCAGAGCGTGGCTTTGAGATCATAACTGTAATTCAGATACTGCTTGAGAAGCATTTTTCTCAAGGTATTTCTCCTTGTAAACCATGCTTTAAAGTTTCAGAAGACCTCCGTGTTCTTGAATGCCTTAGTACTCACACCCAAAAGTATACAAGCCAGAAGACAGATAAGGCAGATGACTGATGGAATGTCACTTTGAGTTTTGGTGACATGTCGTTCCTGTTCTTGTAAGGACAGGATGTTCTTCATTTTGCGATCCTTCTATTATTACCAGGCAGGTTTGTTGGTTTTCTTTCAGAGATAGTGTTGAAAAGAGGGTTTTAAGTTCGGAAGGGAGGTGATTTTGTGCCTGACAAAGTCATTTCACAAGCATGGGAAAATGATAACTTACATTTTTCTTGGTCTTTCAGTACTATGTTCATGTAGCCTGCATAGCATGGGATAGCTTATCACATGCGGTCCATCCCACTGGATGCTTTGGTTCAAGTGTTAGCATGCACTTGGCTTCCTCTTCTGAGCTTTCCTGCTTTCATGCGAAGTCTCATTTATGCACTTCTGTGGCATAGCTGGCTAAGACTGGGTGCTGGAGATGTGCTGACTGCCTGCTTTGGTGTAGAATGAAGACTGTTTCTGTTTGCTTTTCTGGGAAGATCTTCTCCTCCCTCTAGGAAGAAAGAATGCTTTCAGTTGAATGCTTTAGATAACAAATGGTGGGGGGCTGAGGTAAGACTTTTCTTACTGGAGCTCATAGTTTCAAGACTTTGGTCTTGGAGTTCCATCCATCAGGAGAGTAAACCTTGATCTGTTTTTTCAAATGATACCAAGAAGTCTAACAAAAGATGCTGCTCCTTCAGAACGTTGCTATTCATTTATGTTTCAGCTGGCTTGCCAGAAGTCCAAGGTTCGCTTGTGGTGAGACAAGTGAATCACAGAATAGTTTGGGTGGGAAGGGACCTTTAAAGGTCATATGGTCTGACCCCTCAGTAAATTAGTATCTTGCTTCCCAAGATCAAAAGTTATCAGTGGCAGAAAAAGAACAGAATTAGTTCCTTAAAGCTCTTTTCTGCTGTAGCCCAAAATAACTTCAACAGCAGCTCTTTTGGAAAACTGATTTTTCCTCCATCTGGGCAACTCTGCCAGTGGGGGCTTCAGTTGCAGTGGGAGGCTCTTTGCCATGTTGAATAGCCTGGGCAAAGCTGGCAGTAAGTGCCTGTCTCTGATCTGCATTGGGAAATCAGATTTCACTGGGTGAGTAGGAAAATGACTGAAGGATGCTGAGGTGTACAGAAATGGGAAGCCTGACAGGGATTCACTGAGGGCAGGTGATGGCATTGCCAGGCTGTTGGCTCATTGTAAATGCAGAAATTGGACCTGGGGTTTGAAGGAAAAAAGCTGGATGTGAGGAGGCTGGCCTGCTCTTCTGGTTTTCTGTGGGCTTTGTATGTTTGCTTGTTGGGAGGTTTGGGGGGTTTTTTTGGAGGGGTCTGTGTGTCTTATAAAGGGTCAGTGTAAAGTTTGAGGTGGAGAAGAGGCTGACATCTAGGATCTATATGTAGTCTTTAGGAATGTGATCTGCATAAAAGCATCTATTATATTCAGCTTATCACTTTCAAGATACTGTTCTTCACTGCAGGTAAAGAGGACTACTAAAAATACTGAATCTCTGTTTGCTGTTGGTTTCTTCCTCTGAACTGTGAGTGCTGTGTGAGCAGGGAGTTTTACTTTGTAGACAATGCTTGCCACTGTGAAATTTGGAGGGTCCCTGCTGGAGTAGTGTTAAGGGTAAAGAACAGGCACTTTGGCCTCAGCAAATGGGGAAGAATGCTCCTTGTAGTCTTAAAACCATTCCAGTGATTTCCTCAGTAGACACAGACATCCTCATTCCAGTATCACTGTTACTGCCAGTCCTGAGGAAGGAAATGGACTTGACTTACGATGTCTGCCCTCAGGTTTTGTCTGGTAGGATGGGGATTTCTCTGCAGTGAGGTTTTTATGACCTGCTTTCACCACCCTCACTTGCGTAGCTATGCTAGATAGTGACAGAGCTTCCAACCTAGCCCAGAAAGGAAGGGTAGGCACGGATCAGTTTGTGTGGCAGGAACCCTTTATGCCAGTAGTGCCCGGACGACCTTTTGCGTTGCTGAACTTTTAGGCTCATGATGTCAAATAAACCGGTCATCCTCTATTGCTGTACAATGGTGACTGCATTATAGACCAAGTGTTTCATAGCAGCTTCCTTGTTGAAAGTAAGAAAAAGAGGCATCACTGTTTTTAAGAGAAATTAATAGCTGGTGGTAAATCAGTTAATGTTTCTTTATCACTGACACTTTAAACTCTTAACTTGAAATACTTTATTCATACCTTATTGACTCTTTAATTGCACGTGGCTCTTACCTGGTTTTAGGTGGGAACAAGCGCATGTTTAAATGTGAAAACAGTGATATTTCATTCTTTGTGAGTGAATATATCAAAATGTTATTTAAGCGGTATTTATTTAAAGACGGTCTAGGAAGGAGTTTGAAATTGGCTTCCCTTTTCCTTTGGAATGTACTAGGACCCAGAAGACTGTTTTATAATAAAAATGTATGTTTCTATCTGAGAAAATTAATGAAGATCCTTACATTTGCCTTGTGCTATTTGCTGGAGCTTTTTTTATGGCATGATGGCATTTAAGAATGCACATTATGCTCTTTACAGCTAAATTGCAGGGTTCAGGAGTTGGATGACTTTTTTGTTTCTTTTTTTCCTTTCTTCCACAGTGGCAATTAGTCATTACCACTTTGTAAGTATTAGCAAAAGCAGGTTTAAAGCTGGCTAAATTTGTCTTCCATTTGTAATTTTTTTTGGCTTCCAATGCCTTGTCTGTTAATTTAACTAGTTCATTAACCACAGCACATGTTTTTAAGCTAGACCAGATGCATTTTTATCTTTAAATTGTGGAAAAGTAAGGCTTGAAAGATATTCTTCATAAATACACAAAGCACTTCTCTTTTGTGTTGTGTGAAAGCAAATGCTGCAGAACGTGTTGACAATTATAGGTCACTGATTTTGTGAGGTACTTTGCATGCCTTCTGTGTTGCACTTAGACTCTTATGTGTGTGGTTTAAACATTGTTATTGTTTCCATGTTCTTTCTGTTTTAAAGTTCCTCTTCATAAACATATTAGCTAGTACTTCATGTGCCAAAAGTGTGTGACGAGCTTGGGTTCCTGGTGTAGAAGGCATCGTCCTGCCTTGGGAGGATGCTTCTCTGCTGGTCGCAGTGCTCCCTCTTGCGTTGGGTTGCCCTTTGTTCATGCTGCCCTTTTGACTGACATCAAGGCATGAAGCATCTGGTTGTTTCTTCTGAGTCATCCTTAGGCAGTAGTCCACCCATCTAGGAAATGTTCTGGCCTACCTCTGGATATGATGTTCCTTTTCTCTATGGAAGTAAAGTGACTATTTTAAGAGTGTCTGCTTCCTTTAAGTGGATATTTCACATTATCTTCCTCTGTAACTAGTTAAGGAATACAGCTTCTTATGGGCTTCAGTTTGGGGAGCTGGCATCAGAAGTGGCTAAGATGGTTCAGCAGGCTCGCACTGGTTTTTCAGACAGTATCCTGCCTTGTCCTGCTTTCACAGAACCACAGAGTGGTTTGGGTTGGAAGGGATCGTCCAACCCAAAGTTCCAACCACCTAGTTGGAAGGTATCAGCCATTGGGCTGGAAGGGATCATCATCCAACCATCTAGTTCCAACTCCCTGCCATGGACAGGGATGCCCCCCACTAGACTTGGTTGCTCCAAGCCCCATCCAGCCTGGCCTTCATGCCTGTTTGTAGCATCTTCTGAGGTTTTTTCCTAGTGGAAAGGAACCCATATGTGTGTCTTATTTCTAGTTGATATTTTTGGGATAGTGTCTACAAGGTACAGACAAATGTCTTAAGCTTTTTCACTATTCATAAGTATTTCCTCTTCCAGGTCAGTGTAGCTTTTCCCAGGCAGCGAGTGGAGTGTGATGTGGCACATGCTCTGAAAGAACAGTTAGGGTGTCCCAGACGCGCTTCTCGTGTCCAGTATTTACATAGACCAAGTCTATACAATAACCTTTTGTGACATAAAAATATTGGCTGTAAATTCAATTTTTAAATTGATTATGCTCCTGGTACTTTTTGATTCTCCAGATATGAGCTGGAAATCAAGAGGAGTTTACAGAGTTCTCTTTAGATAAAGCAGGCTCTCACAGAGATGAGAAATGGGGAAAAAAAGGCAATTTTACTTTGAAAATGTTAGGGTACAATGCATAAATAATAGTGTAATACAGATATAGTTATAATTCTGTTACAAAAAAGTTATGATTGTGATCAGTGCAAAAGAAGCAAATAAGATGCATATAGATTAAAGCCTAAATCAACAAGTGAGGTGATGTGAGATATCTTACATCAGTTTAGAAACTAATTTTCACAGAAAGTTTCATGGATCTGCAGCTAATTATGAACAAAATTTCAGTGCAAGAAAAAGACTTTGAGCACAACTCAGTAATCTCTTTGAAGTTTTATGCAACAGCATTACTGTATATAAGGGATATGACTATTGCTAACAGAGTATTTCTGCAGAAAGCAGATGTGTTTGTTGGCCGTAATGATGCTCTTACTGCGGTCAGCATGGATTGCTCTTTACTCTTCAGAAACCTGTCAGTTTCCAGGTTTTTCTGGTTGTCTTCTGTAAGTGAAGTGAATCTTGGCATGTGCTTTCTCTAACTTCTATTTTGTGAAGCTGCTCAATGATTTTTGTGCTGTTCATTATGCTAAAGCCCTATAAAAGCTGAGGCTGAAAAATCTGCAGTGTCAACAGAATTAATAGCTTAGCTGTAATGGTACTAAATGGGGAGAGGGACTTTCGAGGGGTACCTAACTTCCTTTGAGGAATGTATTATTTCAAAGCTGAGAACTGCATGTATCTCAGACAAGCTTGCCTGTGCTGACAGGTTCAAAGAGTGAACTTTTTTCAGTGGAGACAAGAACTGCAGATTAAATTTTGAGAGGATCAGCACAACTGCGTTGTCTGGTTGGGTCCCAAAGCATTGCTTGTGTATTGTAGCCTAAAATTTTGGTGGGAAATGTTTTGGATACTGCTCACATTGGTTTCACTAATGAACTGACACAATGCTGTATGTCTTCCACTGTGGCTTTTTAAGTTACAAACAACTTCTTTTTTTTTCTTTAACTTCAGGCAAAACAGGGCCAGCAGTCTCACAGAGTTATTTCTGTTCTTTTCAGTGATGTTTTGGCACTGCCTATTTTCAAACAGGAAGATTCCAGCCTTCCACAAGAAAATGAAGCCAAACATCCACCCTTCCAGTATGTTATGTGTGCTGCAACATCTCCAGCTGTAAAATTATATGATGAAACTCTGACGTACTTGAATCAAGGTTGGTATACATATGTTGCAGGCATAACTATAGCGCATGCAGCTTCTGGTGCAAGTCTAAAACTAGAATTGTATTTAATGTTTTGATACATGTGGGTACATCCAGAGTTAAATGCATGTAGGAAATGAGGCTGGATACCTTACTAGTAATCTTGTTTTGTCCAGCTTGCAGTCTCATAGCTGTAGTCTGTCATTACTTCCCTTTTACAGGCTGTTTTGTTGCTTTGGTTTTGGTTTTCCTTTATTTCTTTCTCACCCCTCCGTGTGTTACCCCTCTCCATTCCCCACTTCCCCCCAGTAAAAGCAACCTGATGGAGCTAATAGGAGGCAAACTTCAGGCAGTAACAACTTAAAATACAGGATTAATGTGGCATTCATGTTTAAACTTGATTGGTAATATGCAAGTACAGTCTGATTAAATTGCTAAGGCACACACAGACCCCCTCAAAAAGTCATAATAAAAGTTAAAATGTCAATTCTAAACAAAGTGTTTCATAACAGAGGCCACTGTAATCACTCTCAAATTATCTATGTATATCTGCCCAGAATGGTATTATGTTTGAATCGAAGCCACAAGTGCAGCTACCTTTGTAGTTTGTGTGTAATTTCACTATCCTATATTTATCAGAAATTAACAGTAAGTATTTTCTGTGAGTATTGATGTTTTTTTCCCTCATAGCCTGCAGTTGATTTGCATGAAAATTCAGTTTTTCCTCCAAAGAGGGCACTGACTGCTGTTAAAATAATATGAATATAGTCATTGCCATGTGGTAAAACCTTCCTCACCTCTGGAAATGACATTGGTGTCCTAGTCTTAGTCAGCTGGTATGCTGAACTCGTATAATTCATCATTTTTTTTGGACCATATCAATGTTTTTGTACACTCACCCCCCTCTCCCCAACTCCCTTGGCTCCCATGCTGTAGGATCATTAGTTTTGCTTTTTCTTTTCCTCGTGGACTTTGACCCCAAATCTCTTACTAGACGGCAGTGTGATTAGAAGACACAGTCCTGCAGAATGACTTGTATGAAAAATAAAAACTATTAAAAAAATTACATTCACCATTTCTTTTCCATATCCTACCATGTTTTGGTACAGTTAATCTTCTTAGATCATGTGCTTGTCTGAGCACTGCACTACCTTAGTGTGCAGAATACGTATTGATGAATTTTCTTTTGTCTGATGAGTTGTTTAACTTAACTAATTGCTTTACTAGGTTTGCTGGAATTAGTATCTTTTACATTTTGCATGTGTTTTCTTGGTAGGATAACCTTTTTGCTCAAGTTGAAATGCTTATAGTACTGTGAATGTGATGCATGTCATGATTATGTGATGCATGTCATGCCTGGAACTGTTTAACTGTGTACTAGAGCCCTAAATCTGAGAGTAGATTGTGTATAATTTGATACTGTCATGATGACAAAGCATCACTTTCAGCTTTCCATGTGAATAAAGCTGCTGAGTGATTCATCTTGCAGTGTCCAGTTGATCTAAATATGCTTTAAACATCATTTGACTCTTCTACTAGTGCAAATAGTGGATGTGCTGTAGGTGATTTCTGGTGTCTTACAAACATGTAATTGCAGTGTTCAGCCATTTGCTTTGTCAGGTTTATTTTTAACCACTTGATAGCTTGAGTGCTCTCTTCAGGAGAAAAACCAGCACAACTGCAGCAGTATGCTGGGCCAGCAAGATGCTTTGCACTGCTTAAAAAGCTACAAAGCTTTATAAACCTTGAGCTCTGTAGAAATATACTTTGCTTTCTTCAGTGCCAGGATCCAGCCTCTCTTGAAGCTCAGTTCTGTGTTGGAAGCCAGCACAGGTTTGCAAGCTGAAGGAAGAAAGTGCTTGCTATCTTGCCTTGAAGGGCAGCTTGCCATTTAAGTGTCTGAAATGACTGTAAATGTTTCTTCTTCCCTTGAAAATCTCTTAATGTAAAGATTTCTTTTCCAAAGACGCATTTCTGGTTCTCAGTATCTTTGGTAACTTTTCCTGATGTCAAAAAGTGAAAGGATTGGTATGCCCTTTTTCTAGTTAAACATGGAGAAAAGTAAAAACAGCTGGCCAACTTCCCTTGTGAAGCCAGCTTAAAATCAGGAGCAGTTTGCAACACTGAGTTGTACTGATATATTTGTTTGTGTAATGTGTTGGGTCCTGGGCAGCTGGCTCTAGGTGGCCCTGCTTGAGCATGGGGGTTAGACAAGATGACCTCCTGAAGTCCCTTCCAAACTTGACCATTGTGTGGTTTTTGTGGAAGAGGGTCCTGCAAAAGCGCTGCTTTGCTCTTTTGGCTGCTCTCCAGGAAAGAGCAAAGGAAGCAGCATACCTAGCTCCCATGCAGAGATGACTAAAATCAGTGCTGTGGTGCTTCCACACGCAGCGAGCACCACAGCACTTGCACACTTTCAGATTCAAAACTCTAGACTGGAACGTATCTGTCCATTTGTCTTGAAAACTTCCCATCCTATTTTTGAGTCAGGTTCCTTGATTTTTACCTCCATCAAATCATCAGTTTTAGTATTATTTTATACCTATGAAAGGTTAACAATGCTTCTTGAGCAATCAGTCGGATATTTTTCTTCTTTTCTCCCCTCTCTAATAAACGATGAGAGAGAACAGAGGAATACTTCCAAACTTTTATTAATAGTGCCAGATTGAAAAAATGGCTGTCTATAGATGCAGATGGATTTACATATGTTATGTGTGAGTAAACTAGCACTGGTTGTTGAACAGATCTTACTAACAGGAAAGAAGTTCTCTCCTGTTGAATATAAGGGGGATGAATGATCTATTGCTTTACTCAGCTGCACTAGGTTCATTTGGTTTTTGTATGGCTTTATGTAATCAATGGTCTTACCAGTGATCAGATGCTGCTGGGGTAAAGTAAGTCTGTACATGTGTAGGGTATTAATTGTCACAGCCCATGTTTGGAGGTAACTCAGTCTATGATGCAATGAAAGGAATTTAAGAAATCCTTTGCTCATCACAGGGCTGTGACAGCAGAACTTCTGCCTTGTAGGGCAAGTCAGTAAATGTCTTTTAAATGTAGTATACACTAGAATGCAAAGGTAGTTTGGAGGGTAATGTGGAAGGTAATGAATTTAGTGCATTTGATCTTAGTGAAGTTTGAAACCTGTTTTGTCCTGCATTTAGGGAAACGTGATTTTTGCAAATAAGTATGTGCTGCTCCCCTTAGTAGAAGAAGAAACATCCCTGTAGTTCAAATAAGTTACTTCAAGCTGTGTCTTTTTTGAAGCACACCAGTTCATCACATTCACTGGGGAGATAGGTTTGCTCGTATATTTGTTCAAATAACCAGTAACTGGCTCTTTCAAATGCTTATTTCTGAAGTCATACAAAGCCTAAAAATCATATGAAGTCAACAGGTATGTGGGCAAAAGGAAACATGGATGAGTAGCATGTATGTTGTAGAAAGAGTATAAAAATTGTGCAGGAGTTTGTTTCAGAAGACCCAGGCTATGTGGCCTGGTTCTCAGTATGTTGCCTTTTATCAGTTTCAAAAATAAAGGAATACAGCTTTGGAAATCAATACTAGAGAACCAAGTGCTTACACTTCTTGTGAAATGAAATACTTAACCTTTGAAAGTATCTGTAGTTTTAAGGGGACCAAAAAGTGTCATTTTGTTCCATTAATTCCTGTGTTGTGAAGTGAGCCTTGCTATTGAAAAAGAAGTTTCAGGTACTGTGAATCTTGTGTCCTGTGAACCAAACACTAGCTGAGGTGCATTAAACAAAAAATAGCTTCTACTGATACAAATCTTTTCTTTTTAAAGGTCAGTCCTATGAGATACGGATGCTGGATAATCGAAAAGCTGGAGACATACCAGAGATCAATGGAAAACTGGTGAAGGTGAAGTTCTCTAGATGGTGCTACTAACAAACCTCTGGTGCTTGCTTATGGACAGAGTAGTTTTTAACTGTTTATTGGGCTCTGATTCATGGAGGCTTGTAGCCAGCTGATCTAACCAACAAAAGAATATGGGCGCAGTGGAACCTAATGCCTAGTGTTGTTATTTCTAGTTTACTGTAAATAAAAAGAATATACACGTATGCGTTTCCCCATTTATTAATGGGTTCATTTCATGAAACTTTAGATAGCTAAAGTTGAGCTTATCACATCATGTACCTGTCACAAGGTCTGCAGTCTGATCTGGTTTAAGATGAGATAAATCTCCACTAAATATGCCCATGTCTTTCAGCTGTGTAAAAAGAAGCACACAGTGAAAGGAACAGTGATCTCAATTTAGGTGTCTGTAGTTAGGTGAGAGAAATCCAATCTACAGACTATACATTTTATGGATTTTGTTTTTCCTGCTGTCACTAGATACTTTGGGCTATGTAATTTATGAACTTTGGCTTGCTTGTGTAGTCCTGTGCCTTATTCTTGCCTGTGGGATGCTTGTTCAGGTATAATTTCAGGAAGTGTTAAGCACAAGCATAAAACTGGGATTTGAGTTGTGTAATTAAACCTTTATACAGCCTAGCATGTTGGCTTGCTGTAATAAGCACGTTGACTGTTTTGCTGTTTCCTTATAGCCTTGGGCTCTGTCTCTGCTGTAATTTTACAGGTTCATATATTAGTGATGAGCCATTTGGTAGGTAGAGTAGGACAAAGCAGTGTAAAAATCTAAGGAAATAAATCTTATCATACCAGGATATTGTAATGCTGCATCAATAAACTTTCCATTACTTAAATACTGAAATGCCAGTACTTTTGTTGGTGAAGGATGGTATTTGGCAGTATTTTCATGTTCCAAACCTGCCAGTTTGCAGGGACAAAAGGAGAGGGGGTGTGTGTGCGTGTGCATGTACTCACATGTGCACATGTGCTTTCTTGTTAGCTCTGAAATAAAGCCAAGGTGGTGCAATGTGCCTTGAAGAGACACTTCATTTAAAAGTTTTTGGGTTTTTTGGACACTTTAATCCTTACTATAGACTAATGGGGAAAAAAATGATAGAAATTTGGGGGTTTGTTTGTTCAGTAGCAATTAATAGGTACAGTACTTTTCCCCCTCTGTATGACAAATTGCTTTGTATTGTAGCAGAATATGACTTCAGTGCACAGTTGCACCAGAGCTGGTTACAAAAATAGGTATTGTTGGTTAATTGCTTCTGGCTGCATCAATTGTGCAGTATTTTTAGATTAATGTTTCAGCTAGAATAGTTGGGAAAGTGGTGAGGTTGTTTATTCTTACTAGTACTGAAAATCATGGATTTGTTGTAAATACGCTGACAAATACGAGGAAAGGGAGTGAAAAGAAGAAAGGTCAAACTATATTCATTGCTTTTTAGAACAGATTAAGTCTTCTGTGTTCAGTATCTACAATAAGTTGGTGTTGCCTACACAGTGTTGGTATTGTGCTGTCAGTGTTGCTCAGTTCACTGGGTGTAATTAACAGTGACCTTCAGAATATGCAACCACATGTAATTCTCTTTTGCATTTTTACTTCATTGTCAAATCTCTTGTGCTGCTCAGTTCTGTTTCTGTGATCCAGAATATTTTGGGATACTGATGGTTACCAGTTTTTTTTGCTGTAAATATATATTCTTTGGCACTGTTGCTATTTTTTAATGTTTTAATGCTTTATCTTCAAGCTGTTTCTAAACATGCAGTAACTTTGTGGCTCATCAGATGCTTGCTTTCTTCTTTGTTTAGAGTATTATCAGAGTTGTGTTCCATGACCGAAGGTTGCAATATACAGAGCACCAGCAGCTAGAAGGTTGGAAGTGGAACCGCCCTGGGGACAGACTTCTTGACTTAGGTATAACTGTTTCTCTCTGTTGACACTTGAAGAAAATCCATTTCCAAATTGAAATTGATCATGGTCAGATGTATGCTAGGGCTCCTGAAAACACACAGACCAGCTTTCTGTATGCTGCTTTGTCGTAGTGTTTATTTTGAATGTAAATGTTCCACCACTTTCATGTTCTTTTAAAACCTTCAAGTGCTACAGAAGCAAGATAAGCAGTAAGGTAGCACCTACAGCCTCACACAGTAATCTTCCTAGTTGTGATTGCTAAATGTTACAGTAATTAGAACACAGTCAAAATAACTTCTCTAGTAGATTGTGGAAATGGCACCAACATGGTTTCTGTATTTTGAGTAACTTGCTCATTTTTAGTGCATGTGTATGGGGGGGGTGGGAGGGTGAGGAAGGGAATCAGAAAACACCCCCAAACCCCGAACACTTTGTATGTTGAGTCTACAAAGATTCTTCAGATCAGTCCTAAGAAACTGCTTCCAGGCTTATGGTCAAGCTACCAAAGCCCACGTTTTTCCACCCTACCTGTGTTTGCTGATGGTAACCTTGTATTAGAATTTATGTGTAGTGTTCTCTTGGAATATGACTATTTTGAAACAAATACTACTTATTTTAATAGATATTCCAATGTCTGTTGGAGTCATTGATATCAAGACAAATCCAAGCCAGCTCAATGCAGTTGAATTTTTGTGGGATCCAACAAAATGTACATCTGCTTTTATTCAGGTTTGAAATTTTACTTGACTGGATGTCTGTGTTTGGTGCCTTTCAGGTCACAAACAGTAGCATATTTGCAGTCTGAGGCTTCCTGGTTTCTTACTTGTGGGATAGCCAGTAAATACCAGCTTTGTAAATAAACACAGGTTCATAGTTCTGTAAGGGTCCCTAGTCAGGGTTTTCAATTTCACTTGGGTTTATAGAAGCATCTTTTAAAGACAGTTTACATAAAAGGCTTTCAGAAAGTTCTGCGAATAAAGCTGTCAAGGTTAAAATATTGAGTTATACAGAGTTACAGAGTTAATTTATATCCCTCTAAATAACTGTCATCACTGATGGTTCTGTTGTAGTTGAGTCTCCCACTCTCCTAGTGGTGAGCTGCAGCAAAGACTCAGGCTTGGGGATACAAAATGAAAAGTAATGTGCTACAAAGAGTTTTAAATCAGACATTTAAAAGCTGTTTCTTACTGCGTCAGTAGGCTTCCTTGGGGTAGGATTTTTGTCATTTATGTATTTGATATTCAGGGCAGTTGAGGATGCTGTCTTTGGAAATTATTTAGATAGAATGTTCAGGTTTGCATTGGAATTTTTAGCTTACTTTTGTCTCAGATCTGGTTTTACTATAAAAAGGTGTAGGTATGAAGTTTGAGGTAGCAGCAGTTGTTACTGAGGTTGCTAAAATAGGTTAGATTCCACACTGCAAGTACATTAACTTCAGTCTAGTACAGCTGAAGCCATTTTTTCTACTAAGAATTACATAATTACTAAAATGTAGTCTGAAGAAATGTGAGAGAAATTACTGGATGTTTTTGTTTATGTGCTTCCTTAGAAGCAATAACAGACTGAATGAAATGGATCTGGTTATTATGGTTATGCAAGTGTAGTTCACTTATTCTGAAGGCTCGATAGCACAGCATAGCAGCACTGATTACACACTTAAAGCTTCAGTTTCCAGTCTGTGGGTCTTTGCTGTTGATAGCCAAAGGAAATAAAAAGCATTGTGGCATTGGCTTGCTTAAAATTCTATAAGGAAGCAAAAAAAACCCAAAAAGTTGGGAGCACTGTCCAGTAAGATGCATCATAACTCTTTCTGTTGCACTGATTTTCTCCTTAGATATCTTTTAGGGTATTTCTAGCTTATAAACCCAGTGTGGTAGTATTTATTACAAGTAACTCAAGTTTATTCTAGCTATAATGCATTGGACAATGGTATCTTACAGTTGTTGGGAATGGGTTAAAATTTAAACATGGGAAGTTCAGATTAGATAATAAGGAAGAAGTTCTTTACTGTGAGAGTGGTGAGGCACTGGAACAGGCTGCCCAGAGAAGTGTTGAATGCTCCATCCCTGGCAGTGTTCAAGGCCAGGTTGGACAGAGCCTTGGGTGACATGGCCTAGTGTGAGGTGTCCCTGCCCATGACAGGGGGGTTGGAACTGGATGATCTTAAGGTCCTTTCCAACCCTAACTATTCTATGATTCTACATACATTTTCCTAAGATCCAGCAAGGTCTCAATTTAATAAAAACTTATAATGACTTCTGCTTTGTGGAGAGATTTTGGTGACACACTTCCTTGTTTTCCCTTCTCCCTTGTCAACTCAAATACAGTGTTTTTGGCTTCATTTCAATATGGGTATGAAGAGGAGTAAGATGTTAGTTTTGCAGCTTGGTCCTCAGATAGGCTGGGTAATTTGTTCCTTGTCCTTAGAAAATGTGTGTGATGTTGGTAACACATAGTAAAATCCATGTCTAGAATACTTCTGAAGGTCCTTTTTGTTTGGTGGTTGGTTTTTTTCAGGTACATTGTATCAGCACTGAATTTACCCCTCGTAAGCATGGAGGAGAGAAAGGAGTTCCTTTTAGGATTCAGGTTGACACTTTTAAACAGACTGAAAATGGAGAATATACAGATCATCTGCATTCAGCCAGTTGTCAAATCAAAGTTTTTAAGGTAACCGAAAACATATCCTTAGTAAGTCTCCCAGAAGCTCTCATAAAGATGGGGGATGTCTTTATCTTACTACTTCTGAGTTCAGATTACAATTATAAAACCATTTTCCACTTGCCTTTTTGTTCATGTAACTATCCATTTTTAGCCAAAAGGAGCAGACAGGAAACAGAAAACAGACAGAGAGAAGATGGAAAAGCGAACTGCACATGAAAAAGAAAAGTATCAGCCTTCATATGACACCACAGTTCTTACAGAGGTAACAAATTAGATTTGCATCTGCTAACTGAGGAGAAAATACATAGATACGGCCTATTACTTAGCTGTAGTCTTGGAAGGGTTGGGGAAGAATTAGTTCTATACAAAGATAAGCTTTTTCTTTGACAAACTTGTCCAGTGAACAGCAACATTCCATTTTAAGTTCTTTGTTTAGTAAACTTTCATTTAGATACTAGATAGGTGCTTGTGTTCAATCTGAGTGTGTTTTAACACTGACGGCACTGAACCCTAGAGCAAGTCTTTTGGTACAGATCTAAAAACCTTGCAGCTGGAGGGGAAAAAAAAGAGGGGGGAATCTAGAGTTTAATTATCTGCCAAATTTGAGCTTCAGAATCTCTGGTTTTGGAGATCACTGAATTTAAGGCCAGAGCCTCAGCAGGTTTTTGCATTTTATTTAAACATCAGTGAGTTCTGTGCAGTTTTCTAAAGATTTCAGAAGTTTCTAAAAGGCTTTTAGATCTTTCCTCACTGTTATAATGAAAAGAAATTGATCCAAATCTTTGGTGTTTGTCCAGATGAGGCTTGAGCCTATAATTGAAGATGCAGTTGAACATGAGCAGAAAAAGTCCAGCAAGCGGACTTTGCCAGCAGACTACGGTGATTCTCTGGCAAAGCGAGGCAGTGTAAGGGACTTCTGCTTACCTTTTCATTGTGCAAGATACCTTGTACAGTGTTAGATATAGGAGAAACTTCCATTTTGTAAAGTAAAAACATTGATTGTTGTGTATTACTATTACTTTTATGTATACCAATTACTCCATGTTTGCTTTCAGCAAAGGAATCCTTCCTAAATCTAACACTTAAACTGTTGCAGAGGGACTGTGTAACTTTTAAAAGTAAAGAGCTTTCCGTTTATGTGACTTTAAATGAAACAGCTTTTTGCTTTCCTGTATGTGTATAATTAGAAGTAAGATTGGTGAAATTTAGTGGTTTGTTCAATATCTGTACTTAGATTCAATGTAAGTTTCCATGTACGTCAGTGTTTTTAAAACACCATGTAGTATTGCAGATGATTGGTCGTTAGTTACTGATTTTTTCCTTTAGCCAGCTCCATATTGTGCTTTAAGCAGGTTTATTGCAGTTCAGACGAGTCAGTACCTCTTCATGGTACGTGCACTCTAAGTATGTGCCCCCAAATGAATCTCAGCACACATCCTGCACGCTCCAGGATTTCTTAAATGGTGTTTCTTATTGTGAGTCTCATTGAGACCGTACATTTTCAGATGAGAAACAATTCTGCATCGTCCATTTGGCAAGTTTAAATGTCAGTTAATACTGTGACTGTGGAAGACAATTGACTGTTCTTTGAACAGGGGTAATGCGCTGACAGCTCTTTCCCTGCAGTGTGCAGGCATTGACCGCCTTGACTCTTTTCCCTCAGACATTAGTTTCACAGTTAGGTTATAAAATACTTCAGTGTATGCCTCTTGTTTATAAACCATGTAACCAGGTGGGAGAGAAGAAGCAGTATGAAGTCAGATGGGTTCTTTGGAGGATTTGGGGTCTTTTTACACCCTGAAACTATTATTAGCATTGAGCTGCCTGAATTTACCTTCTACTGTTCTTGGCGGTTGGGGTTTTGATTTCTTTAAGATGTGCATTCACAATTCTTTGGCAGTGCAGACATCCTTTCACTTGTTCCACATAGCCCTGGAGGGGGGGTACAGGCAGGAAAAATGGGTGTTTTATCACTTTCACTTAGAAGACATGGCTTAGAAGACATGGCTGGGTTGCCCAGGGAGGTTGTGAATGCTCCATCCTTGGCAGTGTTCAAGGCCAGGTTGGATGAGGCCTTGGGTGACGTGGTTTAGTGTGGGGTGTCCCTGCCCATGGCAGCGGGGTTGGAACTGGATGATCTTAAGGTCCTTTCCAACCCTAACTATTCTATGATTCTAAGTGTCTTCTGAAGCTGGTTGCTGGAGGGATTTGTACTTCCCCTGCCACCTCCTCTTCTCTCTCTCTGTTGTTATAAGTACTTCATTCAGTGATTGTGACTTCTGGGAAGAATATAGGAAAAGGTACTTCTAAAAGATATAACAAATCCCTTGTCCAGAGTAGGATGAACTGTAACCAAATGATACCTGAAACTTGTCCAACCTATTCTTAACAATCTCTTGAAACACTTGAGCTTCCTTTAGCATTACTTTAATTATAGCAAAGAAAAGTTGAGGTAAGACAGGTAGTACTGGACTTCTGTTGCCTTTCCCAAGGCAATGTGCTTTATGTGTGTGTGTTTATTTCTTGACTTCTTGCTTGGGCTGAAGGATAACCCACAGACTGTTTTGGAATAACAACTGTGTACAGCTTTCCAGTTCTCCTAATTGTGCAGTTGATTGTTCCTGTTGGACATTTGCCCTTAATAAAACACTGGTTTGAGATCATTTGGTCAGTTTGTTGAGACCATTTTGACTTCCATTCCTGCAGGATGAAATGCTTTCAGCCTTGCTAACTTGCTATGATCTGCAGATTTAGCACACAGCCTGTTCCATCATGACAACAATTTTTATCATGAGCAAATTAGAAGTCACCAAGCCCATACAAAATGCCATGAAAAGTCACCAAGCCCATACAAAATGCCATGAAACACTATTTTTGGTGTATTCTCAGTGAAACCTTGATTATCAGTATACACTCATTCAGTACTGGTTTTAACTATATAAGTTCAGTGTGTAACTTGTTTGCTTGATCTAGAAAATGTGTGATCTACAGCTTGAAGGCCAATTCCTCAGCCACCTTCTCTTGTCATCAGACAGGCTGATTCTTGTGGGCCTTGTCAGTATGGACAGGGGATGATGCATGTCTCTACTTTGAGCAGTTCTGTCTTCCCACTTGTAGCCATCGGAAGGTTTGGCTGTCATCAGACTTCCCTCGTGCAGAGTAGATGTACCCTATGTACTAGTACAGTTGTCACAGAGGAGCTTAGACACAAAAACTGAAGACTTGTTTCCCTACATTTAGTATGAGAATTGACTCTGGTTTACATATGGTGTCTTTATATGAGATGGAATCTTGTACTTAGCGTGTCTGGGGAACCGTAGCTCCATTATAGAAGGAAAACAGGGTTGTTTGGAGTGTATTTTTCTTGACAAAGTCAGGAGTGCTGTTACTTACCCAGGGCTGCTTCCTTGGTACCCAGAAATACTTCTCTGTAACCTTTTCTTGAATTTCAGAATGTAGGTTGATGCAGTCTGTAATTCTCCTCCTTTTCAAAACTGGGTATTGTTATCTTCCTCCTACACTTAGCCTTGTATATAGGCTGTCTTTCTTGTCCCTTGCTTTTTGCATCTCATTTTGTACACAGGTGTTACTATTTTTCCCCTCCAATATTTTGCTGTTCTGTTTGCTGGATATGTCTCATTCTGTTTCTTTTTGTTTTTCCCCCTGCCCCTGGTATGATTCTTGGAGCTCAGCCACAATCTGATTTGGCCAGATTGGTTTCTTACTGTGTTTCCTTTAAGAAGCATTGAATGTAATGTATTTTCTTTCCAGTTTTATTTGTATGGGATTCTAACTCAATACAAAGAGTTTGGTGCAACAGCAGTTTGTCCTTTCTACTCTACTCCTATCTTTTCCTAAAAACCAGAGATTGTTTTACTGTCACCGTCACCCATGCTTTCCTTCTCATTCATTTTCATAAGAATTCCATCTAGACTCTACTCTTCTGAATATATAGAAGCTAGAGCTGATCTAAGGAAGAAGAGGAAAAAAAAAAACCCACCAGATTCTTTCCCCTGCTTTGAATTTGAAAAAGCAGGCATTGTATTGTGATAGTTGGGCCTTTAAGACAGTGTCTGTAAAGACACTTCTTTCTGTCTGCAGTATCTTGGTTGATTTTTATATTATATATATTATGTAATGCATCATATAATACTTACATTATAGCATAGTATATCATATTATGTTGACTATATTTATCATATTACATTATATTATTTTACATTATGTCTCAAGCTAGAATATATAAAGCTGTCATTTGATTAAACTTGGTCAAATGGTAATTTTTTTCAGGTGGAACTGATTACAGGGCACATGAAGGGAGGTTAGAAGGGTTTTAGGTATAGACCTTGAAATAGGTTGGAGCATTAAGTTTTGGACATGGAAGATTGGTGCAGAAGCTAAATATTTTCTGTAAGTGACTTAAATATAGAGTATAAAACCTTCTAGAGGCTATGAGTTAGGAAGTGCAGCTGGAGCAAAACTGGCAATGTAAGGATGTAAGGAGAAACAAGCCAAAGAAATACTGTATCTATACTCCATATAGCAAATGTCAATAGCAAGCAGCTTGTGCAGAGTGGCTGGCTTCACATTTTGGAAATGACTACTTCTGCCTCCATAACAGATGTGCAGAAGGGGTTCTGCTTTTGCACACAACAGCTGCAGTTGTTTTGGGCACTAACCTCATATTTTATACATCCAATAAAAAAGCTGTAATAAAATTGCTCCTTTGTTCTCTAAAGATGATGCTGTGTGCCCAATTTGTTCCCCAAATTAGACTTACTATATTTTGGGTTTGTGTTTATTTGGTATGTGAATATAGTACGGAGTTTGTTGCCAAAGTTCAGTTTTACTGTATAGTAAAGCATGAATTTGGGTAGATTCAGGTAGATGGGAAATAGGAAGAGGAATGACATCAAACAGTGGCTTAGAATAACTTGAGATTTTGCAATTTTTCAGAAATTAGGAACATTCCCGGTTTAAATGCTACATATCCTGAACCTGAAAGTCCTACTTGGAAAGATTTCCTGTCTTCCTTTATAGCTCAGTGAAGCAATTGGTCAACACTGTGTAACTTCTTTTATGGCCTATACAGAAGGGTGTTAAAGATCTGTAACCAAAAGAGTTTTCTCCTTTTGAAGAATTAGTCAGTGTTTGAAATAAGACACAATTTCTGGAGCACAGTTGTATCAGTGTAGTAGCAATGGAGGGCAGTTAGTCTCGAGATACCAAAGCCACCAGCTTTGCAAATTGACCAGTATATATTCATTCCTCATTACAGGTAAAGATTTAATACCGGTCTTTCTTCTGTGGCAGCTTTTGACAGAGTTGGATGCTTCCGTTTGGCAGGGTGACATTTTTCTCTCTATGTCCAGTGGCCAGGGACTTCTGTGTTAGTATCATTAGCTTGCTGAATGTCCTCTGGTTAACTCGGAGTTGTGCTTAAGAGTGTAAGAAACATCCTGATTGATCAGGCCACGAGTCTTTGATGTTCAGTTGCCTGTTCCTGGTGGTGGCAGTTGCAGATGCTGTTTCAGGAAGGCTGTGCCTGTGATCCGTTCCCCTCGTAACCCTCCAGCGCCCAGAAACTTCCTGCGGGTGTTAGAAAGATGTTAGAATCCCTGCTGAATCTTTGTAGTGTTAATGGATTTGATGCCCAGGCATTTGTCTGACCCTGTTTCTGAACCCAGTGGGTTTGTGAAATGCAGGACAGTTGTGCATGTGAGTGATTCCAGAGGCATAAGCAGCTCAAGCTTACTTGCTTGAAGACACTTGAAGAATATGTGGTGGTGCCTTTTTTCTCTCTTTTTTCTTTCAATGCTAGACTTCCTTGTTCCTTGAACCTTGTAATCTCGATGCTCAAATACTAATTTTTCCCCTCCACAATGTGTGAAGCAGGAGAACTGAGACAGTTAGGCATGCTGCAGTAGTATTATAATTGCTGCCTGTTTTCCTATTTAACCAGCTCATTCAGTCTCAGTGGATAGGTAGTAACATTTTTGTTGGAAGAGAACACAAGGTAAGAAAGTGTTTCTAGCAGAAGAAAGGCTTCATGCTTTGGGATGGGATTTTCTTTATCCAGGTATGTCAGATGTGCTTCTTCCTGCCTTTAAACTCAGTTTTGTTGTGAACTTCAGCTGGGTTTGAAGGCCAGAATCAGTAACTGCAGTGCATGCCTTGGGAATGGCTCAGAAGCTGTTCTCTGGCAGGAATGCTTTCTTCCCTCCCCCTGATTTTAAATGTGTTGAATGGAATCTTGTGATGGAATTGCAGCTGAGGATGTGCAGCTTGCATCTGTGTGCCCTGATAAACACCTTGCCTTAAAATTTAGGGAGTGAATGGAAAAACACACCAAAGAAATGATGCTTTCCAAAGATGTCAGAAGAGCAAAGTCAGATTATGTTGAGCCTTTATTTTTAAGTTATGGCTTTGGACCATATTAGGGAATGAAAGTCTCTTCTAACCGCCCGTTGTAATACAGCATCTTTGAGGTGAACGTTAAAATGAGTTTGAGAAGAGAAACAACAGATGGGAATATACAGAACAGGAGGAAGAGTGGGTAATACTGGTGGGTCATAGAGGAGCATGCTTCGTGTGGATTGCACTCTTTGGGGTGTAACGGGTGGCTTTGACCACGTAATCAAAGACAGTGTGTGCACAGGGCCTCGCAGACATACTGCTCTGAATCACATCTTTGGCAGCCTCTAAACTATACAAGACTGGGGTTTTAAAACTGTATGTGCCGTGCTGGGGAACTCAGGATCCTGCCCTGACAACTGGAGTCCAGCACAGAAATGTCATGGACTGGTTTACAGGAGATTGCAGCTGGTGTTGTGCTTATTTACTGTTTCCCCTGGATAGTGAGAAGGTTTTTCAACACACAGTAGTTGAAACACGTTCCCATTTATATTAGGTCTGCTTCTTCCCCCACCAAACTATGCTGTGACTCCAGAAATTTCCTTACAGGGCGTTTAGCTGGTGCATGATACGTGTGTCAGAAATCCTTGTTGTTTGAAGAGGCCTGGTCTTGGCTTACTTGATCTTGGCCAGCTTGCTTGTCTTAAATCCTGTCTGTCTGTCTTTAAGCGAACCAAAACCTGCTTGGGTTTTAATCTTCTTTAAAACCCTGGATTTGCAGTGGTGTTGCAGACACCAAATGCTGCTCTCGTTTTGAAGGGCTGTGAATCATGATGGTTTAAGAAAAGCACCCCAAAAAACTTGACTGAATGAAACAGCTGCCTCCTCAGATACTTGTGGTGGCTTATATTTCTATATAAAACCTCCAGTTTACCAGGCAGGTGAGGCGGTCCTCAAGAGCAGTACATGTAGGCATCAGTTTAGTCCTGCAGCTTCTCAAACTCACAAGATTTCTGCTGAATATTGTGCTTGTATTTCATCTGGACATTAAATACATTAAATTTATCTACAAGGTTAAATCTAGCTTCACTGTTTCACTTACTGTTGCTGAGCGCCTATTGTCAGGACATGATACCTGCAGTTTAATCAGCCCCTTCACCTCTTTTAGGATGAAAAACGTTTTTCAGCAAATGGCTTGGGTTGGTTTGTGTTAAATTGAGTAATCTGGATCAGTTTTCTGTCAGTTCCACCATTAATACCTTCGCTTTGTGAACAGAAGACAGTATAAATAGGAGTCTCAATGAAAGAACAAGATAAACCAGAAGTGATTTTTCACCTGGAGTATCTGCATGTTATATGTGGGATAGAGGGAGTCTGTATTTGGAATGTCAGATCAAAACTGGCTGTGGATAAACCCCTGGCTTTCATTTAACGAAGCGTACCTCAGAGTAAAACATGCTCTGGTTTGCCAAGAGAAACTTAAGTTTCAATTCTTTATCTTCAGTGCTCACCATGGCCTGATACTCCTACAACATTTGTAAACAGCAGTCCTACTCCTGCTCCAGCCTTTACCTCTGCTCAACATAACACCTACAGTGTCCCAGACAGGTAGGTTTCTTTTGTGTACCCTAATTAAAGACTGCATTTTAAAACCTTGGTGGTTCAGAGGTGTTTTCTGAGTCAATGCAGCTGCTTTCTGGTTCCACTGGGGAATGAGGGATTGGTTTGACTTCACATATTTATTTTAGAGTTTGACATTACACAGAGTCATTCTGCTTCAGCATTCTTCTTTCTTCCTGTACGTTGTTGAAAACTTCTCCTCTTGTCCTTTGCCATGTAGCAAATCCTTTACCTCTGAACTATTCTGATTTAGTCCTTGTCTATGGAAACAATTCATCCTCCTCCAGTACAAAGTCTTCACTCCCCTCATACACAGTTAATAGAATTTGCAAGAAGAAAAGCTAACAATAATCTTCACAAGCTTTAGAAGCATTTAGAATTGAGACATTAGTTAAACTACCATAATCAAACTTGGGTGAGCAAGGAATGATTTACAGTGGTGTTGTCTGGTCTGTGTACTTTGAGCTCATTCAAGTTGATCTCCAGCAAGGCTGAAATACTTTGCTTAATAAAATTCTAGTAATTGTTTTATTTCTTCTTTCAATCTGTAGCAATTCTTCCTCCCCAAATCATCAAGGAGATGGAAGCTCTCAAGGCTCTGGAGATGTGAGTGTTTGCTTTCTGGTACTGCTCATGGCTCTATTTGTGTATTTGTGTTAGAACATACCCTGCTATTGACCCTATCGTCGAAATGTTTAACTGAGGGGGTTTTGTAAATGCTTTTTTAATATCCAAATTACCATCTCCAGTCTTGTTTCTTACAGCAGCTTCATCCTTCAGCCACAATCCAGGAGACTCAGCAGTGGTTGCTCAAGCACAGGTTCTCTACCTATACAAGGCTTTTCTCAAATTTCTCAGGTATCTCTACTATTAAATGTTCAATTTGTATTAGAAGGCATTTTCTTCTGGTTAGTTTCAGCCAAATTCACCCTAACCCCCAGAGTGGAACTAGGTTCTGTTTGCACTATGGCAGTTCATGGTAGCATTTTAACCTTGGTTAGTCCTTAGAGGAAAATGACTGCATTTAGCGAGTCAGAGCAGCAGCTGTTGCCTTTTCTGCTGGGCTGGCTCCTGATGGCAGCAGAATGCAGTGGTTTCAAGTGCAAGACGTTGCTAACATCTGCTCCATGTTAAATCTTCCATAGGAGCTGGATTTCACTGTGGTATATGAGGCTTTCTCTGGAGCTGTCTTACCACAGAAACTGCAAATCCTGTTTTGTATCAAACTCTGCTTCAGTGCCATGCAGCAGAAGAATTCCTTTATCTATGTGCATTTGTCTAATGAATATTTGTATTTATTACTTAGTTTGAATATTCATATTTATGAATATTCTTCATTTTAGCGGAATGGCTGATTATTCTTAAATGTGACATGTGCCAGTGTAGTTTCCACTGTATATATGGAAGCAAGCAGTGGTGAAAGATGCATTATCTGGGGCTATATTTTGCTGTTTGGTTTTAGTCTTCCACCAGCGGTGCAAAGGGTGGGATGACACAGTTACACACCATGAGAAAAACTCCTTCTCAGTTTTCTTTGCTGACATGAGAAGGGGAGAGTATCACAGAATCCTAGACTGGTTTGGGTGGGAAAGGACCTTAAAGCTCATCTAGCTCCAACCCCTGCCACAGGCAGGGACACCTTCCACTAGAGCAGCTTGCTCCAAGCCCCTGTGTCCAACCTGGTCTTGAACACTGCCAGGGATGGGGCAGTCACAGCTTCTCTGGGCACCCTGTGCCAGCGCCTCAGCACCCTCACAGTAAATACATATGATGAATGAGGCCTTCTCTCTGCCTCTTAGCTTAGCTCATGCTCCTACCAGAATTCCCTTTGTACCAAGCATTTTCCCTGGTCAGAGGCCATTTCCTTCATTTGATCTCATAAGGATTGCAGCCCCTCAAAAGTACAGACTCTTTAATGTGGTGTTCCTGAAGTCTGTAAGACTCAAAGCTTTATCTTTTCTGTAGCTGGTTAATTCCGTTTGCAGCTGCCTAATGTTTTCCAATTGTTTTGTGCTGGGATATACAAGTTGTGAGAAACAAGCTGCCATTCAGCCTTTCTGAACCCACTGTAAAGGTGTCATCCAGCCCTGAGAAGGGAAGCTCTGCAATGAGCCAGCATTGCACAGTACCTTCCTCAGCAAACAGTATGGAAACGTGGTGTTGATAAAAATGACGTATGTAGTTGTGGTGACATCATGGGCAGCAATAACTGAAAGTTTGGAAACTACTGCTAGTAATAATGTAAGTGCTATAATAAAAATAACTAAAGAGTTGAGACCCCAGGGGTCCATGATGTTGTCCTGTGCACAGGCAGTGTGAGCACTTTGGTCAGTTTCTGACACTGCGGAAGTTCACTACAGAACATTGTGCTTATTCGTTAGGCCCATTTCATGTATTTCAAATAAAATCATCATCTCACTGATTCACCAAGGAGCCTCAGTGCATCTGTCTTGATGGGCTGGAAGATGCTGTTGGTTCAAGGGAAGCTTGTTCGTTCTGCAGGATTCTGTTGTTATAATGGAGGAGTTTGTTATTCTGGGTTGAGATGAGCATACAATTATGTTAAAAAATACAGATGTTCTAACAAAATCTTCATAAAATCCTCCTGTGTTTCTCCAGGTGCTGATTTATTAAAGCTGACAAGGGAAGATTTGGTACAAATCTGTGGTCCAGCTGATGGAATTCGGCTGTATAATGCACTGAAATCCAGGTATGACCTCGGACGTGAGGCTGAGTGGGTTTTGTTCAGTCATTTACTAGCACTGGGAGACCTGGGCAGCTAGAATCAGGATGGGCCTCGATGCCTTCGTGTGTCTGAGGAATGGCAGCAGTTGGTGTAAGAAGAGCCCCTGTATACACCTTTGAGGCCTCACATTGGAGCTAAGAATGACCTGAGGCTTTTTGAGGTTACAGGTGCAGAGTGCTAACCCAGGCAGCATCCCAGATGATGTTTCTGATTCAAAAAGGGTGTTTGTTACCACTGACCTTTGCAGGAATTGCTGTTGTTACTCAGTAGTTATGTTCCAGGATTACAACAGGCAGCAGCATCCAAACAGCACTCGCTGTTGCATTCTGTATTGGTTTTTCTGTTCAGTTAAAGAAAACCCTGCAAGTGAACTGTGAGCACAACAGATCTGCCTTTGTGGCACAGCATTTCCTGTAACCTTCCCTCTGATGTGTGGTTTCTTCCAATTGCAGATCTGTTAGGCCCCGTCTAACAATCTACGTCTGTCAGGAGCCATTGAGGAGCCTACAACTGGAAAGACAAGATGCAGGCAATGGTGACAGCAGCAATGGTGCAATATATGGTATGTCACATTGGGGTCCCTTAGCACCTTTCCTGTGTCTTAAAATGCCTAAAACAAGAGAAATGGGAAGAAAAAAGTAAGAGTACTTGTGGAGAGGCTGAATTCTTGTGTCTGGCACATAGAGAAAATGTAAGAAGGTGTCTTCACAACAGCACTGCTGTTCTAACACTCAGGGAGTGAACAGAACCTTAAAACCTCTCCAACTTAAATGGTTGATTCTTTTTCAGTCCACTGAAACCAGCAGTTACATGATAATGAAGGAGTTCTGAAATGAGCTGTGCTGTGTTGTTACAGACAAGGTATTAACCAGGCAAATGTAGGTGCGTGTAAAAGCTACACGCAAATAAAACACTTCAGTTCTTTCCCATTTTCTGTTAGTTTTTGCTTTCATTTTCTGTGCACCTGAACTAAAACTGGTAGAGCTTGGACAAGGAAAAGCAGCCAAGCAGTGTACAGGCCAACAGTTTCAGTATTATAAATGGCTGTTGTTTCCACACAGACCAGAAGATAATGCTTAATTGTAAATTCCTGTCAATCTTACATTTAAGAGAATGGAGTTATTTGAAATCATTCTTTAATTGCTCTTGGCTTTGAGTGAAGAGCCATCAATCCCCAACCAGTCAAACTCTGTACAGCCTGCTGCCATTATAGTAGTTGTGTATTTTCTATGCAAGAACTGAGGTGGAGGAGGATCCATAGAGGATTCTGTTTCTGTCAAATTACATGTATTCCCTCTGGAAAATATGTTTCCCATCTTCAGTCTTTGGTTTGAGGTGGAAGAATGTGCAAACATGGAGCTGCAAGGACTTCTAGCACTATTAAGTAAAGCTGTAGAACTGTAAATACAGCAACAAACTGACCAACTGCTGTGTTTCACTGTTCCCTTTACTGTTGTATTTTCCTGCTGCCATCCTTTAGCTCTGAGATGATCTGTAGGAAACGTATTCAGACAGCTGAGAAAGACTCTGCCACATAACAAACCAACCAAACCAAACCCACCTCCATCCTTGCTTTGAGCAGCAGCTTGGTGGTGTAAGGCACTTGTATTACCTGGCGATATGGCGATGGTTCAATGTTCAGGTGACTCCCTAAAGATCCATTGACCTGGTTGATGTGACTGTGCCTTTCTGTGGAGGATACAGGAAAAAGTGTGGAATCTGCCTTTGGTACCAGAAGAAATTGAAGCCTCCCCCTTGTCAGAAAGTTGTGCTTATGGCTTCACCTTGAATGCCAAGTCATGGCAGTTCATGCTTCTTGGCAAGAACAGAGTGAGAATAAAGATTTTTAGCTTTTAAAATGTTTTAATGCTAGGTTATGAACAAATTCATCTGATTTTTCCACATAGTTCCTTGTTACCAGACAGTACCATGCTGATATAAATCCTCCTTTTTTCTTGCAGTTTATCATGCAATCTACCTGGAAGAAATGGCAGCCTCAGAAGTCACACGCAAGCTTGCTTTGGCTTTCAATATTCCCTTGCATCAGATCAACCAGGTTTACAGACAGGGTCCCACAGGTATCCACATTCTTGTTAATGATCAGGTAATGGAAATTACATTTCCTTGACATTTTATTTATGAATGTGATCGGATGGTAGATTTCCTTATGCTTGCTTCTTTATGATTGCTTTATTCTGTTTGATAACGCAGCCTAGTATTTTTTGGTATTTAGAGTACTTTTCCTTTACATTACAATAAGCAGAAGGATCCTTTAAGCATCATTCTTCCTCTACCTGAATCAAATTAAATTACACGAAGAGAAAGGCAAGTGGTCTGTATAGTTCTGAGATGCTGCAGTAATGGCTTAGAATGTATTCATTTTGAACAGGGAGCCTTTCAGTACTGTCACACTCAGCTTATTCAAGCATCTGCCACACATTTAGAGTTCAAGACAGAGCCAGCAGCAGCAGGCTCCAAACGGGTTGTCACACGATTGATGGGCAGCAGTTTGACAGTAACGTATTTTAACTTCATTTGTTACGTGCTTGTCACTCGCTGACTAAACCCAGAAATACCCAATGCTTGTAGCAGGCTGTGTTTAATACCTGATGTACACACGTTTGGTATTGGTTGCACTCAGGTTTTTAAAACTTCTTTTGTCTTTTGTAGATGGTTCAGAACTTTCAAGATGAGAGTTGTTTCTTATTCACCACCATAAAAGGTACAGTCAAAAACACAACTGTGCAGTCTGTCAAGGAGCAGAATGCTGGAGCCTTTAGAGCAGAATGCTGGTCTAGGAAACTCCCCAGGCAGAGTAAGGGCAGGTACAGAGAAGGCTGATGTGCAGACACATCAAGATCTGCTTCCAGCAGAAATGGCAGAAACCCCCATGTGGTCAGAGGGGTGGCATCACTTTAATTGTACCAGCAGTCAACTTTGTTCATTGAGGTTTCCTGTTTATAAACACTGGGACTTCCCTTCCTTAGGTATCCAGTGTAGTTCTGGGAGAAAGCGCCAATACATTGCTGTAATCTCTGGATGAGTTGGGCTCTGTGCAAGTTTCACCTACAGAAACTGTCCCAGCTTTGAAGACTCAGTTACAAATTGTTAATCAGAACATTTTTGTTCAGCAGGAGTAGGAAAATCCTTGTTTTCTCCTGTAGATGAGCTGTATTTTTAAAGTTGCTTCACTTACTCAGCCTCCTAACTTGAAATTCTGAGACTGAAATGGTTGTGTATAGGTTGTGTAGCATAAAATCTGTTCAGTGAAAGTTACAGACCCATTTGTCTCACTTGTGAAGCCTTTGGGTGGTACTGCTTGATTCTAATCATAAAGCCCCAGGGGCTTTTGTTTTTAACAGTTTCCCTTTGGCTTTCTAGTTCAAGGCTGAGCATCACAAAATCGATTATTGAAAGTATACACTAAGGATTTCGATTGCTCTTGCAGTAGTTAACTTCATTTTGTCATAGTGTCACAGGTGAGGTGGGTTTAGTATGTGGTAGGTGTTCAGAAATAACTGCAGACCAAAGGGGGTTTTAATAAGCTATTCTTCAGGTGTTTAGTGTGAATAGCAAGTTCCTGGTATTTAGCGTGTTTTGACTTTACTATTTCATAGTAGTAATGAAATACCACTACACTGAAGTGAACCACTTCTACACAGTAAAACCTAAGCCCATGCTTTGCTGATTTGGGCATTGGCTGGTGTATTGATGGTTATTCTATTTATGATTCTAACTACTTCTTTTCCAGCTGAAAATGGTGAAGGCTTCCATATAATTCTGAAGTGATGTCACACAGCTGCTAGACTGATACTCCACCGCAGAATGAAGTCCTGCCTAACGATTACAAAGATCATCCAAAACCTTAGGATCTAACTTCACTGTATAAGATGTTTCATATTGAAAACACAAAATGATCTTTCTAATGAGCTGTTTGATAGGTGAACTTTCTTATCACTGCCATAGCTAAGTGTCCTCATGAGAGGTATAACGCCATGACAGCTTATGTACAGGCATGAAAGACAATGTAAGCAAAGGTGCTTGCCCTTCACTGAAATAAGGCAAATTGTGGCCAGTAGATACAGCTTTTAGAAGTGTTTTCTATTACCTGTATCCAGTTGGAGATGAATGTAAACTTATTTTGGGGCATTTACCTTTCTGTGCCAGTTTGTCTATTCCCTGCTTGTACCTGACGCTGGTTCTATTTTTTGATGTTAGCAGAGCACATGTTAACCTGTGTGGAGATGAGTAGTTAAGCTGATAGTGATGAGGTTGTTGGGTCTTTGAGAGTCAAGCTGTCAAAACAGCTTCCCATGTAAATTGTGTATAAGAGTGTATGTAAGAAGTGTAAATGCCAGAAGAGGGCTTTTAAGAAGCCCTAGACAGATGCAATATATGCATGCAGCAAACTGCATTATCAGTAGTACCTTATTGGAGGGATTAATATAAATCCTATGAGGTACCAAGTAATTGTGTTTTGCTTTAACGGATTTAATGGAAAAGACTTGCCTATGCATCCTTTATGTTTAGTTTCTTAGGTTCTCTGCGGAGCACTGCTGCAGTTTAACTCTTGGCTTGTGAAATTGTGGGGTTTAAAATACTGGCCGCAAGAGGTGGATGTTTCTGACTCACTGGAATGGTGCTGATGAGGGAAGAGGAGCCACAGACACCACGGGGCTGGCGCAGCTTTCAGCAGCATCAAATACACTGCTTAAGAAATACTAAACCTGCTCCATGTAACTCTCCTCCCCAGCAGGGAAAGGTCTTGCTCTAGTGGCTGTTATGGACAAGTAGTGTCTTACCTGTTCTGTTGCCCTGTCTTTGCCCTGGGAGCCGCGCTGAACCGCTGTTACATTACAGTGCCTCTGCCATATGACCAAATACTTTTCTTTCAGCCAGGAATTGTGCTTTCTCGCTGTTTTGGGCTATCTCTCTCTTGTGAAGACGTGGCGCAGCATTTCCCACGCTAACATTCAGTTGCAGCTGGTTCGGTACTTGGAGAGGAATTTTTCCACAGGGACTGAGTGACTTCGTGTCGCTGTCATTTTGTGCCTCTGGAAAGCTCCACTGTGATCTCTGGCTTAAATGCTTAGGAACAGTTTTGCTTTTTATGCTGCAGCATTCAGTGTGAGCAACCACCACCGCGTGTAAAAAAAGCAACTTTGATTTTGCCATTCCCTCTTCTGTAACTGGCTCAAGTGCTTCAGCAGAAAAGCTTCCTAAAGCTGTAGCATTCTGAAACTTTACATTCATCCAAGCTAGAGGGGTTTGGTTTTTTCCTATCCTTATTTTTTCTGCACTGAAAGTAACATTTTATGTACTTAAAACATTTCTTCCTATAAGTTAAGTTTTGGGTATTGTTTGGTCCTAGCATTTTCTTGAACTGACACAGTCTTTTCAGCTCCCACCCTATTGAAATCCAAATGTTTTATAAAAGTGGAAAAATCCTTGATTGGAAAGTATCCCAGTATCTGATTTTCAAGAACATTGGAAGTTGTACAGTAGTTTGTCCAGCTCACTTCAAATTGGAATTAAATTATGGCACCAGCAAATTGCTTTTGTTTTTTAATGAGATGTACACATTTCAATTTAAGTATAATAAATGTTTTTCAATAATTTTGTAAACGTGCTTTTCTTTTCCTTTACTTCCCTATTAGAGATGCTTCTGATGTTCAGATTCAGATGAACCTGCCCTAGTGATAACAGTGGGTAAAGGTACTCACAGAAGCAAACCAGCTCAGTAGCTTATCTTACACCTGACCCACATGCACTGATCTTCTATTTCTGATACAAAACTGAGTGAAATTTGAAATGATTGAAACAAATTCAAATGACACCAGCTGATTGTTTATTTAAGTGGCTTATATCAGAGTAGGCTCCGTTTGGGTTTGTACATCTTAAATGCAATAGACTTACAGGGGTCATTATGTTCTTAGAAAAAAGATGAGCCAACAAAGGGCAATACAACTTGACATACTGGTACTGGTGACCTTTGTGGTACAGGTGAGAAGAAAATCTGCTTAAAACTCTCTGTTACAGCATGGTTTTATCCTAATGGGACTTGAAGCATGATGGTAACAACAAACACTCCACCACTGCTGTGTAAAACAGCCCTGACCACCTTATTTTATAGTAGTAATCCATGTACTGCTGCACTCTAACCTGTAACTTAACCTCAAAGCTGAGGCTTCCAGTTACTGTCCTTATCTGGAACACACTCACACTTTTGAAAAGTAGCTTTAAATATGTGGGGAGGATTGCAGTACTATCCAGAAGTAGCTTCTCCAACTGCTTTTTAAGCCAGTACTATTAATCTTCAGTAAACATACAGGCCCTGAACTCTTAAAATATACATACACAACCAATCAGTCTTACACAAAAAAGGTTTCTTTCTGAACTGTTGAGTAGCTTCTCGGATAATTAAGTTGCTTAAGATAAAAAAGTTCATCTAATCCTCTAGCACTGAAGAACTAAGGATGGCCTTAAGAGTCAATACATAGAATGTTACTATTCTTGTAATTCAGATGTTGACAGCTTCTCAAGTAACCCAAATGTGAAGAGTTTTGGCTTTCTACATTTGAAAACCAAAGTTTTTGGTTCAACTCCTGCCTACAGCTTTATCTGCCCATCTGGCTTGCTGTGCCCCAAGACCAGGTGTGACAAACAGCTGGAATTCCTTACTCCATCCAGTTGTAGTTCTCATAACTGAACCTGGTTTCCATTCTTCAGCTGTAGCAAAGCATGAGTACCCTCTTCTAGAACAGCAGCATCTTTCCCTTACAGCCCAAAGAGGTAACTAAGGACAGCAGGAGCAGTGCTGCAGGAAGCACCACGTGGCTGCAGCAGCCGGTCAGCTCCACCAGAGCAGGTTGCTCTCCCTTTGTAAAGGCCAATGGCATTGGGTGTAAAATGCTTCAGTGACAGGCAAGTGTTACACCAACTTAACTGAACCAAGCTCAGAAACTTGGGAAGTATCTCTATTTACACAGTTACCTAGAGGCACTGCCTTACCTTTTGACATTACCTATTGTGTCCCCTTGTGTAATTAACTACAAAGCTGACTCATGAAAAAGTATAAGCTGTTTGGCTGCAAGAGCTCATGATTACCTTGTGTTTTTTGGTCAACATCTGCTAAAGCTGATTTGTCTTTAAACCTGGTGTTTAATCTGTCATGTATGTTACAGAACAGCAGGTTCGGTTCTGTGGTGCGACGGACTTGAGCCCTATGTCAGGTTACACAACTTCACACTGAGTAGTGCTTACAAATGCAAATTAACTTCCAAGTTTAGTGAACTTCCACCAAGGAACTGCTAAGCTGAAAGGCCTGCACGTTTTACACAGCATTTCAGTTCTCATGCCAACAGAAGGAAGGAGTTGCTAATACAAACTGAAGCATCACCAACTTAATCCACAGCTGCACATTATGGTAAGAGGTTTACCTGGAAAAAAAATGCTTTTCTTGTCACAAAACTGGATGACCAAACACCACTGTTAGGACTGTCAGGAAACCAACTCCTTCCACTGCCTTGCAGTCCCGTTCTCTTCAACATCAACAATGAGATTTGCTGTGTGGTTGCACTTACTGTCAGAGAATGATACAGCATCTGCAGAGGCGCTGTCCGCTCCCTCCTACTGATGGCGGGGGAGTTACTGGAGCAAAGTAAGCGTGAACTTTCACATGAGGTAGATGAGCCTGCGGGTGAAAAGTCTGCGTTACAATGGGAGAGAAAGAAACATAACTAGTGAAAAGCAGCAGCATACCTCAGCTGCTGCCAACACCTGGGCTCTCCAGTCGGTTAGCTAAAAAGGAAGCATCTCTACACTGGATACTGTCCAAGCTGTTGTAATTCTCCTGTCCCATCCAGCTAAGGCATGCTATGACTGGGCTCTCACCTGCACAGTGTTCCCACTTCCTTACCAACAAGGCATGGCTCAGCCTAGAGACCTCTATCAGCCCAGGCACATGTTCTGCTGCAGGGGAGACAGGATGCTGGCTACTGAAGCTACTGTATCCTGTCTTCCCTATTGCCTACTTCTCTCATCCTAGAGAGCAGCATGGAGTAGAACTGGGCATATACCCTCAACAGTCACTGTCAGGGAGCTTTCCAATCACAAAGGTGTTCGGACAGGAATCTGGGAAATGAAGCTGCAGACACGTATAACAGTAAGGCTAAACCAGGGCAGGTACATGGAGGAAAGGTTTGTGTGGACTTAAGGGCATAACAGCCATATAGTCCCTTCATCTCCATGCAGATGTTTTGCAATTGGTGCTATATATTAAGTTATATTTTAGGAGTTAATGCCACTACACAATCTAGAAAACACAGAAGTCTGTCTCTGAAATAATAATACAGAAAGCAGAAGATAAAGCATTCATCATTCCAACAGCAAAGTGTCATGAGTTGCAAACAGGCAACTATTACTACTCATAGAAAAGCTCCATCTAGATCCTAGAGGTGAGGAACTAACGGAACAATATTCACTGTGTCCATCCTCCCTTGCCTGGGACACGTGCAGGATTCATACAACCTCAAGCAGCATCAGCAGCTCATTCCTACCGGCACACGTCAGCGAACACGTACTCTGATCCGCTTGATTCCAGCTCGTGTCACTTGCTGGCAGTCATACAGCTCAATTCTCTCCAAGTTGTGGCAGTTCTCCAGGTGCTCCAGCGTCACATCAGTGATGAGGAGACAGTTATCAAGCTCCAGGACCTGCAGCCTCTCATGACCACAAGTACTGTTGCTCAGATGCAGAATCCCATCATCAGTGATCAATTCACAGTGAGATAAGCTCTAAAAGAGAGAGAGGCAAACAGTTAACACATTGCTCAGGCCAAGTTACTCTGACCTCCAACCATCAGAACTCTTCAACCTACTTCATTCTAGTGGTTGAACAGTTACAAATAGTACAGAGCTGAAATCCAGAAGAGCAACCAAGAAACAGCTCAGCTCCACCAAAGGGCTGTGCTTTGTATTTAACTTGGCTTCAACATGAATAGAGCCCCAAAACGCAGGCCACTGGCAGAAATCCTCAGGCCCCTTTGTTCTATGTCAATGGGAGAATTCTGGTCCTACTGTCAGGCACCTCTGCTACTGTACACAAACAGCACATGTGCTGCGCCAGAAAACAGGAGACAGCGTTAAAGAGATGCTCAAGGACATGCAGGAACAGGCGAGGATCTGCTGACAGGAGTTAGTGCTTCACAAGGTACCACATTTTCATACATACCACCGGGACCAAGCCTATGCAAGTCTGTGGAGATAAAGAACAATCAAACTGGACTGATTTGCCAAACAGTGATTTCAAAACCGTGTGAGCGCTTGGTGCCTCAGTCTGTATGTACAAGGAGTAATAAACATCTTGTACAGCTGCAGAAGCAAGGCCTTTCTGCAGCCATCAGCATAATAAACCAAACAGTTCTGCTCCTCTTCAGCACGTTATTTTACTCCCTTGAATTTCAAGAGCATGGGAAAAGCTGCATGCAGCATCTCGGGCAGCAGCACCACGTAAAGCAGTTTCCTGGTTCCTTCAGGAAATTCATGACTCTTGGAGAAGTCTGATGATGACAACAACAGAAAACAGACTTTCCTCAGAGGAGGCTTAACAAGCACTCTGCCACCAGTGAAATGAATGTTCTCAAGTCTTGTGCACTAGGAACATGCAGGATCTATGAACTCTAGTCCTCTTGCTGGGGTTCTGCACTAGATCCTTGCTTCATGCTCAGCCCATACTTGTACCCAAGCCTAATGGGGGCTGGTTCCTGCCTTGCCACCAGTGTTTTTTCAGACAGCAGCTGCTGAAGAAGCACTTGCAACAATCCAAAAGCACATTTTAACTCAGAGCAAGCAAACCTCCTGCTAATCATCTGAATCAAACATGCAATACTTCCTTTCTCTCAGTACAACACATCTATCTTCTTTTATTTCAGGCTGACAAGGAAGCCTGAGCATTGCCAACCTTACCCGTATTTTACCTCAGCTAAAGTCACAAGCATTTCCTGCCTGCTGCCACACACAGGTCTGTCCTGCCCTTCCTTTAGAACAACTTGCCCCCCAGCTTTTCCTCCTTCTCTCAATAGGATGAACAAGTAACCAGAGAAAAGGCTTGAGAGAGGTCTGCAGCATCCCCGAGTCTGATGGGGAGCCCCCTGGCAGCTCCAATATCACCCACTCTGCACATGTGAGCAGCCGGCAGTGACTCCATGCAACACCACAACCAGTGCATGCTGTCTCCCATAATGATGCAAGTCAGCACTGCTCTAACTTACAGCTTGTTCATGTTCTGCAAGTCCATCAATTCTCTAAATACTCCAGGTCTCCCCTACACCTGACTTCCTTTATGTGTGTGTTCTCAGCATTTGATTTGGCTCACAGCCTGGAAACAATCAGCAGCTGCAGGGTTAAAGAACATTTATAATAGACTTGCTGTTCAAGGAAGAACAGGAGATTCTGTGGAGCTGTTGGTTACAGCAGCAGCCTGCTGGCTAATTAAGAGTTTTCCATCCAGGAAGTAAGCAGCTTATAAAATCAGCTTTCCTGAGACACTGTGTTTGGTGCTGAAAGGACAATACAGGATGTACAGCCGAGTTCATACAACTTTGTAAAACAAATATGCCAAATGATACATACTTTGTGTTATCTGACCTTTCTGACTTCATAAGCCTGTCAGAAAGTGTTAATAACATGGAATTTTACAATGACAACTCCTTGAAACCTTTACAGGTTTCAAAGGTTTTGAAATATATGGATTCAAACCAAAGAATTTTGGTTTTTTTGTTAATCCTTACTAAATGTTGTGCATAAATCCAATACCTATCATACTGCGAGTGACATATGATCACTTAACTGAAGAATTCAATTGACTTCTCACATCCAGTAATGAGTATTTCAGTTTCTCAGATAATCTGAATGTGCAATTATTAAGACATTTTCAACAGAAATTACTTCTTAAGTCCAGTAAGTAATAGAGCATTTGAGTGCTCTGATACTGATGACCATAAGTAGTTGGTTATAATTGGTCTAGCAGTGCTTTTCCTTATTTCCACCATCTATTGAGTCTCCAAACACCAAGAAACAAATTCGAAGTTGATTTCTACAACTCCAAACTATTCGTTTGAACTGTAAATATGCCTAAACGTATGCTAAAGCACAGCTAGTCAAGATTTAGCAGAACCATCAACAGTAAGTGATTTCATATTTGAAGCGTAACATCAGTTCACGCAGGTTATTTGGCACCTGCTAGTCTGTTTTCTCTTTCCCTGTAATTCTGAGCCATCACTGTTCACTCACACCTTTGAGGATGTATCCTTCCTACACACAGGGTAAAAATCACATCAACAAGACGTAAGTTTTCCCTGTTCCCTTAGAAAAGCTGTGTTGTTTTACCAGTGCCATGCTTCCCTGCCCATGAGCTAACACACACACAAAGGCAGCAAACAAGAGCAGGTTCAGAAAGACACTTGGAAATTATGAAGTTTTATGATACCTCCGGTGCAGCACTGGCACAACTGGTACAAAGGACCTCTTGCAAATACAGGTTATGGTTGCAGTTACAATACAAGAACATATCCATCGCAGAAGAACAGAAAGATTCCCATACAGAATCATAGAATAGTTAGGGTTGGAAAGGACCTTGAGATCATCTAGTTCCAACCCCCCTGCCATGGGCAGGGACACCCCACACTAAACCATTATCACCCAAGGCCTCATCCATATAAATGGCTCCACATCTCTTGACAACTCTCATTTGGCTTAACATTAAGAATTATGGTACAGAAATGAGGTCAGGCAATTAATGAGCAAAAATAAAAACCACCATCAATAGAACATAGTGAACAAGCTCCTTTTCAAAAGCCATCTCTCCTCATGTTGCTACCTTAGTAACACTGAGTAACACTAATTATAACACCATTTAATTAATGAAGCAGCAAACCTGCCTTTAATCCTATCTAAGAACAGATTATAAAGATACTTGCTCTTTCACTTAGATCTGTAGTAGTATATAAAAAAACCCTACCCTTATGGCACAACTGGCCTAAATACAGGAGCTCCTATTGTAAGAACAGCCTGGTAATTTTGGAGTACCCTGTCTGAAGAACAGCTAAATTCATGTCACCTGAAATTGGTTTTGATGTTTTGAAAGATCTAAGCAAGCACTCCCTAGGAAACAGTTCTCTGAAATAAGCAGGGTACCCCACTGAAGGCATCTCAATCTTCTCCAATTGCATTCAAAAGTCTAGGTCAAAAAAAAAAAAACCCTTTCATAGCTTACTATGTAAATACAATCCTTGGGAAAACACTGCCTGCATGCAAAACTGATATCAGAGTGATCACACAGATTACATTTAGCTTCACTGGGTGGTTTTGCTTATTCAGTATTTGAGGCAAAGTTGTACTCTAAGAAAAACATAGTGAACACTTCAAGGGTTAATAAAGGATCCAAGTAACCATAAGTAATCAAATATGAAGGATGTTAACCACAAAAATACAAGCTTTCTGGTTATTACTCATTGATTTGGTAATATTTTGTTATCACACAATGCAAATATGTGAGGAGTAATCTTCTTTAAATACTTATGAAATGCGTATATTTTGCACAGTATCCTACTACATCAGGAACTTTAGAGACTGAACAGGAGTTGTGTATGTGTGTAGTTTTGGGGAATGTATTACAATTCACAAACAAAGAGTTAAACTTACCAATGCTTGTAGCTTAGGACAGTGTATAGAAAGTTGTATCAATGTGCTGTCAGTTATCTAGAAACGAAAGAAACCAACCAACCATAAGCAACAGACAGCAAGAGAGTCAACCCTCAAATAAGATATCTCTTTCTCTACCAGATGAAGCTGCTGTTATTCCTGGAAAACACCCAATCACCTGTTACTCTTCAAGTATTTCTCTCTATAGAATTTCCCAATAAATACTTTTATTCACTATCATAAACACAGCACTATTAATAAAAACCAAAGCACATCTAGCTGACAGTGCTAATGCACTGCATTCTTACACTGGACATTCAACATTCCTTCTCATATTAAAGCTCACCAAAACACACTCTTCCAAGTCCATCTTCTCCAGCTCATGGCAATTCTAAAATAAACAAAAAAGCAAACAGATAAACAAAAGATGAAATAAACCAACATATAGACATAAAAACATGCACACGAGTAGTGATAGGAGATGGCACAGCTTTCAAGAGGAAATCCCTTCAAGTATCTGATCATCGAAGGACAAAAAATGGTAAAAAGATTAAATATCCACCAGCCACACACCACCTCCCTCTCAAACCTCTACGTTTCAGCCTTTCTCCTGCTAAGTGAAATGTCTCCTCCTTGCTCTGCAAGGTTTGAGCAGTATGTACCAGTACTGACTCACCCCTGCTTCCCTTTTGGAATCAACTTCAATTCAAACCTACGGTACTTACAACCTGTGCACTAAAGATAACCAACCTGCAAACAGATGCATACACCAACCTGCATCAAACTCATCTGAAACACACTTAAGCCTATGGAACATTTCTCTTCACTATCATACATTATAAAGCAGCATTAAAAACAACGTGCTTTGCTAATGAATCCTGAAAATATTAAACCATGGTCCACTTTAAGGCTGAGAGAAAGCTGCACTTCACATCTATGCAAGCAATTTCCCCAATACACTGAGAGAACCCCAGCAAGCTCTTCTGAAAGTGCTTTCAGTATCTGATCATGACTCATTTCAAGAAAATAACATAACCTTGTGACCTCGCAGCAGACCACATGCTGCTATGGCTTAGCCCAAACCCCAGCCCATTTTTTACAGGCATAGGAAGAAAAGGTTTAACTTGCAGCTCCCAAAGGCAAGCTTGAGGTGACTGCCAAAGCCCAAGGCTGTAGTGGTGAATGATTAGAAACCACTCTGTTTTACCACTGTGGCTAGAAAAAAGCCCCTGCATTCACACTAAACATCAGCAGTGCAAACAAATCCTGTTAACTATTATTTTAGTGTTCAGATGTCTTAAACCAGCAAGCAGACAACTCTAACTTGAAGAACTTGATATCATCAATATGCTTACTTTACATATTGACAGCATGAATCACAGCACAAGTGTTTACAGTTTATAATGTAAGTATTTTTGTAACTTAATGGTATGCTTAGAATAATCTACTATACAGTGATCCTTGGGATGTGTTATTTTATAGGGGACATTTAGCTAGAATACATAACACAAGGTTTGAATTATGATAAGCATAATAAATTCCATTGAAACATACAAAAGAGTGAAAAATGCAATCATAGATGGTAAAATTATTCTATGATTCTATGAAAATAGATCAAATTGCAGCTCTAAGTATAATTCAGAAATAAAAACACTTTTTAGTCCTTTCCTTTGCTGGGTTCTTTCTACTTTATTTTTCTGCTTCTCATACTTCTTCCCAGCAGCATTACATCAATTCACAGCTGCTCAGCAGCAATGAAAACAAGGCAAGCTTTAACCTTCTGAAGCGACCCTTACCCGTGCTAAAAGGGTAAAACCAGCATCTGTAAGATGTGAACATCTTGCAGCTTCCAAAATCCTGGAAAAGTTTTAAACGTTAAAGAAAACATTAGCAGAGAGTAAAGCAAATGCATTTGAGATATAAATCTGTCTTCTGCAACTTAAAGCTCTCAATAGGAAACGTACACATATACACCTATTTTTCAGTGATCTGCAATTCAAAAACACTAGGCAGACTTTTGATCCAGCTTATCAGAAGATTCGAATAGTTACAGACCAGATTAAGTTCAATCCTCAATCTTCTCAACATTTAGTGTAGAATTACACCTAATTATAGGCATTTTAACCTTGTTTCAGCAGGACAGCAAAATGTTCAAGTTCTTGTATGTGTTATCAAAGGAAAGATAAGGGAGAATAAACCCCAAGTTAAAGAAAACACAGATGAAGCCTGCATCTGAAACCCCTTACATAAACACAGGATGTTAGGAAGCCACAAAACTGAGAAACTGCTTACTAGAAATTCACTTGGAGCATGAAGCACAGTGAAGGAAGTTACCAGAAAGCAAGGAACAAAAAATCTCCAAGCCCACAGTAAAACCAATGAACAACACCAACACAACCTTAACAAAAATAACACAGTGTTTTGGAAAGATAAACCTAACACTCTCTCCACTGGCCCTGGAAGCAGTACTGACAAATAGAAAGGTCATCTGCCTCAAACACCATCACTAATATGCAGAACGAGCCTTCAGCCCATTAATATTTTGCCATCTTTGTCATTGTCATCTTTTTCTTTCTTTTAATGAATACATTTTACTTTGCAGGTAGAGTAAGAATCAGGATGAATAAGCAGAAACCATGCAGCAGGAGTGAGCAACCGGCTGCATAGTGCCAGCTTGGGTTAAACCATGACAGACTCTTGACTATGGCTTTGCTGGATCAGTCTTTTCCAAGCCAAAAGCAACAGCACAGCAGAGTTCAGAGGTTAAGCCTCACAAGATACACCCTTGAAAGCCACTTCCAGAGTGCTCATCTTAAACACAATTCAAACGTACAATGGAAAGTCAAAAGCAGCCAACAGAGAGGTACAACACAGGTACAGCTTCTCAAATGGATGGCTGTAACACCCCTTTTTCTCTACAGGCTCACATTTGGGAACTTTGTTCCCTTCCATCAAGGGCAGTTACTAACCTATCATAAAATACTCTCAGCTACTCTGAAAATTATCCATGAGACCAAATAGGAATGGAAAAAGCCCACCACCACCACAAAATATGACTCAGGTCACGTGTTACCCTTCCACCTCCTTTCATCGATTCCTTGCTTTCAACCCCACCTCACTTACAACCACTGATTCCCAACCCCGTTACGTTTCTGATTTTAAAGTGGGGAGAAGGGGATGACATTTGAAGTGTGCAAAATAGGAAGGATGCTACTTACATCTGCTTGAGAAGAAGATGGAAACAGAGGGGTAAGAAACCAGAGGACTAGCAGCTCTAGTTACCCTGAACCTGGGTGTGCAGTTAGGTTGAAGAGCAAAATGGGGAGAGCAAGCTGTATATACACACATTGCAGCAATCAAGCTCACAAATGAAAAACAGGTGTGAAGGCATTGCTCAGCATGAAAATGGGCAAAGTTCTAATTCTTGCTTTCAGTGACTGTTCTTAATTAGAGAGAGCTCTTTTTTTTTTTTCCAGATAGAGCTGACATTTATATCCTACCCAGTGATTCGTGACAAAGGACCTAGAATGGGAGCTGATGAGGCAAAATGATCACCAAGAGCAGATTCATCACTCTCATAAAGCAGCGATCTCCAAGACAGACCTCCCAGCAGCACTTTTAAGATGTGGGTACACCTGGAATGTCTCCACACACAGCACCTCCCTATCCCTACTGAATTAGCAGCAGGTGGGAGATAACATTGATGGAGTTAAAGGAAGAGGATCCTAATTTTCACAGCCCCACCTAGACAAAGACCTTCATAGGTGCTTTTCTCCATAAGCCTCACCAAAACTCTTACCAGTGTTTTTACATTTGAAAGTGCTAAAAATCAGAAAAAATAGGATACCAAGTGCTTAAAATGAGCAGGTACAAAGAGAGATGAGGGGGCAGCTGCATCCTGATGCAGGGGAAAAAGCAGCTGAAGGAAGTTGGTCAAGCTTAGTATTTTTTTTCCAAGGAGACATAATTGTGAGTGGTAACAGCTGCAGAACACTGGTATCATGGAAAGCAGGGCTCCCATACCCTGAAGTGAAGTGAGAGTAGCACAGTACAAAAAACAGAAACAAAAGCTTCTAACAGAAGCAGCAGAGTTTTCTTTCAGACTCAACACCGACATATTCAGAAGGTATGAACAAGTGTGAAATTACATTTCCCTTTGATGGCAACGTCATTTTTTATGAAGTACTTTCCTTACACGATCCCAAAAGTCTAGATGTAAACAGCTCTACCATCTGTCCTTCCATCATGCACTCCTCTGCAGCAATCACTACAAAGGGTCTCTCTTGCCCTACACTGTTCCTCACGACAGAGAACGGCAGACGCCTTCCCCCTCGTGGCACAGACAGGAGCTAACAGTTTACCTACCAAAGTCAAACCGGTTCCTGGTGCAGTTGTACTGGAAAGAACTGCACAACTAATAGCACTTTAGAACTCCTATTTCCAATCCAAGCTGTGAATTGAGAGAACGAGAGAAATTCGTGGGAAGAGACCCAGAGTGGCAGCACAGCTTTCTCAGGAACACAATTAAACGTGTCAGAAGACTCCTAAGCCCCTAACACTGGCACACATAAGCTCTAGTTAAGTATGAACTGTTATGTGAAAGGGACTGTCACTCTGGAATTGTCTTAAGGACAGGTTTCCTACAATAGCAAAAGCTCCTCTTCAGTCAATCAGCTAAATGAACACTGCGTGTCAGTATACTGAACACCTGCTTCCCCTAATTTTTATGATCTACACTTCCCTCCATTTATCTGTGATTGAAGTATAACAACTCTGACTCCTGCACATTCCTGTCAGAAATGGCAATTTAGTGTAATCTAAAAATCTTCTGATTTAATTTACAGTGAAATCAGACCTCACAAGAAGCATTATGTCTCTACAACTGCTGCATGACTGAGCTTTCTTATTAAAGCTGAAGCTGACTCCTCTTCTGAGAATGCCACTACAACCTACATGTCAGCACAAATAACACCAATGTAAAAGTTAACATTCTTTTTAACTGATAAGCCCTTATTGCTCAAAATATATGCCATAAACATCAGACTTTAGCGCACTCCATATCAGAATTGAAGAATGCCAGGATATACTGCAGAGCATACTAAAACCACAGTAAAACCCCACAAAGTCTTTAAATATATTCAGATATGATTTAGCTTTTTTTTGCAAGACAAATGGCTGCATAAAACCACATCAGAGTACAAACATCACAAGACACAACTACAGATAGTTTCACCTTTAAAACAAATAATGGGCTTTACATCTTGTTTTCTTCTGGCTTGTAATTAGTACCTAAATACTTAGCTAGAAGCACAGAATTGAACTGCTCGGTTCATCATGTCTTATTTGTTATCTATGAAATCTGTTTTTCAGTATACAGTAGACTACATTAATATGATAGCTACAGAGGACCAGCCCTCAAGTTTCTATTCAGCTGGTACTTCTAACTTGATGTTTTGATTGCAAAGGCAATGCAAAGCAACACAAAGCTAGATCAAACCTGTGGGTATCAGCGGATTATCTTCAGAAGTGAATTTCTTAGACCAGGCCCGTAAGAACATGACATACTCACGACATACTCACTTCAGCCTCGGACAGTTCAGACCAAGTGCTGTGAGAGAAGCATCTGTCAGGTTGCTACAGCCTGAAACACAGAGTGATTGAAGTCTGTGGCATCCTCTACAGATTTTTACAATGCCTTCATCTGAAATTTGCTGCAACACAGAAGAAGGATGAAGTTACTCTGTTATCAAATAACCAGCTAAGAATAAAAATCAAGTCATATTAACTGAACTGGTGGTGTCACACTGTATATAATCATGGCAACCTGTGGATTTTCAACCAAAAAATACCATCATGAAACCATGTTCATTGATAACACTGAAAGCAATCAAAAGACAATTCCTACTAATCTTTGTGTTTTTCCACAGATCTCAAGTAGTGCTCAAAGGCAGTCTGAAGCACAGAGGGAGACTTATTTGTTGTTGGCTTTCTCTTTCACTATGCTTTTGCTTCATAATTTTCACTCATTTTTGAAATTATTTATATTTAATTGTAATTGTCATTGTGTTAAATAGCTTGCTTATACGTTTGTAGAGTGCAGGTCTTTTGTTTCAGAGGCAGTGTAAGCTCAGGAACAGTGCAAAAGAGCTTGAAGCTAGACAGCAGTAGGACCCAAGGGTAAAAATCCTTCATCTCTGTGTAATTTTCAAAGCAAAAGCTATCTTCAGCTGAAAGATTTAACTGAAAAGAGGGGCTTTCATTTTGCGAAATTGTTCTGTCCTACATATTCTGGGAAAAAAAGAAAAGTAACTCTTAAATTTGGACACAGGAACTAGAAGAAATATCCCCAGTGCAGCTGCACACAAAACAGCAACAGGAATTGGGTTACTGAGGGTGTATGTGTGCAAATATTGTTTTGTTTACAGGTCTTCTATTCTGGAAAAAGTATTCTCCCACTCCTAACTCCAAGAATTTACTTTTTCTACTGAATGACTAATCCTTCACAGTGAAACAGGTAATTTTCTTTCCTGGTTTACCTTTATTCTTCCAATAACAACAAAGACCTCTACTCTATTTTGAACTGAAAATACAAATTCTTTTTATAAGCCACACATCTAGGTACAGTAATACTACTTGAGCATATTTCTGAGGCTGTTACCACAAATACCACCTTTCACAGATGGAAACAGGATCTGAGATCACCTTATGCCCCCTCCCCCAAACCAGCACTTTTTCGTATCAGAAGTTTGTATTTGCAATTTGTTGTGTCAAATAGAAATTATTCTAGACAGAAAACTAGAAGTCTTGTCATCTTTTTGTGGATCTAGAAGGATCTGCATCATACACAGGTAAGAAAAGTCCAACATCAATCAGGTATTTCTGGATTTGACTCCCAAAAAACATTATTTTCTAGAACTATCTTGGTTTTTTGGGAGATGCTCCTGACACTGTTACTGCGAACAGGAACTATGTTGGAGGTAACGGCTATGTAAATTTTATGCTGCTGTTGGAGATGATCAAAATCCTCAAGTTATATACGAAAATTTTCCATTCTGAAATTGATTGTCATTCAATGCCTACATCTCTCTTGGGAGAGAAAAAAAAAGCACAAAAATGTCCGCAAGTCCCCATTTTCTACGACCTTTCGCTGAAGAATGCACCTATCAATCAGATGTGCATTTTCCAGAGTTAATATCAGTTCATTTCATAGCTGCTGGCCTGGCATTTTACAAGGTCCACAAAACAGAGCCACTAGAATTAAAGTTTGGATCATCTAAAGCACAAGGAGATCCACTGTGTAAATATCAGTGCTAGACCTTTAATCATAAAGACCCTGGCTGCTCCTGGAAGCATGCTTCTAAGCCATTGCAAGCATGTGTTCTTCCACTGAGAAAGCATGCCCTTCTCCTGATACACAGACAGTTCTGAATAATCTTCAGTTGATGCCAATACATTTTACTCTCAATTATGTAGCCCACAATATGTCTTCCGCTGCATTAGAAACCTTAAAATTATGAACAGATCAAAATGTTTGACCTTAACGGATGGGAGAACAAGATTTACATCTGTGAAACCGCATGGTTTAGCATATACACAGCTCATGAGATTTGAATGAATGCAGTTAATTCTTACTCTGGAGCTTGTTAAAAGACATAATGAGGGGGAAAAAAACATAACCCATCACTCCAAATCTACACTCAGCTGTAGAAAAAGCCAGCTCATTTAAGATCCCCAAGGTTAAGATTTCCACACAGAATTCTGTAAAGTGCAGGGATATAATATTTGAGTTATTCAAGTATGTAGCAGATCAATTCATTAGCATCCAAAAATGGTTTATGATTCTTAGAGAATGTATCTTTTGAAGCTCCAAATACATACCGTACAGGATTGCAAATTCAGGATCACCAGTTCATGACAGTGATTTTGAATGTGTTTCAATGCTTCATCTTCTAACTTTGTTCAGCAATTAAACGGGACATAGGAAAAGAAACAAGAAATTAAAAGCACAGCAAAGCAGCCCAAAGAACATACACATTTTGTAACATTGAACAAAAGACTATAACAAAAATGGTACTTTTTAATTCATGGAGATTTCAAAAACCCAAAATAAAATTTTATTCCTAAAGGATCACCCAAGCAGTTATGTACCTGTGTGCAACCTCTAAGAAATAGAGCTTTTAGTCCACTACACCCTTTCACCAGTGCTTCAATACCATCCTTCGTAATCTGATCACACCAGGAAAGATTCAAATGTTCCAGATTTCTGCAACCCTCACTGGGAGAATTAAAAAAATACATAAAGTTAAATCCAGCCTTCAAATAGTCATAACAGTGGGAAACCCAAATTAAACACACTGTTAGGAATTAATGATAGCCAGTGGACTGCGCCAGGCCTCCACAGAAAAGTCATGAGAAAAGACCACACACAAACATTGCAGTCTACACCCAAGAAGTCCTAGATACAGAATACGGTCAGTGCTGATACACATTATTAAGGTTCAGCAGTGATTTTTTTTTAAAACTTTATTAAATGTTGAACAGCTCTTTCAATGCTTTTCTTTAATACAGAACACTGAATTTTCTTACCTTAAGCCTTTCAAAGAGCTGTTTGTGATGGCTACACAAGATGTCAGATCCAGATGTTTCAGCTTGGAACAGAATCTGCTAAGACTGTAACACGTGCTGCAAAACAGCAGACACACTAAAAATATCTTCAGCTACTTCTTCTTCCAAATTTTCCCATCAAACAAAAAACCACTTTGACTTACCTGTCAGTGATTTTTGTGCACCCATTTAGATTTAAGTGTTCGATGTTTCTACAGTTCTGTGCAAAGGTCCTAAAACAGCAACAAGAAGCTGGAGTTAATATATAACTCACAAGTTGTAATACAGTCACTAGAGTGCGCTCATGTCCCCTACCGCCTTCCACCTCAGTCAAAAAGCTTCATCTTCAAGCCACAGAGTAATTACAAAGTACACCTCTAATACGGCTGCCTCTTGCTTTTTCCTTTTGTTAATATAAGTTTCTGACTTAGATAACTCCTGAAACCAAGTGCTGTCCATCTCTCAAATACCACTTGAGCAAGGTGTTTATCTCTGTGATATATAAGCCAAAACTGATTTGCTTCAAATGCCTTAACTAAAACCATTAAGGGCATGAACAGAAAGGTTTAAATATCACATCAGTTAAATATTAAGCTGCTGAGAAGAGTTTTTGCACATCTCATTACTGAAGTCTTTGCAGGTCTTTGTAGAAGCCTGCTCCCACATCAAATGAAAACGAATGTAACTTATACTATGCAGAAGTGGGACCTAAGCCTATCAAACTACCAATGGAAAGCCCTGTGGATTGCAAATTAGTTATTTATGATCTTAAAAATTAAAATGCATCTGTGTGCACTACTGAGTATGAACTATAAGGATGATTGGAGCTATTATACTGCTAAAAGCCTGTATGTATCATTATACTAATTACCCAGGAGAAACACACAAACTTTCTTTTCATCTCTGCAGAGTAATATTTACAGCTGCATTGCATTTCAGAACACTGGTTTTATGCCCATGTTTTCTCCAACTGCATGGATTTTATTGGCAGGGGTGGAGGAAACACACAAAACCAGTTTTGTCTGGAGGCCTGCCGTAGTTAACAGATCCAACTACACACTCAGCTGGTAACAACTTCCTGGCTCTCCAGTGTGGATTGGAAACAATGGGAAAAAAACCCAGCAAGTAGTTATACTGGTGAGAGTTTCCACTTGAATTCTCAAAACAGCTATTCCAAAATTCATATACTGGAGGGAGATTTACAATTGAGACACTCTTCACATCACTTGAGAAGATGCTACACTGGAGGAACAGTAAACTTTGCTTCCAAGATTGAGGCGTGGGGCATGTCCTGAGAGAGCTGCCACAAACATCCAGTATTTACATGGCCAATACCTACCTCCATGATTGGATATTTTTAAACAAAATTTGATGTAGAAGTAGGACAAAGAAAGAAATTAATATCACCAATGGATCTGGAAACAACACGAGAAGGCTCATAGGAAAAAGTCACTTTTAGAACAAGTATCTGAAAATTAATGCCACCTTTCTCCTGCTAATGTTTTGAAAGTCTTAAAGCTCATGCATTTATCATTTATTTGTTAACTTCAATATAACCTGCTTTCATTTCAGAGGTGAACCATCTTCTTTTCTGAAGTGCCTTAGACACCACCACCTGCACCAGTTAGTAGTCACAGATGTACATGTGAATGCTGGTAACACTCTAATAGCCAGTCTCAGCTAAGCCAGTCCTATTACCTGCTGGCATGACTAGCTCTCTCATCCCAATGATGTACACATGCTACACACTGAACTGCTGTATGCTTATTCTAAGTATCTGTTCACTGAATACATCATTATTTCAAAATATCCCAGCTCCAGCCCTCCCCACCTTCTCAAATGCCACTATTACATGAACCCACTTAGGATACCTGGTCCTATTCACAACCCTCACTGCAGCCTTCTAGCCTTAGTACCCTGAAAAGCACAATTGAGAGCCTAAACCTAATGTGAAAATGGAGTTACTGGGGGGAAAACTGTTACCTACTGTCCTAACTCTTTCTTCCTACACCCTTCTCATTGACTTCCTGCTACCTCCTCCTCATGGTAGCTGTTACCTCTCTCAGAGCCTGCCTCTTCCCTCTCCTCCACTTCTGATATTGCCTCCCCTACCGAGGACACGAGAACTGTCTGTGTGAATGTTCTGGAAACTCAGAGGAGCATTACAGAGAGTTAACTCTGCTTGGAGCTACCTCTTTTTTGACAGCAGTTGCCGGCAATCTGGGAGATGGCAATAATACGCACCTTCCCCTGAGGAATCAAGACTGACTGAAGGTGGAGACACCACAGAGAAGTCAGGGAGATGGCTTAGAGGCAAGGAAAGCTTAGGGGAAATCTTTGGGTCTGAAGCTAGGATGCTTATTTGGGTTGCTAAAGCAATCTAGTGCTCAACTAGTTGCTGGATTAATTTACCCTAGACACAAAAATCAGTGAATTAGACTTACTTCTAAATTTTAGGAAGACCTAAAGGTCACAAGACACTAAATGCCCACTGCTTAACAAAAATCTTTGTGCTTGTATTTTCCATTGAAGAATGGCAACACTATATCAGATCTAACACCATCCAGCACAGTCTCCTGTGACAGCAGAGGAAAGCATACCTGTAAAAAGCCATACCCCGAGGCTTCTGCCAAATACTCTTTGAGCTCTAAAGCACCCGTGGCTTAGAGACACTTCAGCTGGAGGTAGGATCTCTGAGTTTTAATACTCAGGAGAAACATCTACAGAGGGATCTGGCTAAACAACCTGTGTACAGAAAAAGCTTACATGGATTCAAACAATCTTCTGGGAACAAGCTGCACAGTTCAGTTTATATACTGTACAGAAAAGGGCCACTGTCTCTATTTGGAGACTCCTGAGGTGATCCTGTTGCCTGCCTGTCCTTATATTAGAGCCAGAAAAGAATCCAAGGCTTTTCCTGATTTTGTATGCACTAAGTTGTATCAGTCTTTACTCTTCCTCTCATTGCTTGGGTCACCTCTTGTCCAGACTAGGAGATAAACTATAAACTGACTGACTAATCTTTATGAAATTAAGTGTTGTAGGACACCAGAGTATAGGTCTGAAAACATTTTAACAGCTTGAAAATGGAATGATATCAACATAATACTAATGAATAAAACGACACATTTCTGAAGATCACAGTTCTCATTTCTTAGTTCATTTTCAGAGAATAACAGTAGCTATACTTTGATCTCAAATGGACATCTCAGTCACTATTAAGGTACTCAGTACTTCAGTATCCCATTTTGGCCATTAGTCAGTACTCAGAAATCCAAACAAATGTAATGATAATTGCTTTTGGTCCAGACATTAGGAAATAAGTGATGTCTCAATCTTGGACTTTACTTACTTTAAGGAGGAGTCTCCAACACCAAGACATCCTCTCAGACTAAGTTGTCTCAGGAACCCACCACACCTTTTCGATATATTTTCCACAACTCGACCCTTAAACCAAATAGAAGGAAGATTTTGTTGAGTTTTATTCTGATGTAACATTCTAACCAAATTAAAAATGCTGGGAGCGAACACCCACCCCAACTCTACCCCACCACAACTACACCTCCTTGAATTTCTTCTGCTGCTTTAAAGAAAAACAGTTGCCTGATGAAACTCTCCACCCGCACTGAAGTGCTATTCAATGCCATCTTTAGTTCCATCTCCCTTTTTTTCAGTCTATCACACAGGACTCAACTTTTTGTCTCAGCAATAACTACCCATTAAGATTGTTGAAATCATCTTCAAGTTTTGTCAGATGTGTAGGGAACCTGAAGAACTGCCCTAGAGGTTGACTGGGAGGCATGCCCATTCCTCAAGGATCACAGTTACTATTACAGCATCTCAGTTGAAATTAACCACAAAGACGTGCTTAGGCTAGTACATCACTGAACTACAGCCTCTGTACCTCCTGTTTTACAGTTCCTCCTGTAGGGATCTGCCTGAGCCCACCTGCCAGTCTTCAATGTCATAAATATTTGGGTGTCTCTGCCTGACACTTGGTAATGACAAAGAGTATCACAGGCTTTATGCCTCGTTATTTGTTCAAAGCTGAAGCACAGTTTACACACAAAACCTCCGACGTGACCCCATATTTGCTATAAAATGATTTTTATTTACATCCCAAAAGCAAATTTTGTTATAAATCAGGAATAAGCAGAATAGCACAGTACTATTAATATTCAGTCTGAAAGTAGCACTAGGCAAAAATATTATTTAAATGCCAATAAAAATATACTCATTTATTTTTATATTTATTTAACGTTTTTTAAGAAAAATAAGATAGCAAAAAGCAGGTGGCTACTGCCAAAAAATACTAGACATCACCTTGCGTCTTATTTTAGGGAGCTAAGGTAAGAGAAATCAACACTGACCATTTAAAAAACAGGACTAATACCAAATAGCTAATAGCATCTTTCATTTTCTTTGCTCTCTTTTGTTTTTGTTTTTAAAAAGGAATACTTACACAATTACAGGTCAATGGAATTTTGTTTGTTCACTGTTCACCTCCAATACCAAAAGTCCTAGTTATCACTATGTGAAAACATTTTCTTATCAGAGCTTGTTTCTTAGTCCATAAGCAACATTGTTTATTTATCTTGTATCTCAGAAGAATTTACACCAAAACAAACTGAAAATCACTATACAAACAAAATTATGTATTTTTTTAAAGCTTTCTGATTAAACAAAATTCTTTCTCAGCAGAGGCCAAATACCTTCACTGTGCAGATAGTGTTCAATGAATAACATATAATGGGAGTTCAATCTACATTGCAGAAAAAAGCCAAACCTTACTGCGTTATTCAAAGAAAATATAAACAGTTTTCCCAAACCCATTTATTTCTTTAAGCAGGAAAAAATCCCAACAAAGAGCATTATTAAAAAGTCAAATGCATTCAAATGTGTTTAACTGTTTGAATAATTCAATGTCACTCAAACCCCTAGATTTTCAAATTACCTGAGCTTACATTTGGTTCCACATACCAAAAAAATCCTAAGGCACATTAAATTTCAAGATAATCTTTACACATCTTCATCATAGAAAATAAACATTTTTTTATAGTTCCACCTCCCTCTTTACTCTCTACCACATAAGGTCTTCAATATGGAAGATTTCACAAAACCTGATTTTTCCTTATTTGATAAGTCTCAGATCAAGTACTGCTTGATGCTATGTGAAACATCACCAACTAGTACAACGTCAAACTGAGCAAAAAATTGCTAGATCCAATCAGCAGCCTCCACCTGCCCTAAATCTATAGACAAAAAAATCTCACCAAAACAGCTGAAGAAAAAGACAGAGTTCTTAAGACACCAAATGTGAGTACCACGTTCAAAACTACCTTATGTAATAACCTTTGGTTTAACATCCTCTTCTGAATAAATGTAAGGGGCTTATATTACAAATATACTTAAATATAATATACTGAACTAAATTGCTCCAAACCACAATAGCTTCTTACAGCAAAAGAGGATCATAATTTCATCCCTTGTCCTGAATCCCATCTACAAATACAGTGTCTCAAAGGGCAACACCAACACAGTATCTCAAAGGTACCGCATAAGACAAATATATCGAAAACATTAAAATCCAATGCTGTGTTTCTAAATAGCAAAAAGGTTTCAGACACAGAAAAGGCCTACCAACAGAAGGACCACAGATCCATGGGGTTTTCTTCATTATTTCTTAGTAAATGAGAAACAATCTTTTTTAAAAGTAACTGAAAAGATTACATTAAAGCTCCAAGTCTTTGTAGGCACATTTAGATAGAGGCAGATGCCAAAACTCTTTCTCTTACCTCTGCAAGATCCTCATGTTTAACATCAGTATAGCAGAGGAGTTGGCAATAATTTTTTAAGAGCGGTGAAAAAAATTTATGCTATATATTACTGTAAAGCTTTAGGAACAGTTTGAACCATGCTTGGCAAAATATACCAAATGAAATCCATATGGATCTTATTAATGCAACTAAGAAACTATAACATAAAAACCAGAAGCAAATTCATTACTGTATTCTAAATTTGATTTGTATCAAACAACAAATATAAACCAGTTCAGATTCAATTCAGAAATTGTATTTCACCATGGATTTTTGTCTTAATTTTCTAATGTCCTATTTTATTTTGTTATGCACATCTATGATAGCATTAATCCTGATATGTTTTTCTTACAGAAGACAAGACTGCCCTAATCATTTTGTTAAATGCTGAAAAGGACTTTAATCCACATGTAGCTGCATTCCAGGCAAGGTCCAAACCTCATAAAGCAAACATTCATAAAACGCAAGCAGATATGCATCAAATCAAATCTAGGCATGTAAGCGGTTAAGAAAAGTTGTTCAGCATTTTGTTGTGTCAATCTCAAAATCCTACAGGAAAGCGTGCAGAGAGCTTTTAGCACTAGATGGCATCCTCACAGAGAGGCTCGACCAGCAACAAAATTGCTGTCTGGATGGTGAAACTGATTCTGAGGATCTCACTCCATCCAAACGCACCAATTATACCTTTACTTTCTGGAAACAAGCAGCTTTGAGTTTCTAGAGCCCTGTATGCATATGATATATGGCAGTTATGTGATACATAGCTGGCAACCACAACTGAAACACTCATCCAGTGTGAAAAAAGATAAATACAGAGTTACTTTCCATGTGCTCCTTCACAGTACTATCCTGAACTCCAGCCTTTAAAATGTGAGCACAAGCACAGTTTATGTGATACTCAAAATGGGCTATGCTTTTAAACATCACCATAGGAACAGAAAAAAAAATAAGGACACTAACCTCTATATCCGTTTGGAAGTTGAAGAGGTCTATCCTTTGCCAATTGCTTCCATCCAGAGCTAAAACATTCCATGCCTGCAGAAAACAAACACAGTTTATTTATTACCTCCACTGCCTGCTCCCTTCATTTTCCTCTCAGCAACTCAAATATAACAAAATATACTATTTCAGGTCAAATTGTTTAAAAGAACTATAACTGTAGATGTTATCAACTAGTTAAAAACACTGAACTCATGGAAATAAATCTCACATCTCCCAAATGGATTACACTGCAGAAGCTAACCTATGCCAGTAAAACATGTAGGAAAGCAAGAAATTAAATGTAAAGTACATCCATGGATATAGCAAAGATCTAACCCTGCATTTTTAAAAAGCTTCTGTAAATTCTGTCCAATAAGTTACTTTTGCTAGATCTATATGGAGAAAAGTAGCTGCAGGTGAGATTCTGTCCAATAAAATCGTAGTTCCTCAACCTCATTAGTTACTATTCTGAGAAAAACAGAAACCTGTCAGAGAACTGCTGACCTTCCACCGTTAGAACCAGGCCTTTCCTTTACAGGTGCAAAGTTACATGTGCATGCTTGAGAATTTGTCCTTCTCTGTCAAAGCAAAAGTTGTTCAAAGTAAAACAAAACAAAAAAGCTAAAGAAACATAAGTACATTCAAAACCAGAAGAAAAGAATACTGCATCCAACCAACAGGTAGTCCTGAGAGAAAAATACAACTGATTCAATCACTTTGGTTTTCTTCCACTGTTCTGCAGGCTTTACCCGAAGGTTCTAACAAAACCTGATGTTAACCTGATGTTAACACAAAGCTTTTACTGACCTTGCAGGCCACAGCGATATGGCTGTAGGAATTAAATAGTTACACAATTCTACATTAAAACAAGCAAACAAAGAAAAACAAACAAAACACAATAAACCCCAAACAAAAGAAAACCCAATCCTCATTAAGAGAAGGAAGAAAAGCATGAAATAAACACTGTCATTCAAGCTAAACATAAAATCTTACTTAGCATGCTTTCTCTAGTATCTTCTGCTGCCTTCTTCCTCCATTAGTAGTCCATCTACTTAACACCTTTTTGTACTTGGCAAGCAAGTGATGAATGTACTTCTTAGACACATGGTGCACATTAACTGAACTACATGGAATTTTAAACAGAAAATACATCTGAAAAATAGTGTTATGCAGCCACATGCTTTATAAAAAGCAAATGCCATCACACCAAACTGGGCTTAATCCTTTCTCCAGATACAGACCATACACAACTAGGTTATCTTTTCCATAGCCTTTAAACAGAAGTTCAGTACATAGCAACTAAGACCACACTTGAATGCAAAACTGTTCCTTTGTTTTAAGAACAAAATAGACTGAGAGAACTGATGTTTAGGGGCTATTTTTGGACAGGAAGCAGATTGCCCCAAAGCCCATGATTCGCATATAACTAAGAGAATAGCATCCCCCCGAAAAAAACAAAAAACCCCAAAAGAAACACATACCTTGGAAACTTGTGCACATCGACACAAAGTAACTATGTCCAAGAAAGAAAATATTCTAGGAAGAAAGGCAAAGAACAACAATTAGAATGTTTAATTATAAAGTCAGACTAATACATGGACTCACAGCTCTGTAGTTCTATAAAAAAGCACTAGCAGCACAAGCAGCAAGTTAAATGCAGTATGAGCATTTAATCAAGTTATTTTGCTGCTCAAGACTTAAGGAATAATATCACATCTATCATCTAAAGACAGTCAATACCAACATATTAGAACGAGCAGGTGCTGCTTCTGCAAATATCTATTTTCTGTTTCCCCCTCCTTACTACCCAAACATAAATGAATGATAAATTATTTTGCTTCTTTTTAATTCAGACAAACTAGCTTATATACCTTTAATTGGGCTGCAATTAAATAAATAACTCACACAAATACAAGTGAAGATTTCAGAGGCTGGAGAAGAGTAAGAAATGGACAAAAACACAGACAAATTCAAGAATCTAAGTAGTAACAAAAAGAAAAATTACCCAAACTTCTAAAGGGCTTTCAGAGTGACTACCAAGTCTAACACAGCATTTACTTCTAAATTTACTCTACAAGAAACAGCTACAATTGAAAATTCAGCATTACTATTCTGAGCATAGAACCAATTCCTCAAGGCTGCCAACTCTTAATAGTTTTCCGAAAGAAATTTTTCACTGTCAAAATGAATTTTGCTAAATACCACTTCCAGACAACAATGAAATTGCTTCAAAGGGTGTTCTCAGTGAAGAAAAAAAAACATAGCTTAAGCATAAAATACAGATCCTATTCCAAAATAATTCTCTATTACAGAGGAAGACAGATATGAAATATATGAAAGACGTTACTGTGATTCACTTATATATAAATACTGTAAATATATATAAATAATATAACTATATAAATACCGCGATTCACTGTTACCTTCTCACCAATGAAAATTTTTCAGTTAATCAGAACAACTAATAGTAATAATAAAAATTTCATCTTTTAGTGGGATGTGAACACAGAGGAGTAAGCAACAGGTAAAAGATGCTGAGTTTAAGAATGTAAAATTACTATTTTCCAAGTGGAAATCTCAAGTTAGAGCTCAAAATTGATGCCTACATTTTAAGCGCTGTGAGTTTTAGCTGTGGTAAGAGTCAGCAAATGTAATGGAAGTTAATGGAAGCACTTCTTAAAGGTAACAGCCTTCTGGATGTTTATTATGATCACTTTAGATAATTAGTATTCCAATACTCACTAACACATGGAAACACTTTATCTTTTTCACTGTAGAGTAATACCTTGTCTTCAAAAACTATTAGCCATGCAAACAGAAGGCAAGACATTCCCAAAAGCTATGAAGCAATTTATAAAACCCTGATGATAACATTCATTTTGATAGCATCTATTTCTGTCATTTGAACATCCATTCTGAGGTCTGACCACTTCCAAGAAGCTTAGCAGTGTTTTATACAAAAAGTACATATTAATGTGCTCAGCAAAATTGCTGGACTGTTCAGATGAGCACTGAAAGTGTTCTCAGCCTTGTAAGAACAGCATTTATAACAATGCCCCACCATGAACCCTCTATAACCCATGACTTCCCAGCATAAGGCAAGTGGCAGAAGATGAATGTCAGAGATGATGCTTGAGACCTGCTAAAGCTGCTTGGTTTGTAGAAGCTTCCTCCTAGTACCACTGTATGAGTGTAATCAGGAGGTTATCTCATACTTACAGAAGCTGAAGCACAAAAAACTTCTATGTTATTTGTTACAAAGGAAGGTTTGTGACAAACCACATTGTGACACAATACTCTTGCCTAAATGAAGAACATGACATGCTTTAGAAGTGATGTATCTACTTACACTGAAATATGAAACAACAGAAGAAATTGCAAGATGTTGAAGAGAGTATTTCATACTGCCAGACTGAGTTGTCTGGCAGTCTGTCTTCATGTTTGATTGTTTATTGCTGTTAGAAGATTAAAAGTAAATGAAAACCAAATGCAGAACACATGTATTTAATTTTACTCCATTCTGTATGAAGTGACTTTTTAAAAAGTCAAAACCAAAAAGTGGTTAAAAAGAAAAATACTTTAGTAAGTGTAAACATTCATGATGCTCTCAGTTTTTATTTTTATTCTAAAGAAGAAACTTTCTTGCAAGGTGCTCCAAAATGTCCCCATCAAAATAATATTTGCTGGATTATAATGCATCCTAATCAGAATTATTATTGAATTAAAAACTAGGATAGGTAAGAGATGACAGTAAATTCCAAAGAGTCATTTTGCCAACTTGCTTGAAAGCATTTTTTCCCCACACTTTTCTGTTTACCTTCTATAGTACAGGCTTACAAGTGCACCACTAAAACACACTTGCTTCTCTACTGCAGCCACATAGAACTACTAGGAAATACTTACCAGTCAGGAAAACTAGCCAACAAGGCACAAGACTGTAAGGTTTAAAGTAATTTAAAGTCTTTTAATTACTTTAAAAGTCTTTAAGAGACTTCAAAGGCAACCAACAAACTGACACGGAGATGGCAACACTGGCATCGTCAGTCATCCGTTAGCATTAGACACTGACATTGTCTGGCACTTAAGGGTGAAGAATTATGTCAGCAGGCACTTGTCATTTAAAAAAGTGGAAAAAACTACGAAGTAAGGCAGCTGACAGTTGTATGGCACTTCTGTCCCCTATGACCATAGCTATGCAGATGGAAGCTAATGCAGCCAGCAGGAGGATTAATTTCCACTTAAGCCTTTGGCATGGAGTATAGGGAAACTGGAAATTAAGTTAATAGATCCACAGGAAAGTTTAGGATCATCTATTCTGATTTCCAGTATCCCAGGCTATTCAATTCTCCATAGTTATCCTATATAAAGTTCAAGAAGGAGAATCCCCTTACAAACAACCAGAGCTCTTCAAGACTTTCCATCCCTAGGCACATGCCAGTCTGGACACGAGTTTGGCCTTGGGGATCTTTCAATGTTAACAGTACCTAGAGTATACATAAGCTTCACGCCAAAGGCACAACGGGTGGCACAAGTGCACAGTTCTTCAACTCCATTATGGTAAACATGAATTTAACTAAAGCCTAACGTCCATAAAATGATCAATTCTTGATTTGAAAGCCTTCAAGAAATGGAAAATCACCACCTTCTCTGGTTGGTTGTTCCACTGCTTAATCACTCTGTTACAATGTTTGCCTTATTTCCAAGGTGAATGTCTGACTTGCAGCTTTAATGCTTTTTTCTACTTTTCTTCACCAAATTAGAGTACATTAGCAGTTCGTACTTTCCCCACACCAAGTTTTAAAGCACTTATCATGTCATCTTTAATGCTTCTTGTTGACAGTCTTTCTACTTCAGTTCTTGGAATCTCATTTGCTCTGCACATTCTTCAATTTTCCAGTATGCTTCTTCAAATGTAGACATCAGAAGCACATGCAGCATTAAAAAAATTAGTATCAACAAAGCTGTACACAGACGTGTAAGTCTGCCAAGCAATTACAGTATCAGAAACAATCAAATTGACACAAGTACATAAACTGCATTCATATAGACTACTATAGAGGCCTTTAAAGAGTGCAGTATTGCCCTATTTAATTATACAAACCCTTGAAGTGAGGAAAATTAATTACGTGTGTGCAATGATTCAGGACATGGTCTAGCGATAGACTTGGCAGTGCCAGGTTAACAGCTGGACTTGATGATCTTAAAGGTTTCTTCCAACCTAAGAATGTCAATGATTCTGTGATCCTATGTTTGAGATGAAAGATTTCTCCCTGACCTCAAAACACATACATTGTTTGTCTGCTTACAGAATTCATACCAACTAACAGCATTTTCATATACAAGTTTGAATTTTTCAGTTGACATACAGCAGCCAAATTTTAAAGCGACTGTGGGCCATTTAAGTACCTACCGTACCTAGCTAAGAAATATCAATGGCATTATAACAATTTCTTGTAATCTTTGCTATATTTTTATAATTTCCCCACAGTTAAGCACACAGATGGTAAAGCATCCCTTCAAATATACCAAATACTACGTTTGAATACACTAATTTTAAGTTTCTGGCAATTTCTTCCCTACAGTAGTAACAGGCTAAAAGCTGAGCAAAAAGCAGTGTGCAGTACTAAAAACAAAGAACAGAAACATGAAAACATATATAATACTTAATTAGCCAACTCACAAGCTGCATATTCTTGCGTACAAGAAAAGCTGCTACTGGAACACAAGTCCTGGGGTTTTCTCCTAATTTGAGCCCCAAAACTTCACTTATCCTCTTTTGAGCAATCAAATTTTTAGTCTGATGACTATGACCTACTATTATTCCAGTACATGCATCAAGTATGTATGGTTTATAGCAGAACTCAGAACAGCTTCTACATTTGTGGTCCAACCTATGAAGTTGGTACTTTGAAGGCAGAAGGGAACATAACACAGTTCAAGGGGTCAAAAGGAATAAACATCTTTGGTTCTGAAGCTTGCCATTTTAGTGCAAAATCTTGTAGCACAGAAGATTACCAGTTAAAATACAAATGAACAAGTGTTATCTGTGCTTCTACACGCCAAAAGTACTGGCTATATCCCCATTTTCAAACCTGTATGTTTGAATTCAAACATGTATGTTTTCAAACTTCTCATCAAGCATAAAACAACAAAAGAAAAAAAAAAAGGAGAAGATTTTTGGAAGCTGCTGGAAAGTCAGAACATTCTAATATTACATTCACTTCATTTTTTTTGTTCCCAATGCTTTTCAGACTCATATGGTAACTTTAAAAATCCATTTGTTTTTCCCAGCAATTTAGAAGGAAAAAAAAAAAGAAAAAAAGAAAACTATTCATCTTCAAGGCTGTGACATCTTACTGGAACAGTTGTTACTGTTAAAATTGCAACAGTCTCTCTCTGATTTTATTTCTGATCCTTCTGAAATAGATATGGGTTTATTAACTTTAGACACCAGTGCAAATCCACAACTAATGTCTTCTATAATCATACGATGCTTTTCCACAAACATACAGGCTAAGCAAAGAAAAAACTATAATAGTCTGAAAACATTGTTTAAATGACATGATTTATAACATCTTTGCAGGATTCTTACTCAAACATCATACAATTTAGCATTTATTCAACCTTTCACTTCTAGTAATACATAAGAGCGGAGGGGAAAGAGCATTCCTTGCCAACTGGCAAATAAACAGCACTGCAACAGCTAACAGTGGTGATCATTTTTCTTTCAGCTTGAACAGTACTACAAATCAAAGCTTTCAGAAGCAGCCTGTTTCTTCCACAAAAATAAAATCATTCCAGTATTACAAATAAAAATAAATGCACATAAACCAGAAAAAGTTACAAATTATCTCCTCCCTCTCTCCACTCTATTCTACCTACCTCAAAGCATAACTGCTCCCTCCAAATGAGGGTCTTCTTCAAAACCACTACTGTCCATATTAGTCATATATCCTTTTCCTCCTCTGTACAGTCATCTGGATCTCATTGAGAAGGAACAATAACCTCCGGGTTTGTATCCTAATGAGCTTCTTGCCTGAGAAGCTGAGGGTTTCAGTCGCTTACTTATGAGCATAGCAGATAATCTGTAGAAAATATGCAGGGGACATGACACTGCCCTGAAAACCCTGCAACCTAATTCTGGTTGTTGGATAAATAATAGGAAGAGCAAGAACTGCAGTATAAGACTTTGTTCAACTTCAGAGTATGCAACTGTATCAACAAATGAATAAAATTTTACAGTGGTAGTATTTTCAAAGTCTACTATCAGAAAAAGGTTTCTCAATTTTAGAGGAAAAAAAAAAATCTGGATTGCTTGTTATAGTCAGATTACAGAAATTTAAATACTTGATGTAAATAAGAATGCAATACAAGAAATTGTGTTTCCATCTCCAGATATTTGTAACAAAATGTTAACCACTCTTTTTCCACATGTCAAACTGTTGTTTGGGGTATTTTTTTTAGTTTTTTTGTTTTTTAAGAGCTGTAGTGTTTCCCAACCGTTTTCATACATATCTGATATAAGCAAGCAACAAACTATGTGTATTTGATGACACTTTCAATAGTATTTACTATTCAGTTCCAGCACCATGAGCAAAATGTTTCCACTGCAACTGGTTTACTCTCCTTTTAATTAAAAGGTAGACTGCATAGTTAATACAGCAAAAATAATTATGATATTAATTACACTCAGTGTGGCAATATTTAATCCCTCCTGTCACAACCATATGGCAGGACAATTTTAAAACATATTGTAGCACAAGCATAAACTATTAGATGTTGAAAGACTTTCAAGCTCTGTCTTGCAAAAGCATTTACATGCAGAAGCATAAAACAAATTCCCCACTGATAATCCTTTAGACAGCCAGGTTCGTGCCCCTAAATTTCCCCAGGTATCTACACTCTGCAGGGATGAGAACTCAGACCCCGTGTCCCATCATACTACTCTCCAACAAGCTCTGCCTCTGGCCTTGTGAGTTTGTCTCTGCAGCAGTACAACTTCAAAAGGAGTTTTACAGAGCACCTCTCCCACCCATCCCCTTCCTTGCCATTCCAAAGCCCTGACAGTCCGAATCAATACTGTGCGTGTTATAAAATGTGGACTTTGTTTCTCTCTGGTTATGGGCCATCACCCGAGTCCCAGCATTCAGCATCAGATCATCATGGTCTTTACTAAGAAAGCTGACTATCCCAATTAAACTTCTCAGTCATCTATTCTGGCTACGGCTACGATCTACTTTGGTAGATCACTGTACAAATGCAAAGAGGACATACACGCACAAGAACTACATGGCTGGCTAAATCACTTCTGTGTATGCTCAGTCTGGGCTATTTTTTTTGTCATTTCAACATCAGGAAGTGCTTCAACCATGCAAAGGGTTTCTTTAGACACTGTACAGTAGTTTAGTGGCAGTGCCTTAACAGCATCACTTCCTCCATTGGTCTCGTCCAAGATAAGCCTATATATCCTCCAAGTTGTTCTGCAAGAAGTCATCTTGTATTCAAGAGCTAACAGCTAAGTCACTGGTATTGTCCAATTTCTTGCACTTGTTTTTCCCCTGCTGAGTTCTTTAAAATATATATGTTGGAATAAACATACAGCTCAATGAAACAATTAAGCTACTTCCTATTTAACATTTTAAAGAACTTACCAAATTTGGTGTTGGAATACACAATTCAGGAAATTGATACCTAGAAGTTAAATGCAGGAATTCTCACAATAAACCTCAACACATTAATTTTATTGTTGATACTGTCATTGGCACAGAAACAATAATTTAGAAATTTAATACCTATATAGTGTCACAGATATTTTCTTTTTATCCTACAATGAAACTGAAGCATACTACAGAATCAGTAAGTCCTTTCAAAAGGTGATGTCTTTACTATTTCAGAGCACAATACTTTTCACTGTCTAAACCACATCAACAAATTCTGTTGAATTAAATAAACAGGACACTTAGCACCCATAATAGAGAAAAGCAGAGTCATTTCATAAACATCTGGAGAGTCCTACTGCTAGAAAAGAAGTACTTTCTGTCATGGTTTAAGCCCAGCCACTAACTCAGAACCATGCAGCCACTCGCTCACTCCCCCTGCTCCTGGAGGGATGGGAAGGAGAATGGAGAGAATGTAAATCCACAGGTTGAGATAAGAACAGTCCAGTAACTAAGGTATAACACAAACCACTACTGCTACCACCAATAATAATAATGATGATAAAGGAAATAACAAGGGGAGAGAATACAATTGCTAACCACCCGCTGACCAATACCCAGCCCGACCCGAGCAGCGATTTGCGCCTTCCAGGTTAACTCCCCCCAGTTTCTATACTGGGCATGACGTGCTGTGGGATGGAATACCCCTCTGGCTAGTTTGGGTCAGGGGTCCTGTCTCTGCATCCTCTTAGCTTCCCATGCCCCTCCTCATTGGCAGAGCACGGGACTGAAAAGTACTTGATTGGAGTAAACATTACTTAGCAACAACTAAAAACATCAATGTGTTATCAGCGCTGTGCTGGGGCTCAAGTAGAAAACACAGCACTGCACCAGCTACTAAGAAGGAAAAATATGACTGCTACAGCTGAACCCAGGACACCTGCATATTACAATACCTTGCTAAGGAGGCAGCATATTAAATTGACTTTACCTTGTGGTTCATGTGTGGCACAGACTGCAACAAAGCAAAGTTATTAGAATTTCTGTGTCTCTTTTAATCATGCTTTCTAAACAGCTCTATGAGTCTAATTTACAGCACTGTCACCATAGTGAATGTCTGTTTCTCAAGAAAAATGAAAAACAACTTTAAAACCAATTCCTTTAACAACAGACTGCTTCTTTAATACCACCAAGAGAGCATCGCAATAGTGCAGACACTAGCTCATGTTTTAAGAGCACTTTCTTCACACACGGGCAAGCATGCGGGATGGTGAGCACTTGCCTCAGGAGCAGGGCCCAGTCTGGGAGCTCTGCTCTGGCTGCTCCAGCATTGGCCAGTGTCGGCACCCAGACAGAACTGATGAGAGGCAAGGCTGCAGTGCAGAGCTTGGGACAAGGGGTAATGGGTTCAAACTGAAACAGGAGAAGTTTAGGTTACATATAAGGAAGAAGTTCCTTACTGTGAGGATGGGGAGGCACTGGAATGGGTTGCCCAAGCAAGTTCTGAATGCTCCATTCCTGGCAGCATTCAAGGCCAGGTTGGACGGAGTCTTGAAAAACATGGTTTAGTGTGAGGTGTCCCTGCCCATGGCAGGGGGGATGGAACTAGATGATCTTAAGGTCCTTTCCAACCCTAACTATTCTATGATTCTATGATTCTAAAAAGCAAACTTCCACTGTTTGAGACATTCTTCCACTTCAGACTGGATGCAATGACATACATACAAGGTAACACAAACATCTTAGTGTATTAAGAAGAAATCATCAGCTCAATTTTGTTAACACCATCACTTAAATTTGTAATTACAGCATTACAAGTGAACACTTTCTTTTTTTCTTCCCCTCCAAGAGAGGCTGTAACAAACCCTATAGGCAGCCACAGAAGACATCACTAAGCTGGTTCAGTTCCAGTACTGATGTGATCACATCCAGTTTAGCCATATCATCAGATATGGCAGTTTACACTTTGCCTGCAATCAACTTAAAAAAGATGAGAGTGCAAAGACATCCTTTGGCATCTCAACCATGGGCTGAACTTAACTGATCTTGGTGTCGTAGCTAACTCCTGCAAAGGTGAGCTACTCACAGTGGCAAGCTGATGAAATTTATGACTAACCAAATTACTACAGTAAGGAAAGTTCTCCTGCTGGTTCTAACTTAGAGTAATGCTAACAGGCAGCACTTTTCTGCAGTGACTTTTTGAAAGCTTTGAAGTTGAACTTACATTTTGTTATAACAAAATTCATGACATGAAGACTGTGAATTACATTACAGAAAGGATTACAGGCTCTTCAGACAGATAAAACATTGTTTAGTGTGGATGAGTTGACTACTCTGTACACCAAAGCTTTTTGGACATTTTACTTCACTTTTTCTGACATGCAAGGAAAAGATCACTGTTAGGTTACATCTTCCATGGTACAGTATAATTTGAACACAATAAAACAAATCAAGGCTAACCAAAAGACAATAATTTCAACAATTATAAGAATTAAACCACGCATGTTACTATTTCAAGACAGATTTAAGAAAGAATAAATAGCACTTGATAGCCTGTCAGCTACCTAAGCAAGGCATGATCCTCATGTTTTTACCCCTTAACACGCTATAAAGTTACCTTAACAGAAGTTCTTTGGGTAGTTTTTTGTTAATAAGGGCTTCATCATTATTTGAGAAAACCTAAAAACAGAAAGAAAAATCATCACTTAGACCTACAAGACAAAAGCTTTTAGACAGTCTTCTCACCTTCTACTTAGGTGCTTAATTCTTTTAAATTACTGTTCACATTTTCAACATGTTAGTTGGCAATACTATAAAATTATTTCCATATACACAACAGGGCCACACTCACACATACACCTGCTATTTCCTAGTGCTAAGATGCAACTGTGCTAAAAATTGTGAAGCAACTTGACAGTCATTAAGCAAGCAATACGAAGACACATTTTCATAGTATTCTAGGCAACAGTGAAACTTCTAGCAATAGCTAGACACGTACAAACACACACTAGTTAGTGTTCTAAAACTGTCCTATTACAGAAAACAGAAAGGGGACACTTTGCAGTTATTCAGGTCCCTTCCTTTATTGTCTGCAGTGTAAATACTTCAGCTCAGGTATGTGAATGTGGATAAAATATAATAACCTAAATTCAAATGATTTACTGACACAGGTATGACAGCAACTGCTATATAAGCAAGGGAAGCACCTCAAAGAATGCTACCAGAAAAACTGAAAATACCTCTCACCCAGAATTCCCTAACAGATCTCCTAAGCAAAAGAAAGTGGAGAGATTGAAAGAAAATGCCAAAGGAAAAAGCAGGCAATGCACAGGAAAATGTTTCTGCAAAAGACAAACAGGATTAGTTAACAGTTAAATAGATAAGCTATAGAAAGGAGATACTGACAACTTATTGTAAATATGCAGGTTTCAGACATTTTGCCATAGAAAAATGGCAATAAACAAAAAGTGAATCAGAATAATATTTACAATCAATTTCAGGAATCACAGTATAGACTGGAGAGAGTCAAAGTCACAAACAATCACTTCCTCTGCAAAGAGAAGATCATTAGGTAGTCATTTGCTGTCTACATTACCTGAAACAAAAGCCAGAAGGAGATCCAATATAGCCAAGAACTTTCTGAATGCCAAAAGGCAAACTGGAAGTAATCTTTCCCCTGTTCTTCACTAAGAGTATGCTGTTCCTGACTCAGTGTTATCCCTTGTTCATCCTACCATCACACTTATCACTTACTTGGCAACTATCTGCTTTCCTTCTTGGGAAAATAAGGAAAACACAAAAAAACACCCAAACAGAAAAAAACCCCAATCAAACAAACCCAAACAAAACAAACAACAAAACCAAAGAAAATCAAACCCCAATTCTAGTTCCTTAAGGAGAAAAACATTCATGGCTTTAAGCAGTTCTGCATGGCTGACTGCAGGTTGAGGTTCTGCTTTACATCCCATACCCATCGCTGTCAGTGTGCTGACTTTATGCTGAAATACACTATGCACACCAACACTATTTTTAGAAGTGGTTGCCTGAACTTAGCAATTCATTGATTTATGAATTATCTGCATGCATGCCATTTGAGGATTATATGCTACTCCTGCTTTTCATCTTACAGCCTGAAAACAGTATTATATATTGTGATAATTTTTTAGAAGAACAGTCAAAACATAGTCTTGTGTTTATTGCAGCACTCATTTAGAAAAAGAAGATCTACATGCCATCCTCATAGAACATAACATCACTAAAAACCAAAGTGAGGAAATACTTCTGTTGCAGAGAAGGAAGTTACCTCTGTGAAAGCACACTAGGTCTACCATAAAACCAACGAGTGAACTTAGATCTTGGTAATTCTGGCCCAGATTCTGAACATTCAGTATCACAGACCACTAAAAATCTTCTTTAAACTTATTCTACAGTTGCAGATAATTCCTCTAAGGTTACATCACCTACCATACACTTCCCACTTACATGCCTAAGTATTTTTAAATAAAGCTACTTTGCAGACTGCTACTAGTTAACACGTGCCATCGTTTTGCCAGTACAAAGGCTATCACCTTTTTTTTCTTTACACTCTAGATTCTCAGATGTATAATAACATGGATATAAGCTCACTGTATGAAGGCAACACAGTATTTAAGTTTTTGAATTTGCCACATTCAAAAAAATAACTTCCCAGTTTTGCTTCCCCTTCCAGATTGTTACACACACTAACTACCACTAGTCCTGGACCATAACTTGTTGGTACACCACAGTCAGCTTGACACTATTAAAAGCACCACATATTCTTCTCTTCTGGTCTAACAGTTGGTGATAAAGCTCTCCCATTTTCACTGGAATTACTGATGGAATTGTACATTTGTGGTTTTGTACCAAGTTTGGCAAAGAATTGCAGTATGTTCATAAAAGTACATTTTTCTCTACGAAGAAACATAGGAATATTCACCACAGTTTATCTCAAACATTTGGAAATTCCTTCCAATTACAATTTTAAGATCAAAACAAGGTTATACTAACGATCTTGGTGATAGCTTTTTTTAATGATGCAATTTCGGTTATTATCCAGTCCTCTTTTGAAGAGGACTATTGTCTTTACAGATGAAACAGTTCTGTTGGCATTATGGCTCAGTTCCATGGAGATATTTATGTATCCAATTTCCACTGACATCAGAGTCAATAAGGACCTTCAACCTGTCAACTTTACAAATCAAAAGTTATTAAAAAACAGACTCAAAAATAGACTTGCTTAGTAGCGTGCTAAAGCAAGTAAGTAGGGATAAATTTGGGAAAAAGGGAAAATTATGTCCAAGAGACCCAAAAGAACATCAGCAAAAAGATAAGACATACATACTGAAAACAAGGCTGAATTATTTATCAGGTCAGGAACAAACGCAATGTTGGGTCATTGTCACCAAAGGAGACAGCAGTTTAGAATTAAATCCATACATTTATGGCTGACAGGGCAAACATCCTAGTTAGACTGTAAATATTGCCACTCTAAAAAGCATAGTGTCTTTCAGGTTTTCACTGGCAAGAACAGTATTTATTTACTCTTATTTATGTAGTGATAGGCATTGTAAGGACAAGGTGTTTTAAAGGAAAATCCTGACGAAATAGAATTGAACTTTTATTCAGTTCCCCTGATGTGCAGATTTTTATTACCAAACACAAACCACACAAGCTTGCTGCACATCTCTCTTCCTCAATAGAGACACCTGATTGCTGCCTGTGCAATCTCCCCCTCACCATGCTACTGAAATCACCTCTCACTATAGTGACAGAAAAGCCAGCAGATCAGCTTTGCTACCCAGAGCAGCTCACAAGAACACTAAAGTTATGAGTGGCATCCTAAAAAGCTCTCTATTTAAATACAACAGAAAAATGGGGGAGGAAGAAAAGGGAAAACAATCTTGCTTTACTATAAATGTTGTATTCTCTCACATGTGACATTATAGATTGCTCTCTAATGGTCAGAGAACTGCTGCTAGCTGATGCTTTCTCCAGAAACGTACAATTAAAGCATTGAACAGACAGACAAGGCAGAATCATTTAACTCTATGCAAGCAGCAAAAGGTAAAGGTATCCAGGCAACAAAAGGAGTGTCAGACAAGCAAAGGGATGCACATTGCCGACAGAACAGAACTAAGTGATACCCAAGACACAACAGTTGGTGGCACAGGACTGGTGTTACATTAGAACTCACAGTAAAGCTTCCTGTATCAATAAAATTATGACACACCAAAGTGAACCTTGAAAGGCAATCCCACCTCAAACCAAGCTTGCCTAGAGCAGAGGCAGAATGGCCAAGTCTTTTGTTTCAACAGACACTATTTGCCCTTCAGGCTCTCACTCCCATGCTCAAACTGCTCACTATGCTCCATCACAAGCTTTGACTTTGTGCACTTTAAAATCCCAGCCATTCTGGTCTGTTTTGGTCACTAACCTCTTTTTCTCTTGGACACCCTCTACCAGAGCTCAGAGCATTTTCTTCAGTAGACTCACAGCTTCCTCCTTGCTGCCAGATAGATACCTACTGGAGTCTTTTACACTGGTCTTTCCTCAGGATCTCTCCTCTTCCAGCACTGTCACAAACTGACCAACGAAAACAACTAGTACCTCATATGAAATACTTCTGTACTTACTGTGTTGGTCAGCTTAAACAATTAAGGCCCACCTTTGCTGAAAAAGATGAAATACCAGGTTGGACAGGGTTTTGAGCAACCTGGTCTAGTGGAAGGTGTCCTTGCCCACAGCAGTGGGTTGGAACTGGACAAGCTTTAAGGCTCCTTCCAACCCAAACCATTCTGTGATTCTATAAAATATGCCTGTGAACATCTCTCTGTCTTTTGATAACGCCTTCCACTGACCTAGGGCTGCCTGTAAGAGCTATATTGCTTTTAAAGTTTCCCCAAAGTACATACTGTCCAATATATTAAAACCTGCCAGGCAGAAGCAGCTGGCCACACTGCCCACTTTGCTGCTTGGTTTTCTTCCAGAAGACCCATCATTCTTGTTTTGCCAGCACTGGTATTCATACCACATCATTCACATTTTACTGGAGGGAATCAGTCTGGCTTTGCAAGGTCCTGTTCTCACTGGGTGACTGATCAAGGTCATTTGTGAACTTCGGAGCTGATGTCCGTAGCTGCTCAACTCTATCTTGAGGCCTTTGGCTGTTCCAACTCTTAACATGGAATAGGAGGTGCTTGGAGGTTGCTTTGACTGCTGTCTTGAGCACACAAGAGCATTCTCAGTTGACCTAACAGCTCACATCACCCTTTTCTGTGTGTTTTTCAGAAGGGCTGTCACCTATTGCCAACAACATATTTGGAAATCACCAATCAAGCCCTTTCAACAGTATGACTTAATTACTGCAAGCAGTAAAAAAAGCAGTAGAAAGGTTTAACAGGTTAGCCTGACCTGTTAGCTGAGCTGGCCATTCTTTAATGCAAGACTTAGCCTCATCTCCTCTAAAGTCACCAATGAGACAGCAATCCTCTGAATTAGCCCCAGATATTAAGTAAACTTTCACATACTACTGTCTTACCAGTGCTGTTATTTAAGGTGCTGTGACACAGATTCATATAAGCACTTAATTCATGTAAATCCTGATACAAACCAAAGAGATACATCTTGTTCTAACCACTAGCTGAGATGGCAAAACAAACCCAAACTGCATGGCAAAATAAACTACCTCTTACCTAATCTTTCATAACTAAAGACTTGTTTCAGCTCGATGCAGGGAATAAATAAATAGATATCAAGTAATCCAACAACTACTGCTTAAACAGTAAGAAATTTGGAAAAAGCTGTTAATTGTATCGCTGCACATTCTGTAAACATGCATAAAAGAGACAGCTGAAAAAACAGGTTTGACAAAGTTTTACCCTCATCTTTTATTAGTCATATACTGATTGGTAAATCTTTTCTTCAGCTTCTTTTCTTTTAAAAGATGTTTTTAATGACTATTTCCTTCTTCAGATATTTATCCATTATTCCTTTTTTAAGGTTATGTGCTTCCAAATAAAAACAAAATAATGAAGCACTTAGATACTATTCCTAAAAACCAGAACAAAGCATTCAATTAACAGTCAAATCTACAAATCAGTTTAAAGCAGAACATGGGAAAACCCATATCATCTATTTTTCTGGGCTTGGAGATCAAAAGACCTGTGGCAGAAAATTAAAATGAGATGGATGAAGCAATTGTTGGCTATAGTCCATCACAAGGGTAGATTGTGCATCATGTAGTTTCTTTTTCTTGAGCAGGCAAAGAACAAATCACTCCTTAAGCATCAAGCAGAGACTCGAATTCAATTTGCAAAAGCCTAATCTCAAAACACCAGAGAAAGCTACTTTCCTTTGACCACTCATGTAACATTGAAATTGTAAGCAGAAAAACTGGGATGGATTATAAGGCAGCTTCCATCACAAAATTCACAGGGACTGTGTGCTCAAATTACAGTTTGTTTCATCATAAAATAACCTATTTAGTTTCACGGAGTCTTGAAGAATTATGCCATTAAATACACATTCTCAGACACTCAGAGCATGACAGGCTTCTGAAAAATGAGCCCAAGACAAAAGTCAGTGTCCCTTTCTTTTGGTGCAGCAATATCTGGTTAGGCATAGCCATTCAGTCTCAGCCATCCACAGATTCATCAGAGCCCTTGGGAGTACACCTTTCAAAACTCCTCTGAATCATTGCTTCTTCATATACCTGTTTTTACTGACATACATATAGCTAAGTTTTACTCACAGTTTCCAATACTAGCATACGAATTGACACACCAACAGCATAACAATGGAGACCTGGAATCATCCCAGAGTGTGTACATGGAGATTCTTCTGCAGCTCCATTTCCCCAGGAGTTTGCACCACTCTAATTTTGACTGCCACAGCTCTCCCTCCAGCTACACAATCCCAAAGCCAGAAAGGCAATTCTTTTTCTTACTGTACTTAGCTAAAACTGTGAATGAAACTACAGCTTAAGTCCTGACTGTATGGATAACAGCAGAAGCCCATCTCCCAAGCATGTGTGAAACAAAAAAATTGAGTATTAATATTTCCCCCCAATGTAACTGCTCTTCAAAAATATATTTGAGACTTAAAAGCTATAGTTCATTGCAGAAATTACTCTATAGCTTCTACAAATCCATTTCATAGCAGCGCTTGATCTGTATCATAAACACTATGTCAAAACTGATGGTTTCCTAGTACTGAGTGTGGGAAATCTTCATTACAAAGAGCAAACCTTGTCTGTGAGGCAATCTCCTCAGAGCATGAACCAGAAAAAAAAAAGATGACACAGAATGTGTGTTACAGCTGCACAAGCCATATATGTAGCATATAATTAATAATAGCTTTCAGTTATAAAAGACAAAATTAGGTACCTCTTAATGATCACAAGCAGCAATAATAACTGACTTCAAAAGGAAATAGCATCACAGTAGCATTTCCAAAACATCTTTTTCAAACTCTTCCAAGAAAGAGGTTGAAAATTAGAAGAGAAACAGGACACTCACTGAATTGTTAGTATTTACCAAAGTTTCTGGTTCTTAAATTTATGCAGAAATAGAATAACCTTGATACTTCTGCTTAAGAAGTATAGACCATTTTTTTGAACAACAAACACATGCAGACATTTTGCCCCTTAATATTTAGATAGCTACTGCATAACTTCAAGTCATGATACGGAAATGCCATTTCTCTGTGAAGCTCTAACCTCAATTTCAACCTCTGAAGACAAACTTGACATACAGGTAGAGTTTCACATTTATGCAGATTTGATGTCTTGTCTCCTTATTGATTTAAATTTACAGAACATACTGGTTAACCAGTTGAACAGCAATCAAATCCAACGAAAACAGAGTTTACTATTTCCTTCTGCCTGAAGGAGAACACAGGAAAACACTGGGATAGAGAAAGACAGTATACCATGAAGTACGGCCAATATTTTAAGGGTAGCAGCTTGATACCAAATTTAAAGTACTTTCTTGTGATCTACAGAGCAGTAGCTTGTGGTTCCAAGTAGTCATAAATGTGCAGGCCCAGAAAAGGGCACATTTCCAGTTTCAGTCCTCCTCTAGCAGGAGTGCAGTGGTTCCTCTAAGGTAAAGCTAACAGCCCAAAGGGTATCACTCAAGAGATTGGCTGGAGCTGATTATAACAGCTGAGGTGCCCTTTACTTTAAACAATGCAACTATTGTTGCATTTCCATTGCCGCTCTGTACCCAACAGAAATTATTTTAGCCAGTTTAGACACTTACATTCATACTGTAGTTTTGCTTGAGGTTGTGTTTTGGTTTTTTGTTTGGAGGGTAGGGGTGGAGTGTGGAGACGGGACTGGTAGGCATAGTAGAGAGCTCATTGAAGTCAGCAAAAATTATGCATCTTGCAGATTCTGTGCTTTCTTTTCTTGGTCAGGTAAATACCAAATTCCTCCTTATGCATCAGACACTCAAACGCAATTTACAAAAGCCTCAGTTCAAAACACAGGATAAAGGTACTTACTTTTACCATTCAAGCAACTCTGAGACTCTACACAAAACATACTGAAATAGAAGGTAAGGCAGCTTCCACCACAACATCGTTCACAGGGCGCGTACTCAAATTAACTTCAATCTCATCACAAGAATAATCCACTTGGTTTCATGCAGTCTTGTAGAATCAGGCTATACATATACATAGATTTAGAGACATTCATAGCACAGTTAATTCTTTCAAAAAATCAGTCTGAGAAGTTTGATCTTTAGAAGTTACTAGAAAAAAAAACCTTAAAACTGAAGAACAACTAGTTTAAACCTTGATAGACATACACTTAATTTCTTGATCCTGAAAAATAAACATGGAATTGACAGAGGAGATACCAGCATGCTGTGAATTTCAAGTTCATTGTTATACTCTTTCAATGCCTTAAGGTACCTTTTTCTGTTGTAACAGCGGATAAAGATTTCCTGCATTTTTAACAATGCAAACCTAACTCACCATTTAGAAGTTACTCTGTTTACAATCTTCCCACTCGGAAGCTTTACTATTCGAATATCCCACCCCGTGTTAAAAGTTCAAGTGGGAAAGCTGTTTTGTAAAAGCTCAGACAGCTGGACTCCAGCCCTATTGCATTCCAATCATGTCACCCAAAATACATAGCTCAAGTATAATCAGAAAATGTAACAGTCTTTGCATTGTGCTAAAATATAAAGAGGGAAAAAAAAAAGCCAAAACAACAAAACCAAACCCAAAGAAATCAATAGAGGATCATCTTCCTCTAAAGGTTATTAGAAAGAATGCAAGTGAATGTTGCGGCTTGCCTAACCTAGCTCGAGACTACTGTCTGAACTGTGAAGAAGAACTTTTTGGTGTCACAAAATCATCTGGTTTTGTCCTACTTAGCATATGCCATGTATGTGTATTTCTGATTCAGCAGAAACCGCACCTGAACTATTACATAAGTTGGTAACAATATTAAATCAGTGCAGTTATTCTGATTTCTTCATTGACAAAATCGCTGAAGTACTGTTCATGTGCAGCCTTCTGTTGGCATTCAGATCAATACTGTCACAGTGCCAGATTAGTACTATTTTTCTACACTAACCTAAAAATAGTTGCCATGCTCCAGTGAAAATCTGACTTTTAAACTTTCCACATCTGCTAGACTGGTGTTATCCCTCATTTTAACCAAGATGACTAAATATTCCAGTTGTCAAAATAAACAAGCAATAAGCTAATGGTCCGTCTGATTTTTAGGACCATTTGCATTCCCTATACTAAACAGGCTGGTGTTAACTGGCCAAAATTAATTCCTTCCTCACACTTCTTGAATTTTAAACTATGCAGCTATGAAGAATTAAGAAGGAAACAGCAATCTAAACAGGATTAACTCTATAACCGAGCAATTCAAGTATAAGAATGCACTGAATTTAATATATGGAAAATATGAAAAGACTTTTAAAATGATGCTATTTCATCCTTTTCTTATCACCTGTGATGTGCAAACTAAGAAGCTGCCCAACATAAGAACCTGCACAGCAGTAAGGCTTATCCACCATAATTTCTGCACTTTTACCTGCATCGTCCCAACAACAACTGAGTGCTCTTTGCAGATTCTATGTCTGCTGAGTTTAGATTGCTAAAGGTTTCCAATCAGGAATGCCAAAACGGACCACGAAGGAAAACTCCATACCTGGAGTTTGGTCAATGGAATATATTTACTTATATTGTGAAACAGTTTATAAATACTTTGTTTGTTGTTTTTCAGTCTGCAATTGTTGTAAGTTTAGAACATGAGATAAATCCATTTTATTCAATTGACCTTTAAGGTACTGTATATTCTCTGATGTGGAGTAAGACATGTGATGGAATACTAATGTGAAGAAGGACACATCATTAAGTAACATCATAATCACCAGTATTATACCATCCACAGCCTCATTCACTGCTTATTCCTCCATGTAGCAACAAATCACATCTTAGAATTAAAGAGAAGGAGCACAAACAAGTCTTCATGCAAGGAAGAAAAGTTCCACCACCACAGGGATATGCTCCATAGAATCATAGAATCAACTAGATTGAAAAAGACCTTTAAGATCACCAAGTCCAACCATTACCCCAGGACTATCAAGCCCACCATTAAACCATGCCACTATGGGCAAACTGATCTCCCCTTTATAGCTGCCCCTCATAACCTCCACTCACAGCCATCTCTCACAGTGGTCCACACTTGTATAGCTGTTGCCACTAGCCCCCATAGCTGCCCTTCACATCCCCATGGCTGACCTTGCTCTCCCCTCACGATCTCCCCTCATGGCCACCCCTCCTCTCCCTTCACGATCTCCCATCATGGCCACCCCTCCTCTCCCTTCACGATCTCCCCTCATGGCCACCCCTCCTCTCCCTTCACGATCTTCCCTCATGGCCACCCCTCCTTTCCCCTCACGATCTCCCATCATGGCCACCCCTCCTCTCCCTTCACGATCTCCCCTCATGGCCACCCCTCCTTTCCCCTCACGATCTCCCATCATGGCCACCCCTCCTCTCCCTTCACGATCTCCCATCATGGCCACCCCTCCTCTCCCTTCATGATCTTCCCTCATGGCCACCCCTCCTCTCCCTTCACGATCTCCCATCATGGCCACCCCTCCTCTCCCTTCACGATCTCCCCTCATGGCCACCCCTCCTTTCCCCTCACCATCTCCCATCATGGCCACCCCTCCTCTCCCCTCACATTCTTCCCCCATGGCCACCCCTCCTCTCCCTTCACGATCTCCCATCATGGCCACCCCTCCTTTCCCCTCACGATCTTCCCTCATGGCCACCCCTCCTCTCCCTTCACGATCTCCCATCATGGCCACCCCTCCTCTCCCTTCATGATCTTCCCTCATGGCCACCCCTCCTCTCCCTTCACGATCTCCCATCATGGCCACCCCTCCTCTCCCTTCACGATCTTCCCTCATGGCCACCCCTCCTCTCCCTTCATGATCTTCCCTCATGGCCACCCCTCCTCTCCCCTCACATTCTTCCCTCATGGCCACCTCTTCTCTCCCTTCATGATCTCCCATCATGGCCACCCCTTCTTTCCCCTCATGATCTTCCCTCATGGCCACCCCTCCTCTCCCTTCACGATCTTCCCTCATGGCCACCCCTCCTCTCCCTTCACGATCTCCCCTCATGGCCACCCCTCCTCTCCCTTCACGATCTTCCCTCATGGCCACCCCTCCTCTCCCTTCACGATCTTCCCTCATGGCCACCCCTCCTCTCCCTTCATGATCTTCCCTCATGGCCATCCCTCTTCTCCCCTCACATTCTTCCCTCACAGCCACCCCTCATCTCCCCTCACGGCCATCTCTTCTCTCCCCTCACAATCTCCCATCATGGCCACCCCTCCTTTCCCCTCACGATCTTCCCTCATGGCCACCCCTCCTCTCCCTTCATGATCTTCCCTCATGGCCACCCCTCCTCTCCCCTCACATTCTTCCCTCATGGCCACCTCTTCTCTCCCTTCATGATCTCCCATCATGGCCACCCCTCCTTTCCCCTCACATTCTTCCCTCACAGCCACCCCTCATCTCCCCTCACGGCCATCTCTTCTCTCCTCTCACGATCTCCCATCATGGCCACCCTTCCTTTCCCCTCATGACCTTCCCTCATGGCTGCTCCTCCTCTCCCCTCATGGCCACCCCTCGGCTCCCCTCATGGTCACCCCTTCTTTCTATTCCTTTGCGGGGCTGAGCGCTCCCTCCCTAGAACTTGCCATACGAAACCCACTATTGTTACACACACATAAATATACATAAAGTGATTTTCTGCCTTAAAAACCGTGCACTTCCTTATGTGGGAAAGGCTAGCAACTACGCCTTCTTCCTGTATCTATCACTGTAACTATCACTACAAAGCATCAAACACTTAAATTGTAACTGAAGACAGGGGTCATACCAGTGCCCTTTCCAAACACGCTGTGTCTGTTCCTACTCACTCCCCCTTACACACCTTGCCATCTCCTTTCACAACCATCATGATGCACCTCTCTCCTGCCACTCACAGTGTACACATACCGTATCACACCCCCATCTATTATACCCACAGAGCAAACCTCAACCAACCTCTTCCTCCTTTGCTGCACTCTCCCCACACATACCCGACGCTACATCTCTACATACAGATGCAACAAACCTCACGCCTATCAAACACACCCCACAAATCCATTATAAACACATCTGTGCATTAAAGCATTACAGCTAGGCGTACTTATACATAGAAGCAACCGGCACTCTACAGACACAAAACACCATACCCTATGTCTGCTACATGCATATAAAAAGTACAGATAATCCTTGCCACACCCATAGCATACGTGCCTATAAAAACATCCCCATATTATACCACACCCAATATTCACTATATATACACACACAGGCACAAGCCCATACCAGACAGCAGTGTACAAACACAACTAGATACATAGGATGCCATGTCATTTCCCTGGAAGCAATGTTAAATCTCTGCTACAATACAAACACAGACATAACCGAAGCCCAAATCATAGCAGATGTGCACACACACACACAGACATGTTATATATTATGCTCATGACCTACTGTACATCTTTTATACGTACACATCCCAGGCCACACCCTGGCTTACTGCACATGCATAAGCATATAGGACAGCACCCCATGCACCCACAGGGTGACACTGCCTTTCGCACCGACACACACGTTACCTTCCTCCCTACTCCATACGGAGGGACGGCGCACCTCTGTCACGCCCCAGCCGCTTTACACACCCATACACATTACCTCTCCCGTGCTACACAGCGGGACAGCACACCGCTGCCACACCTGACCCGCTCTGCACACAGCCGGACTCCAACCATGGCTGCTCCGGCGCTACACGGGGAGGACACGCACCCGCCGCACCTCATCACAGGCACGCAGGCTGTGCCCGCCCTGCCTGTGCTTTCATCAGCCCCACCTGCTACAGACAGACAGACGGACACTCTCTCCACCGCTACAGCGGCGGACGACACAGCCCGCCCAGCACCACATCCGCACCGCCACTGTTCACGCACACCCGTACCCTGCCTACCCCGCCCGCCAAGCGCAGACGTTCCGCCTGGCCGGGCCGCCACCTTCCCTCCCTCCCTCCCCTCGGGCTGAGGGGCCCGCCTGCCGCCCGGCCCGGCGGCCGCTCTACACGTCCCCAGCAGAACTCTCTCCCCACGGCGGCGGGTCCACCCGCCCTACCATCACCTGCCCATCCCACCTCGCCGCCGCTCCCCGCCCCGGACCCCAAGCGGCCGGGCCAGCCCCCCTGAAGCCCGACGGCAGCAGGGGGTGAAGGGGAGCGGCCGGCCGGGCCGAGCCGGGCCACAGGCTCACCATGGCAGAGGCGGCGCGGCGAGGCCGGTTGTCCTGGAGACGGGGAGCCCCGAAGAGGGCGCCAGGTGCAACGCCTGCGCGAGCGCGCCGCCGGAGCTGGGGCGGGACGGGGCCGCCGCCAGCACCATGTGACCGGCACCGCCCCTGCGCGGTGGGGCCGGGCCGCCCCGGCTCCGCCCCCTCGGCTGCGCCCCCCTCCCTCTCGCCTCAGGCGGCGCGGTGAGGGGAAAGGGGGGCGGTGTCATGGCGGCAGCCGGGGGAGGCGTTGGGGTTGGTGTGTTCGGGCGTTCGCAGCCTGTCTCCTTTGAGGGAGTCCGGCGCCTCCCGCTGCTTTCTCTCGGTGGTGGGGCATGGGTAGCCCTCGCCAGTCGGCCTTTGGGGTTTAGAGCAGGCTGTGTGCTTGCAGGTGAGGAGGGTTCGGTGCGGTCGCCAGGCTCTCCTGAAGGTGTGCTGGTTTTGGCAGGGCAGGTGTAGCTGCCCCCTGCTCCTGCGGTTTGCAGCCTGGCGTATTGGCTGTTGGTATGCATGTCACATGTATGATGACATGTCTAGTCCCGAGATACTGCCTTATAAACCGGAGGGGTTGCTGGGGGTGATAACCTCTTAAATTGCTACGGAAAACCCCACAAAAGCTTGTCTGTCAAAGAGCAAAGGGCTCTAAAGCAATGCATGCTGTCAGTAAGAGCACGGCTTGCTCCTGTGAACACCGCTGCCAGAGCCAAATACAATATTGTTAATAGCACATCTGCTCAGCAGTCACAATACCACATGCAAAAACAAGGAGATGGGAGAAAAAATTATCCCAGCACGTTCTGTTTTCTGTTGGTTCAGGCCTTCAGCTTTCTACGAAACACAAGTGGCCATTGCAGAGTAACTGGAGCTTGCTCTTTGGGACGGGCTGCATTCATTCCTGTAAGGAATGAAACATTTTGGTCTGATTAACAGTAGAATAAATAGTTTCTTACTCAAGTGTCCTTTCTCAGAACCTGTCACGGAAATAGTTGGTACACGCACATACCATTTGTTGGCACATCTCTGAAGCTACTGTGCTGTGCTCTCCAGGCTTCAGGGAATGACCCGGTTCGTACAGTTGATCTGGTTTGTGTAACAGGGAAGAAAGCCTCAGAAATGTGAAATATGTATAAACAATTTGGCCATGTTCAGCTGAATTGCAGGATGCCCGGACCAGCAGCTTCAACATTCTATTGGCTCACACTTAGAAAAATTGAAACAAAAAATATGACATTTTTTTAGTCCAATGCAGATGTCTGGGCAGTGTTACAAAGATGACAGATTTTCTTATTAGCACAGTAAAAATAAAGGAATTTATGAAGCTAGAATCTTTTCAAGTTGCAGCAACCTGAAGGTAAAATCATTTTGCAAAAAGAAGGCACATTGCAAAATAAAAACAATGTTTGATTAAGAGACATTCAGGATGATTAGTCCAATTGGGATCTGTTTGTGCAAGGGAGGCAAGAGAGGAGGCAAATGTGCACATTGACTTTTGTTGTGGTATCACTTGAAAATTCAAGAAAAGCTTACCCAAAACCCCTTCTAGATTGGCTTGAATTTTGTCAAGCATAAGCATTTAGTTGTGGAAATGAGACTTGTGTACAGAAGTGTATACATCCTGACCTGTCTTCTCCATTTCCTGTCTGCGGAATGTCTCAGGATGTACATCCCAAGTGTTAAGAGAATATAATCCATGTTCAGTGTTCTGTTTTCAAGCAAAACACAGCAATAGTTTGTGATGGAGAATTTTTTCATCCCAAAAATTCCTAGCTAACTCTAATTAGAGAGGAAGGGGTGAGCAAGCGGCTGTGTGGTACTGAGCTGCTGGCTGGGGTTAAACCACAATATGGTTGTAGGCAGCTGACTTTTTAAACTACTACACTGGATCTGAAGGAGCTCGTCTTTCCTTAAGTTAAATGGTTGTGACAGGAAAGTCCACATCTATTAATTACCATTATGAGTAACAAATGGTCAGTGATCTTGTTTCTAGGATGCTTTTTTGCTATGCTGTGCATGTTCACATTAGGGCATATGTAGATGATGTTTTAAGTCTGGCATGGCTTTTCATGCACTGCCCTGTAAGAACTAAAAGATCAAGACTTCCCAAGCTGCTTTTTTTTCCCCCAAAACCAGCAGCAGGACATGCCAGCTTTGTGCCAGGATTTATACTTCTGTGTTTCTGTTGCCTTCTCAAAAGTTACTTCTATACCACTAGTCGCATGCATACCATAGGTTGGGAATATCCCGCCCTATCCAGATAATTTGTGGGTGTCCAAATCAGTGACCTGACAAAGTGACACAGTGCACCCACAGCCATCTCATTCCTGGATGGTGAGAAGCACATAACTTGCTGTCAGACAGGGCAGCGACTCAGAGGGATCCTGGCAAGCTGCAGATGGGAATCTCAGGGCACTTGGCCAAGACAAACTCAAAGCCCTGCATCTGGGATCAGGACTTGCATCCTTGAAGAAGCTGGGTCCTGAGGCCATGAGGGGCTACGTGACCATATTTTGGTCACAGGTCGTATTTGACCCGGGTATGCAGAGCTATGGGTATGTCCCAGGTGGTCTTAATGCATGGCAGCCTGGTTGTTGTCCCTGTACAGTGGCTCTGACCATGCTGCCCTACATCAGGAAATTCCAGACAAATAAGGAAGCCTTCTGAATGTCAACCAGACAGTGTTTTGAGTCAGAGAAAGATGATGCGTGTCAGCTTTGTGTTTAAGACATTCCTATAAACCCATTTTTCCTAGTTTTGAGAGGTGAAGATTGGCCCTTCCATTACTTTCCCGTTATTTCAAAACAATTTGAAGAGTTGCTTTTAAACTCAATTCCATATTGGTGAATCTTTGAAGCAGAGAATTACTTTATATAAACAAAGAGTGAAGATTCAACCACATAAAGTCTTTGAACTTCAGCAGAGTCACTGAAAGAATGGGTTGGCAGTGCTTGACAATTATTATCTATGTGTGAGGGTTTGATAAGCCATGGCACCAGTCCTGTAAGTGCATATATGGTTGGTTATCCTCACCCACTGGCGTAGCTCAGTAAGAACAAAATCAGAGAGCTGCTATAGAAATTCCTCCATAACCAGCTCCAAAATTCTCTATGTGTACTTCTTCTAACATGGTACATTTGAAGTGTTTTCTCAGAGCATGCTTTCATTTGCCATGCAGAAGGATCTCTGCTCAGGTGCTTTTAATTTAATTCCAATTTAAGTAAGCATTGAAAATTCTAGTTTAAGTAAGAAGTGTTGAAATTTCTGTTAGATTTACCCTTGTTTGGGAAAACTAGTTTGGTAACAGTTTGGAGAGTTGACATGTTCCTGACAAGGACATAGTACATATGTTCAACTGCTGTTGCATATATCTATCAACAGTACACAGATATAGACTAGTTTTCCATGCAGCACAGACTTGCAGGAGTTTGACCATGTATGGCTTCCCCAGTAGCTTAGTATATATTTGGCTTAGAGCTGTGCTCAAAAAAGTGAAGTCAAAATTAGAGGAATAAAAAGTCATTGTAGTAAGATTTGTGTGGTTGCAAATAAAACTTAGGTTCACAAATGGAGTGGCTTTTATTGCATGTCCTAATCTGTGTCAAAATAGATGTCAATAGAACTTACTGTTTAATACTTTCTTGAATTTGTTCCCATTTGTTGCATTCATGTGAAAACAGATTAGCATGACACAAGCAGTGATGGAATAGGATACCCTTTACAAAGTGCAATAAAATCCTTTGCTCGTACACTGTGCTGCTGTGCTTTTTGCTTTTTTCCTTTTCATTTACAGACATTTGTATGCCACTCACTAAAAGATACAAATGTGAACTCTTACAGATATTTTGCGAAGATTTTTGTCTGAGCTTTGTGTTTTGGGGTAAAATATAGATATTTATTTGCATAAAAGTACCAGAGAGATGTTTCTTTATTGTTACACTCATATTCCTGGTAAAGTTTAGTAGACCTACTTTGAGTTTCAATTAAGTGTGTGGTAGCATCCAACAATTCTGCAGTTTGAAAATGAAGTTTGTTAAACCTGTTCTATACTGTACATTGTGCCTGGGAATTTTCTTATAATATTACTTTGCAACTGTGAAATACAAACATTTTAATGTAGTTAAGTTTTGGTCACTTAAGCTGAGAATTATTGCATCTGTGCTGTCTTAGCAGGTAGAAACCTGAGTGGAGTTTTATTGGCTAAAAGCAGAAGAGAAGATAAATACTAGAATTTTACATGGAGAATAAAAATGGTTGTGGTCAAATGTCTTGGTAGCATTTCTGCTTTCTCTAAACTTAGAATACTTGCTGTTGCTGTAACTGAGCAGATATTTCATGCCTCTGCCACTTCCATTATCATATATTTTCTTATCATGTATTTCTTAAATGTAAAAAATGTGTTTGATCCTTTGAAAAAGTAAACATTGTGAAACATTGGACTTTGATTTGACTTAAACGCAAAGAGATTCTTCTCATCTGGCTCACCAACAAAAGGCTGGAGCACAGTAGGGAACCTGGACAGAAATATTATAGATATCTATTTTATACAGCCTTCTGGTTCCTTTAGACTCATTGCTCCTTTCAGTGATGGCTCCTTCCCAAATTATCACTTTGAACCGGCCACCTGACGCTTTTGATTTATTTGTATTCAGTTGCTTGAGAGCATAATATTGGACACAGCTGAATTTAAGGCATCTAAATTAGCAGCTTAAATTAGAAGCACAGGTTCCCTTAATAATGACCTGTGAGAAGTTAAGAATCTACCTGTTCCATATTGACTGCATATGGAACCTGAAATTAGATACCTCAAGATGTAAACACAGTTATATGTACCAAGTGAGGCATAAATATTAATGTTATAAGGATGTTCTTTGGTGCTTAGTGTAAGATCTTAGGGAAAATTTTGATTTTCATGGACTCTTCAGAAGATACATTTCCACTGAAGATGGCCCATGTTCAAACAATATACAGCTGGTCAGAGGCAGTGTTAGAACTAGAAAGCAGGAGTTACAGAGCATGGTATACACTTGGAATGCAAATCATGGGTTGCCTGAATGTCCTTCCAAAATTAAATGAATGTTTGCAACCTAAACTCAAATCCTAATCCTACAGACTCCCATTCCTAGGTAAAGTACTTGCTACTTTGATTTCACTATTAATGGTAGCAAGCACTGCTTTGGATAGCAAGTGTTTGCAGATGAATCGCTAGGTTGCCTTCTATGGAATAAAAATGAGGACAATAATTTTGATGCAGGTTGAAACAACTGCTAAACCTATTACTAATGGTTGATTGGAAATGCTGTAACATATCCAAAAAAATGTGCAGTAACATAGAAAAGCATGCAAAGACAAGGCCAAGACCATATTTCTAAAGAATTTCCATAATCTCTGCATTTTTATGTAGGAAATATATTTAAAATATGGAATACGTGAGATCTAAAAACAACTATCAGTTTGGTCTGGTGACAAAATCATGATGGCAACCCTTCAACTCCCTGTTGTAATAAGCACTTTAGTGAAGAGAATAATAGATTTTGAGTGAATCATACTTATTTCAGATTGGATATGTTATAAAGACAATACATGGATCCATGCAGAACATATTTTTGTGTCTTTTCATCATCAAGAAAATAAAGGCACATCAGAAAAAAATCCGTAACTTTAACAGCTTCTTTCCTTGACAGTCACAGAACTAAATTAATCTCCACTGTAATTCTACTGACATCAATGAAATTAGTGCAAGAATTCATACTGTGAATTTCACTTAGGTTTTTTCTTTTAATTATACCTTATATGGAAAATAGAAACAGCCAAGAAATTCCAAGGGATTTCTAGAAGTTGTCAGTGAAATGCTGTCTGCTTTCATAGAGGTTATCCATTGCAATACCTACTACTTTGGTACATGTATTATGATGCTGTTTTAATTTTCTGGAGGACAAGCTCTTTGCAGGAAGAAAGATTGGCCAGAATGAAAAGTATACACGCAGTGTACCTCAAATAGAGCAACTCTTTCAAAGATACAGAATGAGACAATTACTTTCAATAGCTTAGGGGCAAGGTCCCTATTTCATTAAGTCCATTGGAAAGATGACACTGACATCAGTGCGTCAAGCTTTGGCATGGTTTAAGATTTCCTCAGAAGTCCATGAACACTCAGTACTAAGCAGTAGAAAAGCTTGTACCTTGTGAATGGAGAGGCTCTGATGTCTAAAATAGCTGCTCTGGGTCCCATCACTTGGACCATATGATCTCCCATGACAATAAGGCTGCCTTCTCCCATGTCAGAAGGCAGACAGAAGTCCTCCAGGTTATTCTTTAAAGAGCCTGAACATCACCTGCCACTAGAGGAAGCGATTTACAAGTTGCATCCATGGACAACATACATGTTGGGTGTCAGGTCTCACATTCTCACAGCTAGTCAATTCAAGTGTAACATCTCCTTTCTTATGTTAATGTATTATTGAAGGTCACTTGTTGGAGGTGCCTTACCTCCTATATTGTTCCTCTACAGGAATATTACCAGCTCTTGTGTATTTTCCTGCCCATGGCAGGAGGATTGGTATTAGATGATCTTCAAGGTCCCTTCCAACCCAAACCATTCTATGATTCAATGACTTTTTGCATCCATTCTGTATGTTTTCTGCAGCAGGATGGCCTTACATGTTTTCTCTCCCTGTCAGTCACAGTCTGGCTAAGACTGTAGGCAGAAAAGAGTCAGGAAATGAGCAGGCTTAGGATCTCTGAAACTATTGGGAGAAAAGTCAGAGTTTGGAGGAGAGTGAGGATGGATGAAAAACAAATGTTACACAGAGGAGTGGTGACAGCTGGATGAAGCAAGTTTCAAGCAGAAAGAGTTATTGTTTAAAATGTGACACTGATGCTAAGCTATTACTACTACTACATACTGTGACTTTATGTAGAGGTTATCTACGCTTCTATTCTGTTCTGAGAAAAAGATCCAATCCTGAAGTGATGGCAAACAAGGTAATCTTACGCAAGGAAGGTAGAGAAAGCTTTTTACATGCCAATTAAATTACTTTGCTTGCAGATTCTCCTTTTGTAACATTCTGCAGCATTACCCCTTGCTGACGTTTTCTCTCCGATTTTACATGGTTGCACTGAGGTTATCCATGGTCATCCCCTTGGTGTATTCCTGGCATTCACTGACTACTGCAGCACTATGGGGTTGATGTATGGATTTGGGAGATAGGATGCTGGAAATGAAAACATCAAATGGAAATAGCAGAAGCCTCTACATTTCTCAAGAGTCAGCCCTGTAGAGCTCAACAGTAGGAAGGTAGCCATGATTTTAGATGAGCCTTAAAATCTTCCAGACTGCAACCCAGAATTCATCTGAGTGCAGAATGTCAGAAAGGGTTAAACCCAACACAAAAGAGGTAACTAAAGTTGTCTTTTCCAGCAGATGTTTTTCTGAACAGTACACATAATGATTTAGAATTACAGAACCACAGAATAATTCAGCTTGGAGGGGATCTCGGGCAGTCATCCTGTCTGACTTGCTGCTCAGAGTAAAATTGGCTCTGAGATTAGAGCAGGTGGCTCAGGGCTTTAGCCAGTTTGATCTTGAAAACCTCCAAGGACGGAGATGGCACAGTCTGTCTGGGCAACATATTCCACTGCCTGATTATCCTAATAGAGGATAAAGAGAAAAAAGTTTTCCTAATATCCAGTAAAAACATCTCGTGCCTGTTGTTTCTTGTCCTTCCATCATGCACCACTGTCTGATAAGCCTGGCTCCATCTTCTCAGCAGCCTCCCAAGAGGCACTGGCAGGCTTCTGTTAGGTTCACCCAAAGTCTTCTCTTCTTCAGGCTGAACAAGCTGTGGTCCCTCAGCCTCTCTCCACAGGCCTCCCTAACCATCTTGGTGGCCCTTCACCAAGCTCACTCCAGTTCAGCTTGTACTGGGATCCAAAACCATGCAGTATTCCAGATCTGGTCTAATGACTACTGAGCAGAGGGAGAGAATAACTTCTCTGGAACTACTGGCTGTGTTACTGTTAATACAACCCAGGATGCAGTTAGCTACCCTTGCTGTCAGGGCAGATGTTTTTTGCTGCTGGCTAATGCTTTGGCTTCCTGACCCCCAGGACCATCAGAGTCCCTTCCAGAGAGCTGTGCCCCAGAGAAGGGAAATGCCACTTTGTTCTGGCTTAACCTCTTCTACTGACATGGTCCTGAAGCCTGAAGGTTCCAGTGGTCCTGCAGATGAAGGAAACAAAGAGGGTTTCTTCCCACAAAGCGTAGGGTAGTCTAGGGCTGCACTTATTACCAGATGAGCTGCAGCCTTTGTAATGGATGCAGCAGAAGTACACACTTTGGATGTGTTTGGTCTACAAACAAGGTGTCTGTGTTCCCTTTGTAATGAATGGAGGCAGGCTCCTTGTTCAGTGAGGCCAGATGGAGGCAGTGACTTAATTTCCCTCAGCAATCACTTTGCTCCCATCATTTGCTCTTGCTCAGCTGAGGAAAAGCCTGAGAATCTTAATTTCACACCCTCATGGAACATGAAATTGCTACCAAACAAACATTATCAGCTCCAGTTGCTTTATCAATCTATACTTTTGTAGATATATTTTTGTCTTTGCTTGTTTTTTTACCCTTTCTAGATGAAAACGACACTTGACAGCAAGATGACCATTGCACACTACAGAAATGAACCAGGAAATTATGTTAAGAAGCAAGGCATTTGAGTGAGCCTATTTGTAGAGAATAAGGCTTCACGTGGGTGGAATGTGCCTGTTGCAAAGGTTCTGCGGTAAAATTTACTGGAGCATAACACTGGGGGTTTGAAAGACACAGATAAGCCAAACCAACATACATGTTTGCACTGTTTAGAGATGCATTTTCAACACGGGGTGGTAAACCAACCTCATTTCAAAGCAGTCCAATTCTCCAGGCGCTGTGTATATCAGCAGGAAATTGAAGCCCATACTCAGAGCAAGGCCAGAAGAGAAACTAGTGCAGTTTGACAGACAACACAGCACAGGACTAGGGTCATGACAGGAGGTGACGAAGGAGGAAAAGCTGGAAGAAAGTCAATGTAATTAAAGATCACAGAAAGAAAAGCAGTGCAATTTTGCCTTTAGATCCCGTATTAAAATTTTTCACCTCCTAAAACCATATTTTTCAGTAATATTGCATTGAAAACAGTAAGTTACTGGGGTGATAAAATATTATTTCCTTTATTCAAGCTATTTCCTGACAAAAATAAGGTGTTTTCTGTCAATTTTGTAGTAACCAAAGAGTAAGTCAGCTCTGGACTGGCACTTGACCTTGTCTGATGTCAGGTTGTGTCACACTTCAGCTCAAAAACAAGCGTGGTCAGAATCCAATGTAACTGTAATCTATTTAATTGAATTTCACCAATTTAGGTGGACACAATTTGGAATAGTGTATTGGCATCACAGCAGCTGTTTAACTGCAGTGTTATTAAATTCTGTAGTCATTCAGTATGCCACAGCTTTATACCACACATTCATATTCTCAGAGATACCATGAAATTTAACAGTTAATTTCACTGTAGCCTGAAATAGTGCAGACAGTCCAAACTTCTGCTACAAATTACACATGGAATTACCTAAACTTGTCATTCAAAAACCTCTTTAAACATCTACAAACCCAACAGTTGTATCCAGTCTGTGCCCAGTCCGGAGGCACGTGTATTTGCCCACAAGATTGCGTGGTAGCACCTGTACATGAACATTTGCACTGGAAGTTTTAAAACAGGAGAAACTGCAAAGATGTTGAGACCTCTGAAGTCTGGAAACAAGGCTGGTAGGTAGCTGAGTAAGTACTGACTTGTGTGTCAACCCTCTGACTTCTCCAGCGTGTTTGGTTTTATGGTTTATCATTGGTGTTTCAGTAGCAGTGATTTGTAGTTAATTCCAAACTGCAACCGAACATCCATGCACACAAAGAGAGTTTATTTTGCAGTGGTAAATAAAAGGTGAACAGTTACTTCACGCTGGTAATTATGTGGCACAGTAAGCCTAGGAAGAGAAAATGTTGACTTCCTAGCACCAGTATTTTCTTTCTCTCTTTCACTCTTTCTAATCTCCCAAATGTTTTTTTTAATGACACATCTTACGTGCATGTAGTGCTTTTCATCCAGAACAATGCCAAAGTGCCATACAGGCTCTGTATTGTACTACTGAAGCTTCACAACAAATGCATTTTTCTGTATTAGCGCTCTGTAAGAAAAAAAAGGACCCAGTGTACATGACAAAATACATCAAGAAGATGAAAGCATGCATATTCACATATAACTTGTTAGATCGAGATGGAAGACTGATGCAGAACCTCCAATATTGTCTGTATCAGTTTTCCTTTTAATAGTTCAAGTATTTTAATGGCATATTAGTTAAGGCTTCATGATCTATAGAATAATCAGTAGATATTCCAGGCTTCTTTATGTTATGGGAGAGAACAAAGCAGGAAACATAAAACGTACTATAAAAAAACCCTGAAAAATGTATTTCTGAATTTAATCTTACTGCATAAATTGAGTTTTCGTTTCCATTTCACTTGTTTGGTTTTTGATAAATAGATGTCTACAACTATCCTCCTTGTTCTTTAACAGGGGGAAAAAATAAGAGATTTTTCTCAATTGTTTTGCAAGTGTAACTATTAACTGAATCCTATTTGGTTTGCATTTAACATCCAAAACATTGTAGTAACAGGTACTTTGCAGTATTTTAAAAGCATATGGTTTTACATATAAGTAAGGCTTGTATTTTAAATGTTACCTATATTTTCTCATGATTAGTTATGAACTTTGCCCTCGATAAGTCCTCTGGGATATAACCCAGCTGAACTTTGCAGCTATTTATTGTCTCTAGGGCAGTTTAAATAACAATTCTGCGTAACAGTCTCTCAGTTTGAGGGAGTTTCAGTTCTAACTTTGACCTTAGCATTTCAGCAAGGTCTAAGCCAGGTTGATTATCCATCTCCATAATTACACTATTAAAAATGCAACTCTATATTCTTGTAATTATGAAACTCTTCCTCCTTTGCCTGAATCTTAAATAGCAGAGCTTTTCGTAGGAACTTTGCTTTGGTAGGAATCACTGAATAGACTTACCTTTTCCGAAACTGTGGGGACCTTGAAGTGTAGTGTCTCTGCACCTTCTGTTTCAGCATACAACAACAAAAACAGTGCATATTTTATCTCAGTTTCCTCTTTGGAAGGATGTCTGAGCTCTGTGTCTGTGCATCACATCTAATAGTTCTTGCATACCTCGTGTCTCTCCGTGCGCCATTGAGTGCCCATGTGCATCAGTCATTGCACAAATAACACGTTTCCACACGCTCACCGAGAAACATCATAGATTTAAACAGGATCTTTACAACAGCCCTATCATGCTGGAATGAATTTTCCCAGCAATGTGCATTGCTAGGCAAAACTCTGCACTCCTTACCCATAGTGGTAGCTCTACTGACATAAACACAAGGTCAGGCATTCAGCATTGTTTCCTCCTCCCCCATGAGCAGGAGCAGTCAGTGATGTACAATTGAATTCCCTGTCACAAATGTGACAGAAGTGGACCTCCTGTAACAATCTCTGCCTTGTGGTTTTGGTTATTTGCTCTAAATTCTCGTGACCTTTGCAAGGGTAAGAAGGTGCTCTACCAGGACACAATGGTAGCCATCACCGTCGTCCTGCTTTGTGGTTTGCCTGGAAATTGCCTGCAGTTTAGAAAAGCTTTCCTTTTAATTTAGTGCATATGTGAAATAAATTATACTATGGAATGGTGCTGTCAAATATTTATTTAGTATCTCAGTACTTGGACTCACTTGCCAATCAGATAAAATTAGGTTTGAATTCTTTGATACTGACATCATTTTCCTAACTTACAAATTCACTCTCAGACACAGAAGTAACGAATGTTTGCATTGGCCTGTTGTGAATAGCAGCGATGTTTAGGAATTTTAATGTACACTTTAGTGTTTTCATACTGTCACTGTGAATCAGTGCTTAATTTTAGCTAGAGACAGCTTTGTCCTTAAACTACTCCTTGTGTTTTCCTATTTTCTAATTCAACCTGAGTGTTAACATTGGCTCCTTTTAGATGATTTGCATAAAGTTTCAAAGGCATAGGATTTCCCAGGACATTACTAAGCAGCAACAGTGGCTGCAAAGCCAAGTTGTATATTGCTGGGTCAACAAGATTGGCTTTTAACAATCAAATAGAAAACATAATTGAGAATAATGAGTAGTATTTTGAGAAATGTTTTACTGTATGCATTACTGTGCCAACATCTGTCTACACAATACTGATTATTATCTCTCATAAAAATAGCATATGAACTTGTGAAGTTTATGAAAACAAGGGCTGCTCTAAAACGGGCTGAAGTCAGTGGGACTAGTTTAAAAATAGCTTTTCTTCTCTGATACTTGCTTCATACAGTATGATAAGAAGTTTTGTTGTGCTTTAAGCACTTAGCTGAAAATTTTGCACACAGTTAAGTTAACCATGTAGTATACAGAAGTAGCATCTTAACTGGGTTCATTTGGCATTGGTAGAGGTTGATCAAAATCCAAAAACTAAGCACAGACAAAAATATGGTTGTGCTGAATTTGCTTGCTGAAGTGTAGTAAATCCAAACAGCATATAGAATCATAGAATCATAGAATAGTTAGGGTTGGAAAGGACCTTGAGATCATCCAGTTCCTGCCCCCCTGCCATGGGCAGGGACACCTCACACTAAACCATGTCAGCCAAGGCTCTGTCCAACTTGGACTTAAACACAGCCAGGGATGGAGCATTCACAGCTTCCCTGGGCAACCCATTCCAGTGCCTCACCACCCTTGCAGTAAAGAATTTCTTCCTTAGATCCAATCTAAACTTCCCCTGTTTAAGTTTTAACCCATTACCCCTTGTCCTATCACTACAGTCCCTAATGAACAGTCCATCCCCAGCATCCTTATAGGCCCCCTTCAGATACTGGAAGGCTGCTACGAGGTCTCCACACAGCCTTCTCTTCTCCAGGCTGAACAGCCCCAACTTTCTCAGCCTGTCTTCATACGGGAGGTGCTCCAGCCCCTGATCATCCTCGTGGCCCTCCTCTGGACTTGTTCCAACAGTTCCATGTCCTTTCTATGTTGAGGACACCAGAACTGCACACAATGCTCCAAGTGAGGTCTCATGAGAGCAGAGTAGAGGGGCAGGATCACCTCCTTCGACCTGCTGGTCACGCTCCTTTTGATGCAGCCCAGGATACGGTTGGCTTTCTGGGCTGCGAGTGCACACTGAAGCCGGCTCATGTTCAGTCTCTCATCAACCAACACTCCCAAGTCCTCCACAGGGCTGCTCTGAATCTCTTCTCTGCCCAACCTGTAGCTGTGCCTATAGCTCTAAAATAAATAGCTCTATTAACATTGCATCCCCATTGTGTATTTACCTGTTTTCTCTGTGTTGCAAGACTGAGAGTTTTATCACTGTCAATTTTCAGTCAGATAATACAGCATATTTGATAAGTTTTGCTTGGCCAACATGAAAAAAAGAAAACCGTGCATGAAATTGGTGGGGAGCAACTCATTTTGAGTCTCCAGTTTTTCAGGTCTGTGGTTGAATTTTGTTCCTTAAAGTCTTGCATGTGTGGCTGCCTTACTGATGCCTATATCACTAGTGAGGGATCACCAAAGTTCTTGAGAGCACTGGTGGGAATGTTGCTGAAGCCATTAGTGGCCAACAGTAGAAACACAGAAAGGTGAGAATGTCTCTGTGTGTCTGTCAGGAGAAAAGAAATTGACTGCCAAGGATAAAACTTGAAGAATTAGGTTAGTTGGGCAGTTAAGAGGGGAAAAAGGTCACCTTCTTAAGCATTGTAATATTATAGGAAGTGGCATTACAACAAAACTGTAACTCTAGTGGCTATTTTACTCTTCATTGATTAAAAGCCCTAACTGTGCTTTGATGAGGACTGCTTCTGTTTCACTGAGCCACACCAGCTTTTCACTAGAAGTTATAATGGAAACAGCAATTGGATATAACCATATGCAGTCTAACCTGGTAATATCAAGCCCTGCTTCTGTGAGACCATTTACATCTGCAGTCAGTGAGACTAGTCTTACTGACATCATATAGAACAGCCTGTTAGGGGACTATCCAAGAACAGAGTGAGCTCAGGCTGAAGAAATCCCAAAGGGTACTTTTGTACTCAGTATCTCTCAGTCATAACCAAGTACGCAGCTTCTCTATTTTTCACATCGTGTTATGCACAACCAGCCCATACAGAGTATCACTTCCACCATTTACAGTGAAGAAGGCCAAGAAAACAAGGCAGAGGAACTGAGGATCTGAAATTGTGGGGTGTGGATGGTCAGCAGAGCTTTTTCTTGTGGTTCATTGAATAAAACATTTTAGAACTATAATGTGGTAGATTAAGCCACTGGTACCGGAAAGGAATGGGGTCTGCAAGCAGATATTTTCCTTACAAAGTGCTGGAGCACCATCAGAGTTCAACTAATTGAGCCAGACAGCTTGTTAGACTGTCTTATAAAAGCTGGATGTCTGGCTAGATAGCTTTTGGCACTTTGAAGAATGGAAAGGCAGATTTATGAACTGGACAAATGAGCATTACAGTCAGGAATTTTTCAAACAGTTTGGCTGTATCTGAGACCCCCTAAATGCACCATTCAGCCTCAGATATTGTTGCTGATTTTAAGCACCTTATCTTCCTGTGCATTTCACCTAAAGAGGCAGGATAAGTTTACAGTCCATTTTATCCCTGCTTACCCAGTGACATGAAAGCTTCAAAATGACAAGAAGATTCAGGAGGGAGATAGGTGTGCCTGCACATAGAGGAGGAACAGGGTGATGTTAACATGCAGAAAGAGCTTGATGCACTTCTGGAAGGGTGAACTGAATCTGTGTTCTCCTAGTATCGCTGAGACTTCAGAAATATTCAGCTTCCTCACAACATACATATGTTCATAGCGGGCATGCATCGCTATGATACACCCATAAATCTCTCGTGTTAGGCTCAGTTTGGACAGGAATTGCTGAATCCTTTCCATGGCTTACTCTCAGGAATTAAGCCCTAACTCACCGTGTCCTGAACTACACTGTTGATTAGTCTCCATATCCTCGCCACCAGCAAACAGCCAACAGCAGCACTGCCAAGGTTTCTGCACTTGTTTCTGTCTCTTCTGTGTTGAACGTCATTCCAGTTCAGATCCATCAAAATATCCAGTGCAGAAACTGAAACATTGTGGGCAGAAGAATACACAAATCAGAGTTTCTTGGAAAAACCCAGTCTCTGTAATTGTAAATAGCTGGTTTTCTTCATTGTATGCTATTTCCTGTATGCATTTCACTATTTCTGATTTCTGAGCTTTAGATCAGCTTAGAGTGGAATGGATGGATTCATGCCTGAAAATGATTGAAAAATCAGGTAGAAGCTGCACAGAGAGGAGCATGTTGCGTGTTTTCCAGCATGTTAATCAGACAAAAAATACCATGACACCTACCAGGGTGCCCGACACCTGAGCTACGCAAACAGAAGGAAACAACGAAGAACAGGGAACACTTGCAATTTTTTGATGCCGCTGCTCCCTCTCCTAACAAAACAAAATAGAAGATGAGAGTTAAACACTTTTTTGTACATCACAATTTGGAGAAGTTTCTCATTTAAGCTAGGCCGTTTCCGACACATCGTTCAGGCTGTTAAAAGCAAATCAAAGCAAATTGGAGGGAACCAAATCCCCTCCAGACCCAGGAGGAAGAGGGTGTTTTGGTTTAGCATGTGCCCTTCTCACCCTCAGGAACCTGAGAACAAATCATGTTCACCGCTTGCCTGCATTATCACAGTATCGCTCATTTTTGTCATCATTTGCTGTCTGTGGCCACACAAGGATATGTGCCCTAGAAATGAGGCAGAAGAACATGTTGGTTTCGGAGCCAAAATCAGACCCCATCCTCATTTAGGAATTGAGAAGGGAGGAAGCACAGCATTCACAAAATTCCTCTATTCATTGTTTCAGTCACTGCTGCTTCTTTTCCCCGCTTTTAGGGTGCACACTGCTGGTTTGTAGGCGATAGGTTTCAACAGTCAGTCTTTAGAAATCCTGCACTAATAAATAGGTAAGAGTAGAAGAGGAAGCAAACGTATGGAGGAAGCTCAGACTGAGTTTTGGCAAATCCTACACTTGATCTGTGTTGCAGTGTTGCCAGTGCTAAGTGTTCCAAATTCATATGTGATGAGGGTGGCTTAAAAATAATCAATTTGGAGTTGCTTTTTATTTGCCTTCTGGCTTAAAAAGAATCAATCTGAGGTTCCTTTTATTTGCCTTTGGTTTCTGAGCCTTCAGGGTATGCTCAGATAATGTTTTCTCAGAAACCATGTGTGCTAGAAAGCTGCTTTCTCTTTTCCAACTAAAAATTGCTATTTCTAAAGTCAAGCCCCAGCCCTATGCTAAGGCTTCACGTACCAAACAGCATCAGATCTGCAATAAGCTTACTAGAGTCGCAATCCTTCATCTTGTTCCCTTCATCTTTGGTTTTATTTTTCATAGGTAAGGGTGAAACGACAGAAGTAAGAAAGTGAACAAATTGATACGACTAAAAACATGAGAAGTTTTTAGTTAGGAGTTAGGGTAGGAGGGGTAGCGACTTAATAGATGAAATAGAAAACCAAGGAAAACAAGGGTGGAAAGAGAGATGAAGTGGGAGGCTGGCAGTGTTCACAGACACAGCAAAAGAAAGAGAGAAAGCAAAGCAAACAAAGAGGAAACATCATTCTGTGTATACCTACCCTTTTAGTGCAGCAGCTGCTCTGGGGCTCTGGAAGCTATCAGCACTATAAATAGCTCTGTATCTGTAATTAATGATTTGAAGCTGTGCCAGTATTTAACCAAGGATTAGCCCTGCCTAAGCAAATGGTCAGCAGCACGTGGACCCTTGGAGACTAGGTGTTCTCAAGCTTTGAAATGCTGCACGCTCATGTTGTTCTGCATATACGTGTCTTCCGGAGAGCCAAGTTAACTTGAAATTCAGAGATCTTTGAGTGTTGGGTTGGAGGAACACTCTTTTAAGTTCTTAGGTCTGAAGTGAAACCTGCAAAATTTGTTTCCTTTAGCAGGTATATATCTCTGCTGAGGGCTGTCACTGTCTACTCTTCTATAGCCTGACTATATGTGATGTCTGGCTTTCAGAAGGCTTGAAGGAGTAGTTCAGCAAAACACACTAAATTCTGGCTTTCTTCAAAGTAGAAAGTTCTCATTTTTAGAATTTCTTCTGTATATTTTTTTGCTTGTGTGTCTCTTGTGGCATTCCTATCCCTATCATTTGATGTGGAATTGTCTTTTCATTCGTCTCTCTTTTATTAGACTTTTAGATGTTTTTCTCTCTGCCCCCAAAATCCAAGTTGTCCTACTCAATGTACATTGAACTGCCTCCCATCTCCTTTCAAATCTGTCAGTGAATTTGCAAGATTTCTGGCTATAACATTCATCTACTCTTTCTTACAGCTTGTGAAATAGATGCATCATGTTTAGTTCCCTGTTTAGCCACTCTGTGCATCCTGTGTCCCTATGGAACAAAGAGCCGCCAGTAAGTTATGTACATAGGTCAGGAGACTGGATTTACCTCTGCTATACTTAGTTGGTGAGTCATATTTAATCTAGGGTAAACATCAAGAATTTTTATCCCCCCGATTTCAAATGCAAAGCCCAAAATAAGAGGTTTCTTATACACTCTACCTGGATGGAAGGATTCTCACTGAGGGCTGAACAAGAAACCAGAGAAGTCTAAGGAGAACCATAGAAGCAGCGATATTGTGACTTGGATGGAAAGCCAAGAATGTTCTTGTGGTACAACCCTGACTAATAAAGAATGTTGAAACACTAAAACAATAAACCTCTCTCTATTGCATTCAGAGGCACAGAATATTTGGACTTGCATTCATCTGCAAAGCTCTCATGCATTCACCTCTCCTTCCTGAAGACTGTTTGTCTTATTAGTAAGTATATGTTCCACAAGAGCAACACACAAACTGAAAGACACCACAAACAACCAGCCAGATAAAGAGAAAAGATGGACTGGTAAATACTCTATAATCATAGACCAAACCAGAATGAGCAGGTCTTATTTTAGGCACTATCCATTGGTCAGTAAATACATTGCTGATTTCAAATCAGCTTTTAATAAAGTAGCTTGGTCAGCAATGCCTCAGCTACTGAAATCAGATAATATTTATTGTACTATTAAATACTGGGTTATTTATTCAAATATTGTATCAGTTACCTTCAAAAATGACCTTCCTAATCCATAACTTTTTTCTCTGCAAATACTGAGCTCTAACTCTAGCCTCATTTCATGTTTTAGAGCATCTTTATCAGACATTTACTGAAACATATCACATGCTCATAAGATGCACAGAAAAAAGTTCTCCAAGTAGGACGCTTTAGCTACAAATCTAATTGTGGAGGTATCAGCATATGATGAGGTCTGCAACGTTAGATCCGTGCCTGGAAATCACCTATTGCCAGGTCCTGAGCTGCAGAAATAAAGGAGCAAGGAAAATGCTTCTCTTTCTTTCTCTCCCTGCCTCTGTCTCATAGACCCACACGAGCACACCCATGTGTGCGTGTGCATGCACGCATGCACGTACACACAAAAAGCTTCTGTTTTGATTCAGTTCTACCAGCCTCTTTGTGCAGTTACAAACTGCAGATGTTCCGAACTCCAGGGCACGGTTCGGTTTCATTTGCAAATGAAATATATGATTTATATATTCAAAATAAAATGAGTCATCTCCTCAATAGCAATATTCAACCCCTGGACTGGCCCAGGCATCCAGAGTTACTACAGATTTACTTATAGAGCTAAAATGATCAATTCTTTGAGGACACACAGTGTTGGTTTTTCTTTTCCCAAAGGAGGGAGAATACTTCTTTTCTTTTTGGAATAAATATTTTAATATAAAAATATCCTGGCTACTTCCACTGCTAAGAGTGTGTGTTTTCATGTCAGTTTAAAATTAACGTAACAACATACATGTATTTTTTAGCCACTAATAGCCCACTACTATTTTTGTCGTGAGCAATAAAACATGATGGTTGCAATGTCAGTAGCCTTACATTTGTGGATACACCAATTACAATACTTCACATTGTTCAACTCAAACCTGTTTGCACGAGCTGACCAGTTCAAGGGGCTGACTCCTAGACTGTTAAAACCAGTTACTGAGTTTGGTACACAAATTATGTTGTTGCCCAAACCCACTTGTCGCTATGGCTTGTAGGGCACACTTTAACAGCTGTTTAAGTGTTAATCAGCTCCTGACAACTGGACTTACTGTAAGGATGGAACTTTAGATGTTGTGGATGGTATCTGGCCAGTGATTATGGTTTGAATGTTGTGTATCCACTTTCCCTGACACAAACTGGAGCGTTGCATTGAGAGGGAGAAGATGCAAGATGGTGTTCCCAAAGTGTAACCTAGCCACTGTAAAACTGGTGGCAGGTAGGTCTGCTGTTGTAAGTTGCTTAGGTATTTGATCTTCTTTGAAACAAGTTCTCAGTATCATCATACAGCCCAACACAACTGCCCCCTGCTCACACCATCACCTTGCAGAGGACCCTGACATTGGCTTTGAGTCAACCGCACTTTTCTTGGCCCTGTGTCTGTCCAGCAAATCTGGCTCTACTTCTTCAACCTTCTTCCTGCTGGAAGAGCTGAGTGTCCGCATAAGTCTCACAAGCTGAAGAGTTTGAGAGAAGATGCAGAAGAGATTGAGAAAAAACTGATAAACGTCTTTCCTGAAAAGATGGGAAGCCACAGTGGGCAGGGATGTGGGGGGGGATTGAAAAACAGGAATTAGGTTGCCCCAGGCAAAGACCTGAAGAGCTTGATCTTTTTCTTGTATTCTCCTCTCCAGGCATCAGTGCCCCAGACTCCCACAGTGGTTTGGTACCATCTGCATCCACATCAGCTTTTCCGATCTACTCTCTGTCATGCTAATTCCTTAAGGATCTTTGAATAAAGCCCTAGCATATCACTCAGCAGCTTTCACAGTTGGGCCTCTTTCACACCTCTCTCCAAGATACGCAGATACTTGAGGAGAGTGGAACTGAGCATCTTGGAGCTAAGATGCCAAGCATGCCATTACTAAGGTCACTCTAACTTCTTAGTAAGACAATAGAGCATATGAGAAAGGCAAACACTGAAGCAGCTTTGAGGCTTTCTGGTCACAGATGCTCATTCATACTTGGGAAGGAAATACCTTTCCACTCTCCCCGTTTTCCCTTCCTCCAGTTAGCACACTTAGCTTTCACAGCTGGACCTCTTCCATACCTCTCTGCAAGATATGCAGGTATTTGAGGAGAGTGGAACTGAGCATCTTAGCTCCCAGATGCTGATTTTGCTATATCATCATGTCTGTTTACTGTGACAGCCTGCCATAAAAACCTTTACTTTAGCAGTGCCCTGTGCTCTGTCTGGCTCAGCCTTTGTTCCACCTTGACCTTGAACTACAGGCACTGAGATAAAGGACTTCCTCAGTTGTGATTTGCTCTTGGTCACATTCCCAGCAGCCGAGAACCTGTGGAGTGGATCAGAGCCACATATGCATGCAATAAACTTCAGTTGACCCAGTTGGTATTGTGAAATGCTGGGGTTTAGGTGAGCTGTATTTCAGAGGCTGTGCACGAAAATGTCAAGCAAATAGAGTCAATATGTAGATTTTTGGCCGTTTAGCATCTGACCACTCAGCTTTTAAACATCAGCTGGGCTGTATCCAAAGCCATGGGTCTGTAACACAGCACTAGAGGGCAGAGCTAACAGCTAATGAGAAATTAAGGGTGCCTTAGGGACCAGGGAACATACATTATAATGGAGTTAAACAAACTTTTAGGAGGCTGAGACACAAAAGTCAAAATATGAGGTGACTGGTAAAATAAATGGCACATTAATAGCAATGCTGGAAGCATGACAAACACTACAGACGTGGCCTTGCGTACTTCCCACAGCCCTGCTTGGGAGCATTTGCAGCTCTGAGAGATGCCACTTCTAGCCTTCTGCACACCTCCTTCTCCCGTATTTGCAAGGGAGAACTAGACCTGTGCCTTTGGAAAGCAAAGCTGAGCTGCTGGAGCACAATTCTGCCACAGGAAGACAGCTCCATGCCAAGTGCCACAGACGTGGCAGCTTATGAATTTGCTGGAGCCAAACTCTTCCTGCCATGGGTGCTCTGGCCCTGTAGTATTCCTGGGTTTCGGTGCAATGGGACTCACGAGTGTCTGGAGGGACTGAAGATGGAAGTGGATAGAGAAGGTCTTGGGATCTGTGATAAATGCTGGAGTTCAGCTGTTGCTTGTTGGCCCATGTTGACCCTGTGTGTCCAGTGAAGTATATCTCAGAGCAATGCCTGCAGTGTGGCACGGCACTGATGCAGGTATGGGTGTTTGTGTAGACACTGCTTCAGAGGAGATTCCAAGCATCAGTGAGATCTGTAGAAAGGGACTGTCTTTCCTCTGGTTGATGCCCAGGGAGAAGATGAGTCACAGCCCCAGCCTGAGGCAGACAGCAGGTACCAACTAAGGAGATGCAGGTAACCTTGAACTTAATTTAACTGCTCTCTCGCATCTAACTGAAGATGGTGGCTGGTGAAGGTTAGAGGGTGTGAGAAAAGGAGGGCAAAACTGGAACAGGAGTGGCTTGTCTGAAGGCTGAAGGTGGGAATCGAGGCAAGGTATTAGATTCTGTCTGTACCCAGACTTTTACAGATGCCCACAGGGACCAAAGAGAAACCCTATCGCAAAACTGGAGCACTTTTTTACACTGCTACATAATTTTCACCCATTAAACTGCTGCAAGCTTGCAGGAAAAGAAGAAAGAAAAAGTTATTGCTTTCCCCCTGGTCAGATAGATAACACCGACCAAAGCCAGGCAGACATTTGGTTTACCTCTGTTGGTCAGGAGAAAGAAGGGAGTTAATTTTGTGCATCACTCATACTGTGGCTGCTGTTGCATGCCCAGCAACCTTCATGCTTTTCTTGAGACTGCTCCGTCATCAAGAAATGAAGTGTGATTTTCACACTGATTTATATGATTTTACAATGATTTATAGGAGTTGTGGCCTGTCCTATGACAACACCTGACCCACCTAACGTGATGCCAGTGTAAGAATCGCCCTTTCTCAGGGTCAGCAGTGCTGGGACACAGGTCCCTGTGTTAGACACACCACCCACAATGTGGCCAATATGCCTTTTCCTTTATTTCCCCTGTCAGCTCCCTGAATTACTTCCAGGTAGTGCTGCACGTTTCTCCCTTTTCCTTTAATGAGGTGCAAACACTCTGTATAAATAAAAGAGAACGTTCCCTGCAGCGAGTCGGCTGTTGCAGGCTGCCAGACACTGAAAAATGTTTGTCTCTCTTCCTGTTGCTTAATAATTCCCTCTTTACAAACAAAGAAATCTTTCTCTCCCTCTTTTTTGCTTTCCCTTCTCCAGTTGGCTTTTGGGGGTTAGAAGCTTGGATACAGCTGCAGAATAAGTTTGGATCCCAGTGTACAGTAGGTGTACTATCCCTGAACACAATAGGTGTACAGTACTACCCAGGGTTCCTGCCTGCCTTTCAGTCACACAGTCTCCATACTCTTTAGGAGATGTCAGTCATTGCTGTGCTTGTATGTAAATGCTGTATTGTCTATTAGGTATTTCAGATTCCTTTACGTGGTGCTTCGCCAGCCAAACCATAATTCTTTGTGTCCTCTTTGTAGCAGCAGCTCAAGTCATAGACTTCAGGAAAGCTGTCATCCCCCATAATAATGACATGGCACTACAAAGGTATCTATAAAGCAACTTAGGTTCATTTACTAAGAGTATATCAGAATGGCATGTAAAGTTGGTTACAGTTATCTCCATCTATATATGACGGGAGTCTGAAGAGGTTGTGCAGAAGCATTAGCAAGCTGTAGAACCTAAATTCTCTTGGTTTTCCACAGTTCTCAACACTTTATCTAGGGAGAGCCATCATCAGCATGTCTGGCCTGTAGGAAATCAACTATTTCATGACATTTACATGTATCAACAGCTATCTAAAAGCTTGGATATGATAACTCATACCTGAGTATGGATCACCACAAAGGGTTTTGGAGGTATCCAGTAGAGCCATCATTTTGTGCAGCCTCTGCAGCAGAGCGTATGGCACATAGCTGTATGCCTCAGTTATTTCTGTGTTTATCTCTTTTCTACTTCTTTTGGAGACAGTGCTTCAGAAGTTCCAGACTATATGATAAATTCTAATAATCACGCTGGTTACAGCAATTTAATCGCCACCTTCATCACATATTAATGTAGGTCTCTTTAAAAAACAACTAAGATTTAGGACAAGAATTAAACCTAAAGCCTGTATTTCATTTAAATTTAATTTCTTTAAGCTAAATTATGCAGACTGTCATCATATGAAGCTATTGCATTATGCAGAGAAACAAACAACATTTCATGCTTTAGTGACAGAGAGGTACCTTTTACTGAACAGATTTATTTCTATTGTGCTTTATTCTGATATGAAAAGTGACCTTTCCTATCACTTTCCAGCATTCCCCAAAGATCAGATTCTTTGCCAGCTGCAGTACTTTAACAAATCTGCCATCGTCTTCCCTGCTTTGCTTGAGATTGCAAATGTTTCTGAGCGTGTCTGTTTGCTCAAGGCCTTAGGCTCCTAGGCCCCTATCTTGCAAAGGCTTAAGATCATGTGTTAGAATTTGCACAATTGGAGCCCTTGCATCTATAATGTTTATAGTATGTGAATTTTTAATGGCAGAAAGTTAATATGCCTCATAGTAGATATGAAGAGACCAAATACAATAATCTCTATTGTAAATACACATTGCTGTTTTCAAATGTGTCTTTGTTTGCTTGTGTTTCCTTTACGTGTTTTATTTAGTACTGAAAAATTCACTCTAACATGAATGACATATTCCAGATGTAAACGTATATAGATGGTCTTCAGGTACTAGATGCCTCATTACTGTGCGCTTCACAGCACTTGAGTGCTTTGTGTGTGTGCATTCATATGTGTATGTACATACTTTATGGCCTGCTGCCTTCACGTGTTTTACTCCCTATGTAAAAGTTTGCACATAGTGAAGCACTGTTCTATAAAATATCACTGCTGGCACATTCACTACTCCCAGGGAAGGCACAATCTAGGAGCTGTGTAAAGATGCACGTACAATCCATCTTTTGTAATGTGTCATAATACATTGGACATCGTACACTGAATAGTTTGACCAGTGTGCTACTGTTGTGCTGTGAATGCCAGAGGTTCTGAGCGAAAGGTTATGTCTGTTTCTAACCATCTTAATTTCCAAATCTCATTTTGAGCTTTTGGTTCCAAGAAGCACAAAACCTAAAGGCAGGATTTTTGCCTGATTAATCTTGATTTCAAGAAAAAACAATGTGTACATCATTTCCATACAAAACATAACCAGCTTTAGGTAAACCTTCCAAAATGCATTAGGAGCAGGGATTTTTGCTGATAGAAATATTAGATTGGAAGGACAACTGTTTGGCAGTGAGGTACTTACCTTCCAGGGGTTAATAACTGTTAAGTGTCCTTACCTTACAGACTTATTCTATGGTTGAGATGGGATAACAAGAAGAAGCCAGATTATTCTATGACCTGTTCATGCCTTCAACAAGGAAAAGATCCCGTGGCCTCCTGGAATTCTGTAAAATCAGTAAGATGTTCTACTCAAGAATACAAGCCGAGATTTTCCAAGACAGAAGCCAGAGTGGCAACATGCCTTTTACATATATCAACACAAGGAAATGATCCAATTATAGCAAAACTAATCCAACAGACCTTTGGAATTTTAGGTGGAAGTCAGGAAGATGCTGTCCTTTCCTCCAGCTGCTTTGTCCAAGCTCATGAGGACAGCGAGGGGCCAACAAAGTCGTCAGCCCTGTGACAAGTGTCAAGGAAACCTGGAGCTATTGCTGTGGTCACATCAAGTCTCTGTTAATGTCTGTGTGTCTTGTGGTAATTACTCAGTTTCACAGCATCTCTTCGCTGTCTAAGTGTGTAGATTCATCGTCTTCTCTCATCTTTTTGTGTCCACAGCTTGTTAAGGTAGGGGTAGAACTACTGGTATATTGGGGGTTAAAACTGTGTTTTACACCGTTAGATATGCCACCAGTGAAAGAAACACAGATTAAAAGAATGCCACCATTTTCCCTTGCCTTTTCTGTCATGTTGCATGTTAATTTCTGTTGTACAGAGCATGCAGTTTCCCTTGGAATGAAATGTGCTTACATGGTTACATCAACTGTCTCATGTTAAGGATGGAGTCAGCAAGAAACTGCCCATCCTTCTAATCTGGGAGGTGTTCCTTATCAGTCAGGCTGGCAAGGCAACGTAAAGAAACCTGCTCCATCCCTGTTCTCTGGCAAAACAGAAAATTCAAAGCTACCACTCTGAAAGCTCTCAGCATGTACAGTGGGGATAAACACAGGGGAGAAGGCTGTGATCCTTTGAAAGCCAACAGGATCAGAGCATTATCTGCCCAAATTAGTCAAACAGGTATTTTTAAAGCTGCTGGTATTAAGGTGTTACTTGCTTCCTTCAGCATCAGAAACAGAAGTTCCTGAGCTTCAGTCATTTCAGTCAGATTGAAACCAACACTGGGCAGGTCCATTCTTATCAGAAGATGCCTGCAGCTGCCTACCAGCACCTTGTCGTGCACAGTGAGGTGGGTCAGGTCCTCACTCCTGTTCTGGTGGCTCAGGGTTTCGAGCAGATTTAGCATTTTTATTCCTTTTTTTTTTTATCCCCAGCTTCAAATTTCGAAGGGAAAAAATGTTAAGAAGCTGAAATAAAAGCAGAAATGGATGGGAACATGCAAACAGCATTTCTGGGTCCTGCTCCGTTCCAACAGCAACACAAAACTATTCCGTTTATTTATTCAGCGAAATAAACCCTGGCATCACTACCAATATGTTTCCTCTTATTGTGGGGGTTTGTTTTGAGCTGCGTTGGGACAAATATAGGATGAATGAGAACAAGGGACAGATGTCAGTGCTGTTAAGTGCTAGTGGGAGCTGGAAACTCCCTTCATCAGCTGCTTTCAGAGTTCAGACTTGACCAGCACCATTCAGCTTGTCCAGGAGTGTTGACAGAGACCAACTGACAGACTCCCACTTCAACCTTCAGTTCCTTATGCCCATCCCGAACCTGGGATCTGAAACAGCAGGATTAACCCATCCCAATCCTGATCCTCAGGGAGGCTCAGCCACCACGGTCCTGTGCCGTTTGTCCCCTTTACCTGAAGACTTGCTGCAGCAGCCCTGACCTACAGCCCTCAGCAGCACCACTGCCTGATTTCATATTGCAGAAGAGAAAACACTCCCCACATCGGAACATCCCTCCAGAGAGGCACAGCTAAACCCACAAACTCACCACGTACCAGCATCAGCTACCTAGCTGCCCTTCTCCTCTCAGCCAGGGGTTTCTTCTACTCCTTGTCCTTCCCCCCCTGCCCCTCTTCACTCCCTCTTGGCTTTTACATTGCTTACACCGTGCTCCATTAGGTATTCACTAACAGGGCAATGTGACTTTTCACACCAGCTCTTTGCATGCACTGCCCTGCAGACTAGGCTGGATAAAGCCTCTCCCCAAACCCGGCTGGCTGGACATCATCCCCCCCCCCCCCCTTCCCCTCCCCTTCACATCAGCCAAGCCAAGGATTCCTCTCTCCCTCCCTCTTTCTTTTTCCACCCCTCCCGCCTTCAGTGCAAACCCAAGATGCAGGCTCCTGCCGAGGGAAAGTGCTCCTTGGAATCATCACCGCGGACCCCGCTGCGAAAGTGCAGAGGAAGAGAGAGGAAAAGCTTTGGCAGCCAACCTCCTGCAGCTGAGGGCTTCGCAAGCAGGGCAATGGCTTCAGGCTCTCAGAGGTTCTCTCTCACCTTTCTCCAGGGCGTGGGATCTGCCTTCTTCATCCTTCAGATCATCTCTGTTCAGGCTGATGGTGAGTTCCCTGTTCAGTGTGGGCTGGGATTGCTGTGGCTAGAATGAGAGCTATCTGTTGAAATGTGTTATTGCATAAAAAAACCCCAAACCAACAAACCCAAACTTCTTTTTTTTTTCATAAGAAACTTAAATACACGCCCAAGTTTGGGTTAGGAAATGTCTGATTCAGAGTGTTTCGAGACTCTGCAAATACCCTGGGGTTAAGCAGAGAAAGGAAATAAGATCCCAGAAGGATAAGATTATTTTATTACAACAAAACGACAGGAGAGTGAACTTTTCCAGAGGAAATAATAATGGGGCAAAGCCAGAACACAAATTAGAAGACTCAGCTATGTTTTAGGAGAGCTCTATAATGAAAAGTATTTTTTCCCCAAAGCACTTCCCCATCTGCCCGCTTCAGATGCCCCCCAACATCGATTTATACAGGCAGGTACTTGAGGAGGGAAAACAAGAAGTCAAGGGCTTTTGTAACCTATTCTGCTTAGTACCACACACACTGAAGGTGACTGCTCACCTTTCTGCACAAGTTTCATCTGCACTTCACTGCTGAGGGATGTGATCAGGACATGGATTTGGTTGAAGCACCAGCTACCGGTTACTCTGAAACCGGACCTTATCCTTGACAATAATCCCAAATAGCTGCAAGTTTCCAGTAGCCTTTTAATGATTGAGGCTGTAGTAATGATGACCAATTTGCCTCCGCAAAAACACAGCTTCTTTTTGAGACAACTCTGTCTTTCCCTGGTAGAGCAATGCTGAATGGCCACTTCTTCACTCTCACAGCTGCGATAGATTTATGCTTGGTCTCATGGTGTTTTTACTTCAACGCACTAATCCTTTACCATCCATGTCTGCTGTATTATTGCAGAGATCTTAAACATGACAGGACAATAAGAAACCTCTTCTTTTTGTTCTCAGAATATTTTTCTTCTTTAACCTAAATTTGTGTCAGCTGATGAGAAAGTATGGCAAAGGGGGAAAGTGAATCTCGCCTGTATGTTGCTACCACCTTGCTTAAAATACCCTTTATAGAACAGAACCCTGTCTTGTAAATGTGAAGAAAAGAACTTTTCATTAAGAATAAAGGGAAATGAATGGGTCCGGCAACTGTGCTGTGTTGCAGGAGGCAAAACTGCAACTCTGCTCTTAGGAAATCCTCCTTCCCTAGTAAAATGCCTCTGAAATGAACTAAAAAGCAATGCATACCCATGAAAGAGGGCTCTCCACTGAGCATAGGTAGGGACAGGACAGGAATAAGTAATTTCTCTTGCTAATAATGTTACATCTGAAGAATTCCCTTACCTTTTCAAGAGCACAGACTGATCTGTATTGCTTCTATAGGATTAATGGCATATTCTCGGCTCCTAAACAGCCATCCTCTAAAAAAGAAAGGGAAAAGTATGTTGTAGATTGCCTTATGTCAGAGTTCATGGCAGTTTTTAGTTGGCATTCAAGAGTTTGTTCATATTGAATTCACACATGGTACAGCGATTATAAGTAAGGGTTAGAATCTCTGAAGTATATTACAGTTGTAGATCAGCACTATAATAGTGTGCTTCCCATTTTCATGTAACTTTTAAGTATCATTGTGAAAAACGTGCAAGTCCTCATTAACGTGCTCTTCAGCGTGTTTTCCTGGTATTAATATTCCAGCAGACAGCTGTAACACTGTCCTGTAAACTACCTGGCGTATTATACATTGATACTGAAGAAAACATGATGTGAACTTTAAAATTTACTCCTACATTTACTTTACATGTTTGAGAAGATCTGACAGTATGAAACAGGGCTAATACGTTCTTTATAAGAGATTCTGGCCTGATTCAGATAGGAAACCACCCTCTCATTTGTTCAACTTGTAGGTGAAAAGACAATTGTGCTACTCTAATACATGCAAATCTGTCTTAAGTGCCAAAGGACCATCCTGGGTGACACATGTATGTGTGTATTTGCTAGTTTTAACTGAAACTAAGTGGCTGATTTGCAATCTGCTGAAGGGATTTTGAATTCACCTTGTAAAAACCCTGTGAAATTCAGACTGGCCCCTGTTAGAGGCAAACCTCTGAAGCTGATTGCAATGTATTTCCCTGAGGAAGACTTAACTTTATTATCATCTCGCACACAAATAATGACAGAGAGCAGGCAATGAAACTGGAGACCATCAAGGTCTGGTGAAGATGTAAAGCCTCAAAGCTTAATTGATCTCTTTTGGCTAGTATTTGCCACAGCACATATTGCTGTAGTGCAGACAGACTCCAGACAGATCAAGGTAAATGGTGAAATAAAAGATGGCTTTGTTTCGTTTTGCAGGTTTTTTACCATTGAAATGTGCTTGCTTATAGCTATTTAGGTTGAGGTCAGCCGGACATAAGGCTTCTCAAGGGCTTGTTCCTGCTCTGACGTACCATAGTGTGCCATTAGTGTTAGTGCAGTTACTGGAGGATAATACAGGTTATCGTGATGGGTCTCAATTATATCCATGCAAATGCAGGGTTAAGTCCTTTGCATTTGCACTGGAATAGGAGAACAAGGATGCAGCTTCTTGTATCCTGCACAGGAATCACCTCTGCTTCCTTCTTGTAGTTTTTGACTCACTCTTTTGTCTTTTCACAGCTGCTAAAATACCCATAAGTGTGAACCATATGTTTCTGCAGAGTACTTGCTCTGAGACTTAGCATGTCAGGAGAGAATGATGGCCATTTATCTGCCTTATTAAGACACTCTTGATTTGAATAAATGTGCTAATTGCAAACTTCACTCGTTGTTCCAAAGTGGAGTTGGTCACTTGCCTGAATTTGGGTTCTATGGTAGATGTATAGGTCAAGCCAGTCAACTGGTAGTGACTATGTAGAGTGACTGCAGAGGTTGCAAATGGAAGGATCCTGAATGCAGAAAGCTAGGCACAATTAGGTGAGGATCCGAAGTACATACTTCTGACCTAGAACCAGACATGTCTGATGTCAAAGGTAGGAAAAAATCCTACTATATTCTTTCCTTTAGCTTGCTTTGCACCTTTTCTTGTAAGAAAGAAGAAAATGTACTTCTTCTGTCTGGACACTTGCATTTGAGCAGCAGGTGTGTAAGGACTGGAGGCTCCCACCTGCAAATAGCATGTATTCTTTTATGATGCAAAACCAAACACGCAAACCATCCCAACTACTTGATCCTAAAGCATGAAGCAAAAATAAAGTTTAAGGTCAACCTGCATTTAGCTGAGGAGCAGTTAAAAGGTGACCTCCCAGTTTTGCTGTTTTCCTGATGATGTAATATTTTAAGTGCTTTGAATCGAATATGACATCATTACTTTAGTCTCTCACAGAAATAAACTCTACATTCATGAATGAGCAGCAGAACTGGTAATTACCCGAATCTCTGCTTGTAATTTTGCAGATTTACTGGAAATTACTATTACAATCAAGGCTTTTGTTACACACAACCATTGAAATGAAGATTGTATTGCTCTTGAAGTACAGAAGTGAGCTGCCCTTCCTCTGCTCTCTTTTACCTCAATTGGAAGATTTTGCCATTTAAGTAAAAAGAAATTAGACTCCTCATTTGCCCATCTTTCACCACATTTATTATCTATTAGTTCAGATAGAACTGATTAGGTTCTGTCCTTTGACCTAGTATCTTGTCATGAGACCAGCACAATGGCCGTGCCTTTCAAAGTGCTTTCATTTTATATTACTTGTGGAGACATTTGTACTTCAAAGTGTATTTGGTTATGCAGTTCTAGGTTTCTTCAAGCATGATGCAAATCCTGCTGAAGACATGAAGAACTCTGAACTCATTTCAGTGAGCTCTGAACCGTGCCTGTATGCTGCAGGAGAATTTCTTCTTGTATCTGTTACTGTAGTAGAATAAATTAGCCAAATTATGTTGTCTTGGTAACAGAGAAAATTCTGCTAATTCCACTAAGATTCCTAAAAGTATGAAGAAACAGGGCTTGCACTGCTTTTATTCTTGAAGAGTCCCTTTTTCGCGCTTCCATGTATCTGATTGTAGAAAGCTCTTCAGTCTCAAAAGCATCAAAAGGTCCAGTTGTTAGAAGCTGAGTTTTGCAGGATTTGATACTGGAAATAAGGCGGAGTGAAAGTAATGAACCATTGGAACAGTTTGCTACAAAGCGTGCTGTAAATTCTCTGTTACTTGGAGTCACTGAATCATGACTGGATGCCTTTTGAAAAGACACACACTAGTTCAACCGTGAGGTTTTGGACTCGATGGTGGAATTACTGGGGGAAATCTACAGCCTGGTTATGCAGGAATTAAGCAAGGTGATAAAAATTAATCCTAGAAGCCCTGAGATCTGTGCTTCTATGGGTATGTTTTCAATCGGAATATATCGGGGTTAAGTAAAAGCTATGTTCCCCTAGTGCTTGATTACAAAGTTTTAGTGCTAAACAATAATAAAAATATTTAAAACATATAAAATATATATTTATAAAAATATATAAAAATAGAATAAATATTTTGTAGTAGTAGTGATCAGGTGGTGGTAGAGGCCAGCGATATAATACAGGCTACTTACTACAGAAAGACTCTTCTTTGTTTCAAGTGTGCATTTCTCTTCAGAGCTGTGAATCCAGCTGTTAATTAACAGTTGGAAAAACTATGTTTTACCATTTATGTCTTACCATGGAAGTTAAAACTTTTTCACTGTTTTCAAAGGGAAACCTGAAGAAACTTACTGTAAAAAGGACATTTTTCATTCTGAACCTGCTGAACTCAAGATGTGCATTAAGTCTCCTGAGAGACTACTTTGCATGGATTTTTAGCTTGATCTTGAAACCAAAGGGACTGGCTTTATTTAAGAAGGCTTCAGAAAAGTGCATAGAATTTTGGGAACAAATTTCCACAACACCTGCCTCATCCTCACATTATGGGAAACATGATACGGGATAGAAAGGAAGGGAGAGAGTTGGGAGGGAGCTCAAATATGGTGGCTCTTCAAAGGTACCACAACCAAAGGCATAATACATTCTTCACGCAAATAAGCACAAAGACATGATCCTTCCTCCTGTGCCTTGCAGAAATATGGAACAGTCTCCTATTTAAAACTGCATATTTAAAGAGAATGACAATACATTTCTTGATGCTATCTCACAGAGAAAACTGATTTCAACTACTCCACGCTGCCATGTGCTAGAGAGAAAGAGCATAATGTGCTAGAAAGAACTTTTCACAACCCCAGTACTCAAAATGACTGTGATATCAAGTATGTGATATATTTTTTAAACCCTTTAATTAGAACTAGCAGTAATAAAAATTACAAAAATATTTAACAAGCATCCTTAGATCTCCAGCTTGAAAATGACAGCACTTTTGGGATAGAAAGTGAAAAAATTCAGTACGTTAATATCTCAAGCATGTTAGCCATGCCACTGTAAGATGCAGGTTCAGTTCCAGTGTTATAGTCTTATTTAAAGGGATTTCCTGGTTTGATGTACTTCTGTGTTTTTCCTTTTACTGTGTTAGCATGTCTCCTTTATTTTCTCCCTGTAAATGCCGCTCTGTAATGTGACACAGCTCAGGATACAGGGATCCAGCTATTCCATTGGTCAAGCGTCCAATAAGTGAACTGATATTTTCTAAGTAAGAAATTAGGCAATACCGGATGACACATTTAAAACCGGGCAGATAGCCACTGAGCATCTAAAGCTTTGGAGAAGATTCTCAGGTTGCTCTGGTAAGCAGGTCAGCCTTCATCATCCGCTTCTGGCTAACCAGAATTTCCTATGAAGCAGTCCACTGTAATTTTCTCAGCCATTAAGTCCTTCCTAGCTTACCCTAAAACCCGTTTGTCTACATAATTTGGACATCCCAGATATCTTTTTGAAGGATGAAACTCTGTTTTGAATCAGTATCTTTGTAGTTTCTAGTAGAAAGGTAATTTATCTTAAGTGCTGGCAAACACGGAACAGTAGTTAAGGAATCTCAATCCTTAGTCTTGGCTAGCTAAAATCTCCTAAAAATGTAATTGTTATTTACTGGTTCAAACACTAAATGATTACCTTAATTTCTTCTAATTATATCTAGATGGAACTCAATCATTAATGATTTTCCTTTTTTAGAGTCTTCTATCTGAAATACTGATAGCTGGAAAATCAGGGTTACTGCCATGTCAAGGTAACATTTATGATTTAAGTCAGATGCTACACAAACTTGCCCTGTATCTCTTTGATGATGCATGTCAATCCTGACAGTCAAATGGTGAAATGTGGAATGTGTGGACGAGTTTTTATATGGGGCAAAGCCTCAGTAAAGGATTACCCTTCATCCCTGCTTACCTTTACAAACAGAAGCTGTTCCACAACTTAAGAATGGTTGTTTAAAACCATCAGATTTCTGCTTGTATTATCTTTCTGCCTACAACATGCGTACTTCACTTCCTCTGTTCATGGATTTGGAAACAGCAGCCTTTGTTAGTCGCATGTGCGTTATTTAAGACATTTTGCAAAGAATCCTGTATTTTGGTACTTAGGACTTTAGAGGCTTGCTTTTTTACACTGCTCTATGTAAACTCTCCTGTCCTACTTACAGTTCATGGTTTTATTTATCATTGAGAATCAAGAGACAATGTAGTCCTGTGGTTAGGACACCCATCTGTGCTTCTGGGTTGCAATTCCTTGTTAGCTACTGTTAACTCCCTGAGAAAATCACTCTGGATTTCTGTCCCTTCTCATCACTGCTTGAATGCTTATTTAAGTTGCTATCTGCCCAAGCCAGGACAACTTCCTACTGTACGATGCAGAATTCCCACTGAAGTAGGAATCTTCTGGACCCATCTGTGCTAACTAGATAATGTAAACGTAAATGACATGTTAACTTGACAGAAACTTCACATTTTTGGCTGTAAGGACTGTGATTGTTCAAGTGGGTTAAACCGTGCACAGGTGGGAGCAGAAAGCTGTCACAGACAGAGCTGTGTGAGTTCCCTGTATTTAGGATTCGATTCAGATTTATTGATTTATTGTAATAATATGTAATAGGGGTGGCATTTAGTACAGAATCAGGCTGAATCAGGCTGAAGGATTCATGATACTGGTCAATATATCCTATGAGTGTGAAGTTAGCTACATCATGAACACTTGGTATGTGCTGGAAGCTATGCGTTCATATACCCACTACCACTAATCTACTTTTGAAGTAAGACATAAGTGTTTCCAGGCATGTATTGACTGAACAGTGTTTAAAAGTTGTCTTCCTGCACCTGCAAGCAACCCCAATCTGTACCTTTGAAATTTGGCAAGTATTCTGAGGGATGCTACCTTCAGAAAGAAGATACAGCCATTGAAGTGTCAGCACTGTAAACTTTATGTATTTCCTTTCCCGGAGACATCCAGCTAATGTGTTTATTCCATAACCCAGTAATTTCTCAAGCTTCATTGCCAAAACCCCAACTGCCCTGTTCCCATTTGCCAAAACCTCCATCTTTCACCCTTACAGCTTTCAGTGTTAAAGTAAAATAAACTGAACTAAAAATATAAGTAACACAAGAGTTTTGCTGAATATGTTCTCCTGCTCATTCAAAAGAGTCTTCCATTAAGAGAAAAAAAAAGAGAATCTGTCTTTCCAGAAGGATGTGAAAACAAAGTGTCTTTGCGGTGTCATTTAGGCACAAGTTGCCACAGAATTACATCATTTAGATTTTAGAGAGTAGGTATCAATCTGTTTCTGACATGAAAGCCTGCGTTGCAATACTGCCTTTTAGATTTGTACTTATAGATGTAGTTGTTAGAAATGTAACTGTAAAATGCTTAGTGATGAATTCCAGGGTTATAGCCTACAGGAGATATTTTGGCTTTGACTATATGCGTGCATATGAGGTAGTGTCATGCTTTCTCTCTCCAGATCTTGGGCACAGACCTATACAGGCAAGACTAATTTCTCGTATGAGATAGGAATGAATAGGGGCTTAGCGATATTTGCTCTTCTGTTGAACAATACTAAAAGAAAAGTTAAGACAAAAGTACTTACAGTCTTGATAAAATTATTCATTCCAAGAAGTAGGATGCTCATTAAAATGAACTCGGTAAAAAGCCAAAAAGCTTCATTTGGTAATAATCTGCAATACTTCTGTTGGATATGAGATGGGTACAATGCCATGACATGTCCTTTCTTGGTGCTGCAGGGAAAGTGTTTGCACTTCAGTCCAAGAACAACTCTCAGGGTCTGGATTTAGCTGAAGCTAAGAAAGCTTGCGTTGACCTGAATGCTCGCTTAGCAACTGCAGAAGAATTGAAAAGGGCTGTTCTGGACTGTTCTTTTGCTGGCTGCTCCACGGGATGGCTCGACGGTGGCTCTGCTGGGTAAGGACAACAGCCTAACCCCTCCTGAGTCCTCCTTCACTAAGAACATTGAACACTGGCTGTTCAAGCACCATGCCATAGAGCTAAATATGCCTCTCTCCCCACAGAACCAATTTTGTATAGCTAATATTGCAGGGACACAAATATGTATCAGTCTCTCAGATATTTCACACATCTGAAGCAATTTTCTCTTCCTCTTTCTTTCTAAATGATGTTGTGGTTCCTTTTCACCTGGCCTGCAGCGGGGTGCCAAGCCCTAAAGGAGCTTGCAGGCTGAGGGCACAGTGCTGGGGTTAGTGTCAGTGCCCACAATGACTCAGTTACTTCCTTCTCCATTAGAAGCTCAGCAAACTGAGCTTCTAATGTGTTCCTGAGGCGTGCTATGAAGACTTCAACTCCAGAAGAGATGAGCACCTCAACTAACACAATTCAGCACATCGAGTGACAATATCGAGCAAACTGAGCTTCTCATGGAAACCACATATCTGTCGCAGGCATTTACACATCTGAACAGACAATAGGCATGTTCAGATAGGTATGACTTTAGATGTACTTGGCTATGATAACACACGTGGTAGAGAGGTTGTTGAGGAAGCTCACCAGTGAACTGATATTGTCACTCGATGTGCTAAATTGTGTTAGTTGAGGTGCTCATCTCTTGTGGAGTTGAAGTCTTCATAGCACGCCTCAGGAACACATTGACAGGCTTCAGATTTGACAAAGAAAGAGACCAAGTCACAGAAAATTAAATGAAAAATGAAACAAACAGCAAATGGAGGAGCTGAGGGTTGGCAGGAATGTCTTGTGTCACTGAAGCTGGGACCATACAGGAATTGTCCAGAAGAAGCATGAGTAGATCTGACGCCCCTTCTCTCTTGGATTTTTCCTTCAGAAGGCTTACCAGCCACAGCCTTTCTTCCCCTTGAGATGCTGTACAAAGTTCCTATGAGTTAGAAGGCAATATCTAATCTCTGTCCACATTCAATGGTGATAAGGTTTTGTTTTACCAAGACACTGTTTCCAAGTTCCCGAACTTTACTGTATGACTGGATTTTGTGGCAGTTGTCAGTTATTTAAGCAAGCATTGCTGTTTGCGTATTTTTAGTGATAAAGTTTCCAAAGGACAGAAAATTGCTGCTCTTAATGAAAGGTGGTATTTAAACAACACCAAGCAAAACCAACAGGTTTCAGTGATCCTTTTTTTTGTTATCCCAGGTGAAAAACTATTTGAACATTTATTTGTATGTACCTTTGGTCATTAAACCAAAACAGGAATCCCTCAGGATGTAAGATGGTGATCTAAACCCTAAGGTTGTTTTTCTCTAAGCCAGTTGCAGAGAAGTCAAGCTCAGAAAGATGCAGAAGTAGTGAAAATTATTCCCAAACCAAAGGACTCTTCCCTGGGCACACCTGTGTTATTCATGTTGATGGATCTCCACATCTTTGAATGAGAAGTGACCTCCCCACGTCTGCCAGGTCCAAAACTATTTAGGACTGTCCAGGTTGAATCTAAACCCTTGGATTCCTCCCAGCAGCTGACTGGCATCCAGTGCAGATCACAGAGCTTTAGTCTAGCATTCCCCCATATCCTCTTGGACCATGTACATCAGAAAGGAGATGAATAGGAGGGAACATGATAAAAGAAGTTCCTAATTTCAGGAAGAATGCACTTTGGTTTATTTGTTTGATGCCTGGAAAGTATCCTAATCTTTCCCCTGAGGAAAAATGGATTAGACATTGGCAGTAGAAGTAAACACAAACAAGCTACGTGAGCGAATTCATTATAGTGTTGCAGATTTGCTGACATAAGACTGAAAACTGAACAAGAGCTCTAGCAGAGATGTAAGGGCTTTTTTACCCCTAGATCAATTTTCCAGCACAAGTCAGTGATTTGTTCACTTCTGATGGCTATTTTATGGTCCTAGTGAATAAATACAATCCCACTCCTAGTAAATATGTCCATTTTATGGTCCTAGTGAATAAATACAATCCCACTCCTAGTAAATATGTCCATCACTGTTGGCTGTTGTGTCATTATTATTATTTTTGCAGCCAAATCAGGGCCTGGAAACCCGTGGGAGTTTCTCCTGCCACATCACTGTGCCTCAGTTGGACTGAGTCAGTGTGATCATATTTATACTGCCTGCTCTCTGGGCTATACCTTTTATATGAGCAAAGAAGAGAATCTGTTCTGAAGAACTAGCCCAGTTTGGGTGACTGTCAAATTTCTCATGACTTGTATGTAAATATGGATCCATTTGTAAGTATGCAAAGATTTTGAGATTATAATGGGACATCCTCTGTTGGATCCAACAAGGCTGTGCCGCCCAGCTCACTTCAACCTACTTCTTAATGACCCATTGCGGTGACTGTTGCCTCCTTAGCTGGTACAGGTGCTCATCTCTTCTCTGTTTTAAGTGAGAATTGAACAGGGTGAGCAAACAGCTAATAGTTAGGGTGTTAAAAAGCATCATTCGGCAGAGAGTGCTGCTGGTGGAAGCAGACAGCAATCTGCTGCTGGAGATGCTCATGTTGAGATTTCTAGCCCATTTCAGTCCCCCCAAGCATCAGGTCTCAACAAATATGATTCAGTTCAACTAATGTAGGATGGAAATTGCTTAAACAAATAGAACCCTGCCAGCCAATCCAAAGAGACAATAAACTGGGTGGTTTTGTGGTTTGAGCAGCCTGGGACAGAACCTCTTTCACAGGCGTAAGGGGATGGCTTTGTCTTCCACTTCCAGTTGTTCAGACCAACCCAATGGAAGGTTCAGGGCTGTTCTTACAGGAGGTTGCTGACAGGTCCAAGGGCTTGGGAACTTTTAAAGAAGAGCCACTGACAAGTAAATAGAGGTAAGAGGATAAGAGATAACTTCTTCCAGCAGCCCAGAAGAACACCATTTACCAGTCAGTCCTGACGTGTAACTTATAAAGCATAACACATTGTTACATTCCAGGAAATGAAATGTCATTAGGCAGGTCTCGCTTGTCAGATGAGCCCTAATAGCTATTTATACTAAAAATCACATTCTTAGGACTTATTTGCATGTCAGACAAGTGAGTCAGTCAAACCAGCAAGCGATGTGCCAGAATCTAAATGAAAAAAGGTGGCAGAGTTCTCTGCTATCTTTTGAATTCAGATGTTGTACTGGAAAACCTTGTGTCAAGTCCTCCAGCACTGGGCATCAGATCTCATAGGGTCTTCTGTTCATTTCTGGGGGTTTTTTGATTTGGAAAGTGAACATGACCCAATTTTTCATATGATTTAATATTTTGTGCTCAGAATGTTAGAAAGCAGCTATTTGTTTTAGAAATTTTAATCCACAATTGTAATCAACAGCTTGTATTGAGATATTCATAGCAAATTTACAAATTTCCATCACTTTCCTAGGACTGAAAAGCTTTCTCCCACTGCTTATTTGTCTACAAAAGAATGAAGTCATGTATCCCTTCTGTAAGAGATCTGAAGCTCTGCATAGACTTTCTGGTCTATGATAGACCTCCTGCAGGGCTGTCAACCCATTCCTTTGTATGAAATTGCCCTGGGCTGGTTCCTACCCAGTCCCTGGAGGATTTATTTCGGAGGGGATAACTCTGGAGTAAGCAAGCAGTCAGCTAGAATAAGCCTTGCTGTGGGAGTCAGAAGACTTGAGTTCTTTTCTTGGCTGACCACAGACCAGATGTTTGCTGCTAGGAAAATTACTTCATCTTTATTTTTCCTTCCTTTTGTTAGTTCTTTAGGTTTTGCACTGAATCCTACTGAACGCTCCTACAGTGTCAAACTCAACAGGGCCCTCATTGCAGATGACACCAGTGGGAAATGTAATAATAAGACTCAGAAATGAAATCTCACAAGACTACCTATTTCTTTTTCTGCCTACTGCGTGGGACTTGCCCAGCACCTGGCAATAGGGTAATAACAGCACATTTCTTGGGAAAGAAAACAGAAATATCCAAGGAATGAATCCAAGGAATATCCAAGGAAACAGCAATCCAAGTCACTAACCCTTGCCAGTCCTCTCATCTGTGTGTGCAAACCCTTGGATTTGCATGAAGTCTGTCCAGGTGTACATGCTATAACAGGCCCACTTGCTTATTTGCAGAGAAGCAGTCCTAACGATATGTCAGTTTGGTGAGTTCTCTGTTTTGTATCAAGGCTGTGGTCTGCTGCCTGATGATAATGCATATGAATTTGCTCCCAGACATGTGTATGAGGTAAGTCAATTAATTCCCTTCAAGAGAAAAATCCAGACAGAGCTAACAGGACACGGTCCAATTCAAGATGCTAAAATGGCTTATGAAAATGTCTGAGGAGGTCTTGCACTCTGAAATGCCTTCATGTCACAAACTCCAGTCCCACAGCCCACACACAGTGTCATGCTCTGCTAGAAGATGACTTTGCCTTCTCCCTGGTTCTTGTCAATCGTTGCAGAAAGTCTCGTACAGAAAAAAACCCAAAGTGTTTCAGGAATATGGGTTTCTACATGAAGGTCAGTCAAGAGACTTGAATTTACTGTATAGAGATGGCCAGTTTGCTCCAAGGAATGGAGCATGAGCCACTTTGCATCAGATCTGCAGGGGATGTGAATCTTTCTTGGCACAACCTGGGAGGACAGCATGGGCAAAGGATGACAGCCATGGCCCTTGTGAAACACACAACCCAAGAACTGAAAATACGTTTCTGATGTATTTTCTAGGACAAGGACCCAAAACACCATCTGTAAACTGTAGAGTAGCCATTTACTTAGCTGGGACTCACACTTTCAAATTGTATTTTTACTGGGAGAGAGTTTTTTAACAAACTTTGAGGGCTTCAGCAAAACTTTGGCACAAAAGGTAGGGGTATGATAGTGAAATTAGTTAATGCTAGAACTCATTCTTAAGACCAAGGAAAATCACAGTATTGAACAGGAAGGTAAGCCTGACTTCAGAGATGGAATAACAGAAATGGGGTTCAATGTAACAGTACTATATAAAGTATTATGTATACTAACAGGAATAATAATATAGAAAGTATTATATATACTAATAAGAATTTCTTCCCTGAACTAGCAGTTCACTTGGAAAAGGCAGACATCCAGCACTTCTTCCAGGAGAGAGGGGCAGTACTGAAGGACTTGAACAAGGCACTGATGAGACACCTCCTGTACCAGTACAATGTAATTCTGGGCATCCAAGCTCAGGAGGTATGAGTTCAGGCTAGGATCAGTCTAAGAAAGCTCCTCTCTCATCAGAAATGATTGAAGGTGATCACTTTGTTTAGCCTCACAACATGAAGACAGAAGCAGGTTAAGAAAGACTTACCCTTAGCATGTGCACAGGAGTGACTAATGCCAGGATTTTAACTTGCCAGTTAGTTCTAATGAGGTTTATTTTCTAATTTTCAAAAGAACTCCACATATTTTGTCCTTTTTAAAGAATCTCTGTCATGTTTTGTCCTCTCTGAAAGCCTTTTGTCTAAGAATTGAGTTTCTTTGTAAAAGCAAATATTTTGGAGGTTTTATTAAGCCCTTGGTAACTAATCAGTAACATCTCTGATGAAAGCCATAAATTAAACTAGAGCCCATAAAATTAAATCAGGTAAAACCAGCTTTCTAGTGACACTTGACATGTCTTTGAGCACCCAACTAGTCCAGGCCAGGAAGCAACAAGACTCTACTCTACATGAACTAAGAATGCTCAAATTATATTTATATACCAATATTATAGTAAGATGACTATATAAAATCTTCCATACTAGGCTACAGTATGAAAATCTGCATGAATGGGACATATTTATTTAATGAACAGAGGCCTTACTATTTCAGTAGTCATATGTAAAATTTTAAGCACAAAAGGCTGCATTTTGGTGTATATTTTTAAGACTAAAGGATATTGGCTCTGCCTTGGTAAGACCTCCTTTTGACATTTCCAGTGGCAGTATTGCTGTTGGAATGTCTTCATGTCACACTTAGCAGCTGCTTTCTTTGGGTCACATCCAGCCAAAATTAGCCTCTATAGTTCCCTGTCAATGGACTTTCCAAAGCTCACCTGTGCTCCCGTTCATGACTTTTCGGGGAAATTTTCTTCCCTTTGGTGATTGTGAACATGTCATTTATATGTTTTTCCTCATCAGAGCCAGCTTTATAATTTGCAGTTTCCCAAACTATGGAAGGGAAAGACTAAGAATAAAAATCCTCTCGTTTGGCTTCCAGACTCCTGATTTCTTTTTCTCTTACCTCGTTACTGAAACACAAGTGGTAAAGCTGACCCAGGAAAAAAATCAGCATAGGATGCTAAGGGTTTATCGTGACTAAGAGAAGTGATGAAGCTTTTACCTTTCTAACTAGGGGAAGGTTTGTTATATTATGTTGTGAACCAGACTTTTACAGTCCCTCAGATAACACATTGTTGATGATGTTCTGAGTAGAATATATTCATATGCAAGTTCATACTGCTATGAATAAATGTCATAAGACCACTCTGACTCAGTGTATTTATCGACTCAGACTACAAAACTTACAATCAACTGGCAGATAAAGTAGTGACAACTAAACATCCCAGTCCCACATACTGGTTTCTGTGCTGATGGATCACACCATGTCACATAAACTCAGCTGCTAACTCCATATGTTTTAACTTCAGTTTACAGAAAAGTTTTCAAGTATTATAAAATTGCTATATAATTATCTTAGAAAGTAGAAGTACCAGTGGATACTACTAAAAACAAAATTATAATTTATATATATATATTATGTGTTTGGTATATATATCTTTATTATCCATGCATATATGCAATATATAAAATTAGGTAGCATTACCATGGCTTGATATATCATTATGATATATTTAATAAAATATATTACATAATGGCATATTATGGCATATTGCGAAATGAATGCTATTCCTGCCAGCTTTTCTGCTATTTCCTCCTTTGAACGGAAGAATTAGAAGTGCAAAATATACCAATTACTCATTGGTTCATAATATATTAGAAAAAATTTAACCCGTGTTACCCAAGTTGAAGGCTTCTGGGGAGTCTGGTTCGTACCTTATTGCGCTATATATTACATCTGCTCATCATGTGTGAACATGATCAGTGCAATATGTGAGCCATGGCACAGGGAAAACAATGATCAGTATAGCCAACCTTTGCTCGCTCTTTTGGGGTAGGTACAGAAGGAGGACTGTTAATTGTTCTTTGTTGGATGAGTCATATCATACAGCAGGAATTAAGCCGAGGTTCAACACAGTGCTCTGTGTTTACTCACGTGAGAGGAGAAGAGGCATCATGAAGCACGTTGTTCTCCTAGGCTGGGTGGCAGTGGACTGAGAAGATTCTCAGTACTTTTTGGCTTGGCTTTTCAAGGAACCAAAGGAGACACCATCAAGACACCCTCTCCCTTTCCATCAGAGAGCAGTGGGTGTTGTCAACACCACTAAAACCCCTCCTTTCCCCACTATATTTTTTCCTTAATGATAGTATACGGGACTTACAGAGTCTGTAGCGGTAGTATGTCTGATTTCTATGCTGAGATTGTGAGTTCATAGCTGTGGAAGAGTCATTTTCAGGGATGCATGGACGTTTCATCTTTCATGCAGATGCATATTAAATACAGAGGATTATTATGCATGACCAGCAGTTTGAACTCAGTACGTTTCTTCTGAGCATGTCTACTTTCATAAGAGACCTCCTTAGAAGAAAAAATGAAATTGCATCCGTTTCTTACATACAGGGTACAAAATCATGCATTATGCTGCTCTAAGCATCAGATCACAGTGTATGCTGAGTAATGAACAAGTCTAAGTTCAATTATTACATGAAAGCAACAATAACAGGAATAAAATTCCCCGCATGACTACATTTTTCTAAATGACTGAGTAGGTGGGTGTATCCTTAAGAAAAATACAGAGTTTGTGTCATTCTCTCAACTATGATGCATGCCCCAGTGCAACTATTCAAGATAGGAAAGAAACAAACCAGGCAATGTATTTCCCCAACCGCTCTGGAGGGTGCTAGAAAGAGCAGGAAAAATACATGATGTTTTGTTTCTTATTTCAGCATGGCAACATTGCTGCTGAAGAAATGTTCAAATATGTTGAATTCTGAACTGATAGCCTTTTTCCAGTCTTCAAATGAAAAATGTAAGAAAGTTAAAAGCATCAGAATCTACGTTTTAGAACTGAGACAAAGCTCTACGTATGTATTTAATCTGTAATTACAGATGAAAACCTAACATTTTAGGATTTTGGGAAACCTATACCCCCCCCCCAAGAACTCAAAGAAAAGAGACTCTTATTGTATATTTTCAGTCATACCTGGAGTGCTGGAGTGACTGCAAAGAGATTATTCCTATGCCAATGCCATTGCAGGTCTGATCCTTACACCCACTATTCAGAAATGCTGAGCACTCTGGAAGCTCCTTTCAGCAGCAGTAATAACAGCTTCCTGAAGATGTTTAAAGCTTGTAAGACTGAGCTTGTAGTAGGAAACCACTGACAAAAAGGAGGAATGAGAGACATTAAATAGACTATATTTTTTCTATTATTTATAGGTGTACAAGACATGATTTCTCTCATCACAGGAGACTTAGTTTAGTGAGAAATACATTTTAAAACTCTTAATGTCATTTACAGCCTTTATTTATGTGTAATGACAAAATTACATGCAAGATAAACCTATGTAAGTTTGATCTCATTGGATAGCAGCTAAGAAATGCTCTTAAAATTAACACACTAATCAATATATCCCATCAATTACAAACTTGTAATACTTGGGATAAAAAAGTAAGAAAAACTTGCTTTTCAAATACACACTCATACATGTGAGGTACGTATCCTGTTTTGGAGATGAGCTGACGACGCTAAAGATGCATCACCCACAGATAACTTTTTAGCCTACTGAAGAAATGATAAAGAAATGACAGTGCTTTGGAGAGAAGCAAAATATCTTGTGTAGAAATTAGAATTAGAAATCAGAAAATTCATGATACGGTTTTCAGAAGTGGTTCCCTTGATTGAGCACAGGAGGGAATGTGGGCTGATTTTCAGAGACCAGAATTACATGATGGCAACAATCTCTGTTAGTGTTTGTTTCTTAAAAGAGACTGAAGTCTTCAGTACACAATTACAGACAAAAGGTACGGAGTTCTAAAGACCTGTCAGTATGTGTCTGCTCAGCGCTGCAAGGCATAACTGATCCAAGTGCCTAAGTGAGTAACTGGCAAGATTAAAGTTGGTTAGTAACTTTTTGAAAGGAGACAAAGCTGTTTCATTCACCTAGGCCCTGTAAGACCTAGTGCAATAATATGAGAATACATACAAAAACATTCTACTTGATGGCTGATTCTCTCAGTCATCTGAACTGATCAGGTCACTTTTGTCCAGGTGCCTGATTACTACTGACTTAGAGGACTCGGGCTTTAAATGCATTAAATTCTGAAAGGACTTAATTTTAAACCTGTATGGACAATATTGTTCTTCAATCAATCAACCCCCCAAAAAAAATCAAGGGGTGTTTTTCTTACAAAAGAAACATATGATTTGAAATCATAAAGGAGCTTTCAGTAGGGGATGTCACCATGTTGTTTTCCAGGGCAGAAGTGGGGTAGGAACCATTCTGGTACACATGCGCGACCACCATCATATGGCTTGTTTCATGTTGCTTTTGTTTGTTTACACTAAAAGAACACGAAAGTAGTGTATTTAACTGCTCAAAAGCTAACACACGCCAGAATGAAAATGGTCTGCACAGACATAATTCAGCCCACTCGTGTAAATCAGTTGTGACACAGTATTTAAGTACATGATCAAATACTGGGCTTCCACTAGATATTTTCCACGGGCAACATTGATTTTATTCCCCAAACTGAGTGTGGAACTGATGGCAAAATTAGCTCAGCCATTGCACAATACACAATGATAAATTTCTTCCACTGGAAGGATTCCTCTGTAGAAAGCATTTTTGTCTTGCTTTCACCAGAATAGCTGACCCTGCAATGCTTCTACAAACCTGGCTGTCCATAAAAAATAAACCCCACACCATTAATATCCAGCTGCAAAAATTTGGGCTGAATTTGCTTTCCCAGCCTTTGTAACCTTTAGTGTAACAGTAAAACCAGTGTTTTCTACAACAATCTGTCTTCTATTTGTTAGGTTTAAGCAGCCAGCACAGCTCAGAGAAGACATAATTACTAATAGCTTCCTTCACGTTTAGCATCTATGGAGTTGTAAAATGAAATACAGATCTATTACCTTTGTTCAAGCCTACAAAGGGCAGCAGGATGGATTAGGTATTGCTGAGTACCAAACCAGAAGTAATGGGGTTTACACAAAGGTTGGAAATTACTGTCAAAAAAAATTAGCAGTTTTTCTTCCAAGAACTCAAGATGAATTTTCTGAGCTTGCCTGTGTTAGCTTTTGAGCAGTTCCATATGCAAACTTAATGGTCTTTTGATGCAAAATGCTAATGATTTATTTTTGGATCAAATCTTGAGGTTTTTGTTCATTTTTATCCAGGTGCCATTGGTGGCAATTTGTATTGCTGGAATGTGAGAGCAGAATGTGACCTAAAATACTCTGGGACTTCATCTGATGCTTAGAAGTATCAGAGAATATAGAACCATAGAATATGATAAGATAAACACACTTTATTGCTTCCTATGCCTTGAACTGATCTCCAGCAGACATTTTTTGAATTACTTCTTATTCTCCTTTAGCGTTTTTCACAGCTCTTCCCACACTCATGCCTTTTGTGACAACTCTTAAACAGTTCAGCTGAGGCTGAAGCCTGGCTACTGTGATAAAAGATCTCCAAATGTCACCTGCATGTACAGCTCCGGAAGATTTCTGATTACTTTTTTTTCTTCTTCTTCTTTATTTTAGGACAATTATATGCAGAAAGACGGGCAGCAAACAGCAGAGCGTGAAAGCCATTGATGTAAAAATTGAAACCGATCCCTTTGTGAATGACCATTATGATGCTTTTTGTGTAAAGGATGAAGGTCAGCACTGATATACTATTAAAATAATTCACAGTCATCGCTGGTTGCAACAGATTTTGCCTTAGATTTTTCTACTGCTGAGAAGCAAAGAGAGAATGTTAAGGAATAAATCTTTATAGTCACCCACTAAGTGAGCCAACTGCTGCAAAGACATTGGTTGCAGAAAACAAATTGCATTATCCGTCGTCTTTGCTGCAGTTTAGCAAGTTCAAACAGCACTACTGATCTGGAAGAACCCATTTTGGTGTTCACAGAACTTTATGGAAAGGAATATATCTGGCACCGATGCAACAGAGATGCCTGAAGCATCTCCCATACTGAGCATGTAAATGAACGTAACTCAGAAAGCTGACTCCAAACTGCAAAACACCGCACTGTTGCGTATGTATCAGTATACAACATTTACATACAAATAACTTCATTGCCTTCATTTCAGTTTTGGTTTGGGTTTTTTTCTGTTAACAAGTGTAGACCAGCCCACAAGGGACTCTGGTATGTCATGGATGAGTCTGAAAACCAAGTTATTTCCAATTTACGTAGATGCTTAGACATTTCAATATTCAAATGCCAGAACCCGCAAGCAAAGATGGATTCTCAAGGCCAAAAGTAAATTGTTACTGGTAGGCAGGATCGTGTAAAAAAGTTTGGGAGCACCTGGAACTGATTGTTGTTGTTGGCAGGAAGTTTTGTATCTCATTTCCAAGGAAAGCAGGGGCAAGCAGATGGCATTTACTGAGAAACAGTAAGTTCACCACACAGGATGGCATTTCAATAGTCAGTGGCAGCAGTGGGAATGAAAATATGATTTAAGTGAAATGTGGCAGAGGTGATGCATTATTTGATGTGCACCCAGTCATTCAAAAATGTCAGGGTTTGACCATCCTCTAAAGTGAACCTCGTGGTATCAACTCCAGGCTCCGTGCTGCTATGAGCGGCGCCAGCTCCATCACCCAGTTGCTACTGCTGTCACACAAGCGCTGTTGTGTTTTCTTCCATGCAGCTCCTCACATGTAGGAGCAGCTCCCTGTAAACATCTGCAGAACTCTCTCATTGTCTTCCTTTAAGTCTCTCTTTTGTCATCATCTCCCCCCCTCGAGAAAAACCTTGCAGGGGGTGGGACAGCTGTGGGATGCTGAAATCATTGCTCCAGCCACTATTGTCCCGTTGTGCCCTTGTGCTCCCCTGTCTATCTCCACCTGCTGCATCTGAGCTTACATGTAGATGCTGAATCTTGGGAAAGGAATTGTCTTTGCCCTTTGCATTTGGTTACTGCTTGCGGCAGGGGAAAATTCGGATCATTTGCGAAGGAGAGACCGTTATGAACAACTTATTTTGTACAAGGCAGGGAGTTTCCTGATGACAGAATGGGATGCTCACGCCAATGTGCTCCCCAAATAGTCCTTACACACTGAAACAGTTCTGATGACAATAAGGTCCCCTCTGATTTGAATATATAAAAAACTGTGGATGCATCATCGATGTTTGAATAGAAAGGCTAAGGCAAAGTTGTGTGGCAGAGCCTAGACTGTAGCGGGTATGAAAAGAGCAAAATCCAGGAAGGAAATAGCTTTAACATGCAAATGTAACAGATGAACGCAAGCTAGCACAAAGCAGTTGACCGAAAGAACACCCTCCACCTCAGGGATGCCGCTTTTAGTTTTGGGAAGTAAACATCCAGTAAGAAGCAGCAGCAGCAGCAAACCCTACATCACAGCCTCAAACAGCACATTTGCTTTCCTGTTTTATACATGTGGCTAATGGCTACACGTCTAAGTTACAATCAGTGAGTTGTTTCTTACTTGAAACCTCTCCAGTATGCTTTTTTCTTTTAGAAAAGTGGACATTGCTTTTAATTGATACAAATTCAATTATAACACAGTAATATATTAGTGGTAAGACCTGTGTATTGAAATCAAGTACAAATAGCAAGTTGGTTTGCCCTGCCGAACGTGATAAATCCTAGGTTCCTTATACTGAGACCTATGTCCCCATTCACAGTAACAACAAGCCTTTTCATTTCTTCCATATTCATCCAACCAATAATCTGCAGTCCTATATGAAATTAATCTGCTTCATTCTCCAGTATTTCTTACCCTCCACCCATTATCTCCCCACCTTCAGGGCACTCTCAGCTTCTTGCTGGGTCTGGGCATGGCTGGCTGGACTGAGGGCTGCATGTGCTGTGGCTGCCTTAAACCTACGAATATGCTGCTTTGTCCACCCATGTGCAATGCTGCCTGCCTGGCCAGCTCTGCTTGTGGGGACAGGTAAGGGCTGAGTCCTACTTATGCCCATCCCAATAGAAAAGATGCCTAGCTTTGGCTCTTACCTCTTTTAAACTCATCAAAATGAGCAGGCACTCGGCAGCTTTGCCTTGGTCAGACTTGGCTGAGATCAGCCAAAGGCTCAGACAAACAGGCACGTTGAGGACAGAGAGGGAACAGTCACATCAGTCTTCTTCAGAAACTGACTTGATGATAGCAGCTCTTCTCAATTCCGTCTTAGAACAGTTAGTTCTTAGTGTTGTGTGAAAGGCATCTTGAACTGCCATGAAATTTCTAGTACAAACCAACATAAAACTCCCTTCTTAGGCCTTGATTTCTAATTAATCTTTAATCAATTAACATTTAGTGCATTAATGTGTTCAGTCGAATTGCTTAAGCAAACACCTTGGTGTGCCTCAACAGCCAGCACAGTGGTGAGATGCTAGCAAGAGCTCTGGGTGTGCTTACAGAATCAGGCTTTTACAAATAAGAATCTCAAAGAGAGAGAGATACCTTTTTTTCAGCTTCTGAAATGGATTTTGTTCTGTACCCACAGAAGAATCACAGCAGTCTTTGATGCTAAGAGTTATGTTTGACAGGGAGTTGGTAGTGAGAGTTATGTTTGACAGGGAAAGACGTAGCTGCAATGTTCCATGAATGCTGTGAGTATAGCCATGGGTTTCGCAGTCTCTGTTTCTTGTAAACAACTGCTTTATGCAGACATCAGGATCAGGAAGACAATTCCATAGCAGCCCAGGATCTGCTGAGATCAGAAAGTTTCTCTCTTAGCCCTGAGTGCAAAAATTACCTAAAAATACATTAGATTCTGCCTATTCTGAAAACTGAGTATCACCAAGTAAGTCAGATCTGGCACACAGACCGTGTATTTGTTTTCTATCAAAGCTCATAAGAAAACGCCTTGAGGTATAAAAGAGATAAAGCAAGAAAAACAGAAAGTTGGAATTTTCCCTATGAATCTTTTTTTGTAGGACCACATGCCATTTAACTTCATATGTGTGTAATCCTCTTGGTTCCCTTTCTTCTACGGCTTTTTAAATGCAACAAAGGAAAGATCTCTTTGTTAACAGGTCCCACATTCTCCTGGTTCTTTCTTTCAGTGACCCACTGATATTTACAGGCAACAAGTAAGATCTCTATTCCATAAGGCTTTAATTTGCTGCCACTATAGAAAAACTAAATAGGCAGTGACTTGTAGTGTGTAGAGTGTAAATGCAAATCAGACTTTGTTAAATGACTGCTGGCTCTAGCCACCCATCAAAGTTTGATGGCTTATGTATGTATTTCAGTTTGCCTTTTTTCAGCAGTAAGAAAGCACTGAGCACAGGCTGTTGTTCCACACAAGCCATGCTTTGCCAGCTCCTGGTACAAAAGCTGCAGACAAAAACCTTGAAGCCTGTCCACAGGAGTGGCTCAGTTTGATGAGCTGCTGTCCCTGTGGTACTGCTGTACCTGTACCAGAAAGCACAGGTCTGGCAAAAGGCTGAGCAGGAATTGTCATAGCAACTGAGACTGCAGTAGGACAAGGAGCCATAAGATGCTGCAGCCCAGAAAATTCCTCTACATTTTACACAGATAAGCACAGCAGAAAAATGGATGTAGGAACTTCAGTATGTCTTTGCAGGGTACCAACTTTCACTTCTGTTTGTCCAAGCTGTCACTCAATATGCTCTACAGCAATGATGAGACCTAACAAAGTCTCATATGAGTCAAAAGTTCCCCATAGTGTCCATCCATTAATACCTTTGAAATCTCTGCTTTTCTTTCTATCCACACACCAGTCAGATCTCTCTTTCAGTATCTCATAATTCTCTGTCACCACGTCTGTTGCTAGCTTTTACAGTAAAGCTCCTTTCAGGTTTCTTCTTTCCTGGTAGGTTACAATGTTCTTTCTGAAAGTGCTTGCCATATTTAACTAATTTAATTGTTACTGTTCTGCTTCCTCTGGCCACACAATTAAGAAGCAAGGCTTTACAGATAAGAATACCCTCTGATGTATAATTATCATATGCAGCTTTGGGATCAAGACTTCTCTCAGAGTATGGCTTCCATTTGTACTGATGGAAGCAGCTACATAAATGAAGTATGCTCTACTATGAAGCAATATTTTTTTTACTCCTTTCATCCACATCAATCTGTATTCATCCCACTAGTTCACAGGAAAGGCATTAGCTGCTAACTGCTCCTCACTTCCTTGGATGCCAAGCCTCCATAAGACTGTACATAAACTGAGCTTTGTGTAGCCTCAAGAGCTTGTTTTTTCTGTCAGTGCGTGTGTGTGTGTGCATAACTCCCACTAACTTCTGAAGGTGTTAGACAGTATATATATGTATGTGTACATTATGGAGAACAGACTTCAAGGCTTTGACTTCGGTAGCATATCCTTTCAATTAGTGGCAGATGTTTTTCAGCATACCTGGCTGAGAAGTGGTCAGCAAGATCTAGCAGACGATTTCTAAAAGCCTGATCCAAAAGGACTTTCACAGAGCGGGGATGTTTATCGTAGGATTTTCATTTCACTACAAGGCAAACAACCGGCAACATAAATACATCGTCTTTCCAAATAAACATGGATTTACCTATGCCTGGGTCTGAAGTGAGTAGATGATGGGAAAAGCTGCAGCTGGGACTCACAAGAATCTTGCAGAGTGTCCCTGGGGCAAAAGCAGGAAAGCCTGAGCTTTTGCAGAGAGTAGACTGGAAAAAAACTTTACTGTCAGAACTACTGCCCATGGAAAACCCTGGATGTGAACTGGTGTCAATGGAAATGTTGTTTCTAACATCTTGTGCTGATGCTGTCTTAAAAGCAGACTTTAGCAAAGTAGCACGGGTGCTCTCTGAAGATGCTTCTCCTTCTGCATGTTTAGGAGCATAGTCTTGGAGATCATTTTTTCAGCTTCCAAGCAGAAGTCTTTCCAAGGATCATAGTCTTTGCTTAGCCAACTAAGTAAATAGGTTTTTGTACCAATGCCAACTGTTTCAACAGGAAAGATCCATGCTAGAACACAGGCCTGGCCCTAAGTTTCTCTATCCCGTGTAATTACGAGAACTCCTGAGCTATTACCTATTGCCTTTTCACTTTTGGTTGTTTTGTACCTGGACAAAAACAGGGTTTGAATCTTCAGTTACTTTGGCAAGTGGAGCAGTTGGTTTTTCTTCCACAGTCAATAACGGCTCTAGAACCACTGGGAAAAAAATCACAGATTTGAGAAAGAATACAGAAGTGTTTATTTGTACTAACACTGCACACTTTGTCCATTGGGTTTTTGAGTAAGATCATGTTCTTGCGTTATAGGTTTTCTTGTTTTGGTTTTTCTGTAACCAAGAAATGTCTGTCCCAAAAGCGACTGTAAAAAATCTGGAGGAAAGGGGGACATGACAAACACCTCTTGAAAAGCACCTCTACGAGAGAAAGACCTTTAAGTGACGAGAAACCCCAACGCTTAGAAGTTCTTTAGATCTTGACCCACCTTTTTAACAATAGCCAAGATTGTTCAAACCTGGAAAAAAAGGGTTAAAATCCAGTTTACACTGGGGTTAGCAGTTTTCTCTCTGCACTTCTTCCATGCAACAAAAAACTCAGATCCATTGTTATTGTTTATAGCAATTTTGGCTTCCTGGCTTTTAGTGCTATCAGCAGAAATATTATCAAACACCTCATTAGAAACATTTAGCTCTTCATATTCTCACAGAGAGCAGAGCTGTGTTACCCTTGGCTGTTGTTGAAGAGCACACGTCACCATTTATTTAGGGTGTCTCTAACCTAAAACTGGGGGAATTTGAGCATCAGGGGAGAAACCTTTGATTTTGAAAAAGACTAGAAGGAATAGTCTGAAAACTGGCTGGTGACAACCTGGACTTTCCTTTCTGTGAAGGTAGACTGAGTCATTGCTCAGCCTCTGATTGCTTGCATTGAAGTGCCAGTCTTAAACAATTCCATAAGCAATTCTGCATTTAAGAAAAATGACTTGTGTCCAAACTTTTTGCTTTCCAGTCCCAGCATACCCAAGCCTTTTTTAGCCTTTGCAGAAGCAGGCAGAGAAGACAGCTGTACCTAAACATCCTGAGCTAACTTGCTGGAAACAAAGGCCCTCTAGGTGCATTGCAGTTGCACATCAGTAACATCACAGTTATCACATCACAGCTATAGCCTAATATATACCTAAACAATTACAGCTGAAAACAGTTATGAAGGGGGATGAGGGCATGAATCAGATGAGATGTATGAGTTCCGTGGAGATGTGTAAGTTTGTCCTTGGTGTAACCCTTTTAGCACCGCTGTTAGCACTGCATTTAAAGACTTTTGCAAGGTCTCTACAATCTCATTTCTTTTTACCTTCCAGACAAGCCCTGCGGGGATCCACCGTCCTTCCCCCACACCATCCTGCATGGCCACACTGGCTTTGAAATGGGGGATGAGCTGCTGTATGTTTGCGCCCAGGGGTACGTCATGGGCAACAAGGAGACAGCATTCACGCTGCTCTGCAATAGCTGCGGGGAGTGGTACGGGCAGGTTCAGGCCTGTGTCAAAGGTAAGCTCACCCAGCACATGGAGCATCCCTCCAGGAGGTCACAGCCTCCCATCGGCCCAACAGAGATGGTTTCAGGCATACAGGGGTACTTCCTCCTGGGCACATGAAGTCCCAGGGAAGCTCTTGGTGACTGCAGCATCAATGTCTTAGCTGGCTCAACAGGGCTTTTCCAGCCCTGCTGGCAGATATCTCTAGTAAACCACAGGAGAGAATAATGTAGTCATACTCACATGTGCATAAAGTTCTTTTTTCTGGTTAGCAGGAGCCACTGAAAGTAAAAAAATCAGATTTTTTTATGCCATATTTATTTTACCTGCATCTGCTACCCCCATTTCAGGGATTCACTGAGTCTTATCCCAGGGTTAGCATTCAGCTCCTGCCTTCCAGTCCACCATCTGCCTTCCTCTCCCCCCCAGTGCCCTTTTTGTTTAGTACTGACCATAATTTTTAATTACTAGAAAATATCCTTTGGGAAGATCCTTCACCTCTGTATTTAATATCAGAATCAGCCCCTTTCTGGAGATCAGTTGTTTATAACCTTGTGTGTGCTCATTCTACTACTGGGTGAGGTTTATAACTTTTCTATGTACCTACTTAGTTTACTCAAGGTAAGGGATTCCTACTGATGGTACAACAAATGCCAGAAGTATTTTCTTCAGAGCAGTTCAAAAGCTGCTCCCCGGCAGCATCAGAGAGCCAAAGACATTGCTTACCACACAGTGTGCACAATGCAGGTTTTGTCTATCTTCCGCTATGTTTATTTTCACATGAAGCCACAGAGTTGCTACAGAGCAGGCTCCTGAAATGAAAACTCGGTGTTTGCTCTCACCTTTGGTAACCTAGAGCAAGAAAAGAGAAAAGTCAGTGTCTTTTTGTAGGCATGCACATAATAAACATCTTTCCTTACCATAGACATGCTGTCCATGATTTTAGCACTCAGTCACCACCCATACATCTTTATCTGATGGTACATGCTGAGGCCCCTGAGATAGCATCCTTCTTACAGAAAAGACAAGATGCCACAGTAATCCTGTGGCCCCATGAAGACAGGGGTCAGTACTTCTCAAGGGTAAAGCAGATCCATATGAAACTCCCTCTATTTCTTTGTATTTTCTAGGTTGAGTTGAGCTGGCCATCCTTTAGGTGGTCTTGAATTTTTATTTGGGATGCAAAATGGGTAATACAATAGCTGCCCATCTTTTAAGCCCCAGACTTTTTCCACTGGCTTGTACGAAACTAGTTTGGCTGATCTGAGTTTTACTAGCCCTTTCCTACTAGTTGCTTTAGCATTTTTGAGCTTCTGGTCTTACGCATATGGTAAATACCACTTCATTTTGGTAGGTTAGGAAAATTAGCGATCTGTGTAAGTTAAGAGAGCTGCCTGTGCTGCAGAAGCCTGTGACAGTGGCAGAAACGCTTGGGTTAGAGCTAAGCAGCTAGATGGAAAAGTTAAAAATAAAGAAAAAACAAGTATTCTCCTTTAATTTGCCCCAGTAAAAAGGCAAGTTTGTATCTTGTACCATGCTTGCAGGAGTTCTGTCTACAAACACAACAGCAGCTGCCCATATATTTACTCCATTAAAAGGAATGAAAGTGGATTTTCTTACCGAATAACTTGACTGAAGGAATCAGGCTTTGACTAAAAAAACCCCAAACAAAACAAGAACATAATGTAAAAGCTATGGGAAGCTATAATAGTGACATTTCCTTGATTTAAACCTTCAAGAAAATCCACTTTTATGTTACTTAAATTGTGCAATGATCTGAACTTTCCCTTTGTTTAAACATAAGCTAAATAGTACCATGAGTTCAGACATGGATGCAATCTGAAGTCTGCTTTCTCATTCTCTTTCTCGTGTTACCCTGCTCTATGCATAAAGCTCACACTCTTTGCAATATTCAAGAACAGTCATCAGAGTATGTTATGGTGGGTTTTTTTCCAGAGAAATATCACACCTTTAAGATGATATTTCTGGCAAAGCAGCTTAATCTTCAGCAAAGGAATGGGCAGCTGTCGGGTAGCTGAGCTATCTAGATGGGCTGAAGTTAACATATCTATTTCAGAACCTATGTATTCCTTAATGCCCAGGGGCTTACGGGGAGTTATTTTTATTCATGAATATATACCAGCGCAGTACATAATCATGAGAAAAGGTAAAACTTGTTCTTAGTAGAAACGGGTCATGCCTGTGTACCAGGGAACCAGATATTCAAACCCATCAAAATGGTATAGAGATACAAAATAAAACCAAATAAATTCCAACATCTTTCTGAACTATTTCATCTTCCAGAACTGTTCTTACAAACAGCAGTTCAGATGATTAAGTGAAATACTGCAGGGAGTGAAGGAGGAGCATGGAGGGAGAGAAGGAAAAGAGTATCTCCATCTGATAACCCAGTGGGTCTGAATCTCCTATAATCTGCACCAAACTGGTACTTCTTTTTCCTTCACTGAGGTTAGTGAAAATGCTGACTTTATCACACATAGAAACAAAACTGTACGACACCAAAATAAGGAAGGGAAAGAATCAGCCTATTTAAGTTGTGTGTGTTTCACTGTTTTCCCTGGATAAATAGTCTATTTCCCCCTGTTTTGCCTGAGCCTTTCACACAGCCGCAGGGGAGAGGATAATATTTTTAAAAGAAATAGGGAAGTGTGGCTGTAAAATCACAAACATCAACACTGGAACTTGGGAGCAGAGGTAATATTGTGGATTATGAATTTTCTTTCTGGATTATTTAAATGTAGACTTCATGCTGAGGGGCTTCCTTCATTAATGTTTCTCAAACACTTTAAAGAGAAGACGTGGGACAGAACCCACAATATGTGTTCAATTAATAATTAGCTATTCGAGCCTCCTGATCATGATTCTTTAAGAAAGAAGGTTTTACAGAAGACTGACATATGTGATATGAGATTTCAGTACTTTTAAAAAAGTAAGAATTCAGTGAAAAAGAACACAAAAGGGCGTTTAATTAAAAGAAACCTGACTTACGGTTAACAGTTATTTTAGGGTCACAGGAGAAAGGAGAATAATTACTACTTAAGTACTGCAGAAGTCAACACACACGCTGCTTTTTAAGTGCTCTGAGGCAAAAGAGTAACTTCCCTATTATGATAGCAAATGACAGGACAACTTATATCCCTGTTGGCAGGGTGGGCCATTTCTGTCCTAACTGGCTGACGTCAGAAGGAAAATGGTGGTGAAGCCACTTCAATGAACATTTAAATACTACGTTTAGAGGCTGGTAAGGTGATATAGATCCTTCCTTCTGCATCTGCACCAGCTGAGCAACTGGAAATGTGAAGTGGTCCCAATGCTCTTATGCCAGCACAATTAGACCATGGGGATTAAAACCCTGCCATAGGATTAAAAGAACAAGTCTTGTTCCTACATCTTGCACTGTCTCTGAGATGGGGCAAGTCACTATATTGCTCTCTGCTGCTTATTCATCCATGAAAGAGTGATAATGTTTATGCAGCTTCATGAAGCTGCCTGAGATTTGCGGATGTTACAGATGTGTATCACTGTACTACTTGGTAACTGCCACATTATAATGCCCAGCTGTCCAAGCAGCATATCAGACTGAACAGCAATAACTGGGCTTTTCTCTTATTTGTGTAAAAGCATTAGGCCTGCACTACATTCCCAGTTGCTCACCCGGGGCAAATACAGAGTCAAAGACTATCATCATAGCAGTGTCTAAATATAGCACTTACATGTTCTTTGAAGTAGCTTTATGATCATATTTCCTCTCTGTTTTGATCCAGTTAGGAGAGATACAGTCCATTCTGGCACTCAGGATATAAGTGTACAACCATACAGTTGGTAAATCTGTAAATTAAATGAAAACATATATTATGCAGCAATACACATATAATCCAAAATACGTGGCAAAACCTGGCTGTGGGCATAACTGAACAAAATCATTTTGGGATTATATTAAGTGGATTCTGGATACAGAAAAGTATGTAAAAAATTAAGAAAACAGTAAATTACAAATGGCTTTACTGGGCATTGCATACACCAGGCAATGGAGGGTAATTTTTAATCAAGACGCTTTTTAAGGAAAAAAGTGGTTCTGTGCAGTTAGCCTTTCCTGCAGTTTCTGGTCATGAAAAGACGCTGTGTTCTAGCTGAAAACACAGGGATATTCAACCCAACAAAGCAACCTTAAGCAGAGAACAGGGAAATACACGGGTTTTGCAGTTTATTTTCTGTGGAAAGCACATATTTGTTTCACAAAACACATTCTGAAGATGAGCACTGTAGTAAGGTCTGAAAGCAGATGTAGACATGCCATGCTGCGGCTGTCCTGCAGGCACAGAGACCAACGTGAACATTGCTAAATGACATATGTGTTTTGTTTTTTTTCTTTCCCAAAATGAACCATAGCTTCAGTATCAGAAGCATTAATATGAACATTTCAGTAGCGGAGGCAGGACTGTATTGCATTAGGCTGCGTCCTTGAGAGCTTGTTTCTTCACAGAGAAGGTGGATTAGGTGGCTGGGAAATCATGTCATTGCTCTAAAACTGGTTAAGAGGAATGTCTCATATTTCTCCTTCTCCCTTGGCTGCTTTGGGTTTTTCCAGCTATAAGCTTGTGGCAGGAGGTCATATCTGCTGCACATCTAAAGAGTCTCTCCAGTGTCAACACTCAGGTAATTGTCTAGTGTTCAGAGCTGGTCTGACTTCCACACTGACCACCAAACTTCTGATTTCAGTGTGAGGAGGATTCAGCTGACTTCAACCACCTCTGAAAGCTTCATCTGCAGCTCCCAGTCTTTCTGCCTGGTCCAACTATTTTCATTACTTCAAACACTGCTTCTGAGTCCTCAGGAACAGTGTTGATTCACATTCATGTGCTCTGTAAGCATGCCCAGCCAGCACCACTTAGTTCTTTTCCTTCTATTTTTTTTAATGGGCAGAGTAAAGCAAAATGTCTCTGGCTTCCGATCTTATTTGGGGCTATGTTTTGTTTTGGTTTGTTTTCTTTTGGGAGTGCAAAAAAGAGTTGTGACAGACAAATAAAATCAGAACAAAATATGTCCGTGACTTGTCAAAACAATTGTTATGACAAACTTTGGTTCTCTTTTCAGGTCTGTCACTGAGTGGTTGTATTAGATTAATGGAAGGTATTGATCAGGCATGAACTGATTCTGCCAAATGGAATTACTTTTAAAAATGATGACGGGTTATTTATTTATATTAGCAGGCTTTCTGCTACAATAAAAAGTCATCCTTCTTGCAGCTGTTGCAAAAGACTAAAGGCAAAACAATTTCTGTCTAGCGTACCCTGGCTGGTTTGAGAGAAGTGTGATCCAAGTCAAATGGATAATTCTTCAAGATGCTCTAGTTTACAACTTTGATCTTAGGCAAATTGGTCTACATGCTCTTTTCCTTCCTACCCTTTCAGACACATGTCCTCTTGTTAATGTTCACTGTAACTACTTTGAGATTCTTAGAATAAAGCTGGGTTTATACAGTAGAAATGTTTATGATGATGGTCTACATAGAATCAAGTTTCAATTTCCTGTAGTCCAAAAATACATCCTCAAAATATGCAGTGCACTTTATGGTTGTCCAAAATAGCAACACTCAAAATACAGCTGTGATGCCAATATGCTATCTAGAAGAAAAATTAAACTGATCCTAGAGTGTGGAAAACCAGGCTCTTTCTTTGGTTTTGCCTATGTCTGTGTTTGGTCACTGTTCTCACATTAGGATCAAAAGTTGAAGGAGATGAAAGCTCTTTAAGGACTGGATGCTTCCCAGAAAAGACAAGGCTAAATGAAAAGGATTTTACCTTTTAATCGAGTTCCACATTTTCAGTAGTGTGCTGTAAAATGTTCATTTCAGCCTCAGTAATCCCTCAGACAGTGAACCAAAACTCCCTGATCCTTGAGTCTGCCAGAGAAGAGTAGGGGTAAAATGTACCGACAACCAAATATAGGAAGATTTTGGTCTTGGACTAATTCATTTCCTCTTCTTAAAAACAGACCTGCCTGGATAGGAAAGAAGATGCAATCACTTTTAAACCAGTTGCTAGCAGCTTTAAAAACTGTGTAAATATAAATATAGATTACAACTATTTGGATAAGAGGTGGAGCTGAATCTAGTTTGGTTGTGGCTCTTCAGTACTGAGACTAAAATTCAGGGAGCTGGAAAGCTCAGGTAAGTGCTGAGGAGGTGAGCAAAAAGAAGTACAGAAGTTGTGCAATCTGTTCTGGAAAATCAAGCTCATGGTTAACTTCAAAAATTGTCATGGCAACACAAAATCACTAAATACTAAGTCCACCATTTGAAGGTCTGAGGCCCAGAAGAAAGAATAGGGTATTATTATTGTGTAAGTCAATTCAGGATCATATAAATCAAAGCTTCACACTCAGGGGGTCTGTATTTCCTTTGATGGTTAGAAAGCTCAATAGTTGCTTTCATTCTGCCATCTCATACACAAACATTAGTTATGTTGATAGTCTTTGCTATAAACTATACAAATACAGGAGATTGCATATGAAAATACATTATAGCAGCTTTACAACTTGGGCCACAATCTGATTGTCAGAAGGAACAAGACTCCCTTATGCAGGGACAAGCAGTGCATAATGAGCTCCAATCTCAGGCTCTCTTTAGACTACAATGGGCTTTTTCTTTTCTCAGCTGAACATTAAGAAAGCACCAATTCATTTCTATACATGCAGGATCAGGCCCAAAGACAGCAGGTTTGATGGAGACTTGATTGACGGTTCACCAAACACTTAATATGTTCTGATAGACTGAGGACTTCTGTTTTCCTACAAGCACATTCTCTTTCCTGATGCGCCTCCATAGGACTTTCATCTGAAGGGCTGAAAGTACATGGCAGGAGAAGCACTAAAGGGAGCGAGCTTCAAATTCTATAAACCCCGTATTACTACAGTTATTAAGCATTCACCAACGATCCATACTGGTAAATAAGATGAATACTAGCTGCCCATTCACACTGCTAACAAAAGAATACGTCTGGAGGAAACAACCCAAGCATATGAATGTAATTTTTGTTCATGGACGTGTGTGCATGCACTAGAATGCCATAACATAAAAATCAGTGTTTCATTCTCAGCTGGATTGTTGTAGTCTGAAAAGTAAATGAGTAGCAAAAATAGAGGTACAGGTGAAGACAGACATGGTTGAAGATTCAACTCAGAAAAGGAAAGAATGACCACCACTGTTAGTAAATAGTGAGTTCTCCTATTACCATGTTTCAATGCACATATATATCCTATAGGCTGTCCTGGGAGACACTGGAATTTAGTGAAGTAGGCATGGCAGATACCAACTACTAGCATAAGAGGACAAAATGGCTTGAAGCACCATTTCCATGCAAACAGCATACGAGGTAGAAAAATTCTTTAGTGAAAATGAGACAAGGGACAAAGTGAGACTAGCATTTGATGGCTATTGTAAGTGCTGCATAGTGATGGCCAATGCCACACAGAGCTTCATAAATATGCTGCTAAAATGTTTTGGTATTCAGAGGGACCCTCCAGTCATTAATGAAAGCCTGAAATAATGTTGGAAAAGATTTTAGGATGAATTAGAAAAAGTGAGAGTCCTACCAGGAAAGTTTCCCTTCTGAGAGATGGATTGCCCTGTCTGTTAAGTTGATTTTGCACCAGATGAAGTTTTTTCCTGCTTTGGAAAGGATGGAGAGGATCTAGAGGATTACACAAGTAGATAAAGACAGCAGAACCAGGCAGGAGAGAAGTCTGCTGTTGGCACTGTTGTATCTTGCACAGGTTTCACCCTACACCCATGCTGTGAGCTGAGAGGACATACTGAGAACATCCCGTTCTCCAACACGATGGCTTTCACAGAGGTATTAACTCTCACATTTTGGTTTCCTCAGCGTAACTGCTTTGGTTTCTGGTAGACCCGGATGCTATTCCAAGAAAAATACCTTTTGCTAATACTCATTCTGTTCTGGCACCCGGCTTAAGCTGTTCTGGCAAAAAGTAAGCTGGTGTGAGCTGTATCACTACTGAGTGGTTTTGGTCAGACTGGTTTGACAATGTTTCTAATCTTTCTTAAGAGTAGACCAAATATGGCTCTGCCAGAAGTCTGGGAAGCAGTCTCCAAGGAGAATGTGACTCATTCGGAAATTGAGGTGGGCCCCAGATGAAAATGTGATTCAAAGTTGGTGGAGTGTAAAAAGGCAAAAAAAGATAAGGCTTTATGAATGCACTGATTTGTAATACAGCTTTGCCTATTAATCTCTTGTTTCCCATGTCATGCCAGGTCTATTGCTTCACTGTCTTCATGAAAGGCTAAACACTCTCTTAAAAAGAAAAATTCTCACCATGATTCATTTGTTTTATTTTCCACATCCTAAGGCACTATTTTCTAGGCCTTGTAATGCCAGCATAAATCTCAGCAATTACATCAACCTTCTATGGAGTAAAACTTGTGTGAGCTGAAAATCAACCACCCTGTCTGGTTTGGAAAATTCTTCATTGAGCTAAGGTCTTTTAGATGACTGAAAGAAATATAAATTACAATGCATTATTTCATTCAAACTCAAACCTTCAGTTTCATGCTCCGAGTGAAGTCTATTTTACTATGACTGGTTAAGTCTGCTGAGGCATGGGGAGTATTTCTAAATCAAACTCAAACTTTGAGATTAATCTGCCTCTCTGTTGCATTCAGGTTTTTGGGGGGTTTTACCAGTTTGGTTTTGGGGTTTTTTCCTCTTCTTTCCTTTTTGGTAACATTACGTTTCTTAAAATTGGAAGCTGAGAGTTGATTGCAGATGGTGTTATCTTGATCCCTAGGTGTTAGGCTTTAAGTGTTCGAGTTTTCTATCCTTGCAGTCATGGGTGCATCTTCTTTCCTTCAGATGAAGATAAGCAAAACTCAGTATCAGCTTTGGTGGTGGGGTCTTCCTTGGGCAGCTCTGAGGAGCTCACATGGAATGAAAATTACTGTCTAGAAGTCACTCCTCATTGCACCTTTCTTCTTGGCTTCTTGTAACAAATGAGCCCAGTGCTCTTCTGGAGAAATTAAGTGTCTTTGTGTCTTTAATTGTCTTTTGTGTTGGATTTTTTTTTAATGCTTCTAGATGAAACCGAGGCACACATTGACTATGAAGATAATTTTCCTGATGACAGATCAATACCTGTTGTTGAGAATGAACACGTCAATAGCAAAGAGGAAATGGAGCAGGAGCAAGAACGGCTTTCCTTCAGTAAAAGTTCAGAGGAAAGAAGAATTGGAAGTACCAAAGGTGTTACTCAGGACACAGACACTTCTGAAAAAGGAAGCAGGGCACCAACTGAATCCCCTGTGTCACTTCTAAGCCAAAAAAACTTGTTTTGGTTTCCATCAGAGCCTTTCACTGAGCCTGAATCAGAGAAAGAGATAGATGATTCCACTAAAGCACAGCTTTCTGATGGCGATAACCACATTGGAGTGAAGGCACCTTACGATGAACCTGGTGCCAAAATGTTTTATGACAGCGAGGATTTCCCCATTGGACCCATTCTCACAACTAAAGATACAAAGGCAGAGATAGATGCAGTTGCCATCACTGACGAATCATGGTTAGATGGCTATCCAGTAACGCAAGAAGTGGTAGAGGATGATGAAGAGGAAGGGGATAAAGTTGATGGTTCAATGGGAACTGAAGATGATGCTGTCCTCACAACTGACCAAACAAATCATGCTGAAGTAAGAAAATCAGGCAACAGTAGCCCAGCTCCAGAGGAAGGTTTAACACAGATTGTGGCAACAACAACAAAAGCAGAGGATGAAGGGACCAAAGAGACACCAGTGCTACTTACATCAGTGAGTGGTCTGGAGAACTTAGGCACGAGCAGAGGTTATGATGATAGTGCATGGGACCACCCAACTACATCTCAGGGAACTGTGACTCAGGAGCCTGGTACAACGATGCTGTTTGACATGACCAGCTTAAAAACATCCATGTCAGAAACCTCTGTGATGGTCAGCCCCTCTGATCACGCTCCATATGCAGAACCAAAAGAAGCAACCACCTACCCTGCACAAATAGCAACCACTGCACCAGCTCCAGATATCATTACTGACACATCATCCCAGGAATTAGCTGAGCAAGAAAATCTCACCCAGGGCCTTGGAGAAAAGCCTGTCCCCACTTCTGATCCCTGTGAGGAAGAAGATTGTCCCAGGTCCAGTAAAGGTGCTATCATAGCAGTAATTGTGATTCTTCTCTGTTTGTTACTGGTTGCAGCTGTACTGGCTGTGTGGTTCTTCAAAAAACGGCAGCAGAAAAATTCTGTCTATAAACTGAATGGAAGGTGTCAACCCAGGCATCATTGCTACCACCACTACCACCACCAGCACATCGAAATGCAGAAAGTCTAACTAAGGGCCTCTGGGCTAGAAACTGGAAGGAAAACATACTGATGCTAGAAGGATCACATGACTCATGGATGCTAAAATCCAGCAGTGCAGAAAGCAGAAAATAAAGAATGCTAGAAGAACATAGAAGACAGAAAAGATTTCATCCTTTTGAAATCACAGTTTAACACATTTGACCTATCAAGAGCTAAAGAATCTGTATGTTTTTATCACAGGAGTCTTTTGGAGGTATCAACAGGACACCGTGTGCTTGGTAGTACATCTACAGTTTGTTCCGCTTTTACATTTTGCTCCTATTAATAATAAATTAATTGATTAATTTCTGTGTTACCTGGTTATAATGTAATGGCAAGGCTGGTCAGGCCTTCTTGGTCTAGTCTCAGTGGAAGAAAGAAAGAGGGAAGGAGGGGAGAAAGACGTTTTTGGAGCCACCACACATTTGGTGTTGTTCCTTTTTTAGAACCTGCCCAAGCTGGTCAGGATAAACCACCATAACAAATTATTATCTGATGTGTCTTAAAATGAAAAACCATTTGCTACCGTACTTTAATGGATAGTACTGCAATGATTACTAAGGTACTCTTCTTCAATGTTGTGAACTTAACAAGCCACAAGTGCTGGATCATCACGCCTTTCTGGAAGGTGTTATTTTAGCCTTAGTGAAGAAGTACCATTCTTATACTAATCTATTTATAGAAATCATGATATCTCCCTGGAATTCAGAGGATACAGTAAGTGCCATTCTTCCTTGAGTATCAGCAGGAGTCAGAGCACCTTTGATTCCAGGTGTTATAATGAATAGCCTCTTATTACAGAGCCAAACAGTGATGAAGCACTTTCCAGGGACACCCTATATAAAGTCAGCTGCTTTTCTGAACACGACACTGACTGACCAGGACGCTGAATTCACAGCCAGGTGTACCTCTGGCAGCTGAAGCCATGTAGAACATTTCTGCCATGTGAACTCTGTGGAAGGACTGATTTTCTCCATTCTGCTCTTATATCAGCTGTAGGGGTGCCTGGGGTGGACACTGGCTGTGGGAGATGGTATCCATTTTGTATGCTGCTTGTTGTGGTTTTAAAGATAAAGCAAACCTGGGAAAGAGAAATCGCATCCAGTTAATAAATGCAAACACTTGACTTTTAGACTGGGCGTTGGTGTAAAAACACAGAGGCTTTTCCAACAGCATGTTCCATTTCCAAGAGTCCTGAAAATAAACTGAGAGAGAAGAGGATGTTTTCTAGAATCCCTTAACATAGTTCTGGTGAGTTTAGTATGAAATGCTCTTCCTTACCTTTCTGAATGAACAGGAGAAAGACTGGCAACTGAATAACCTGCAGGTCAGGAATAAATTCATCTGCCACTCTATTGCACAGCCTTAGCCAAAATATGCCAGTAACTCAACACACCAAAATACTGGAGTAAGAAAAGGTGACTGGGGGGAGTTGACCTGTGCTGCCTTGAGTCAGAGTGGTAACCATCTTTAACTCCATGGAAGGTAGACTTTATGAATTGGGCCCATCATACACACAGCCATCAATCTCAGTGCTGATAAGGAAAACAGAGCATTTTTAGATGATGGCCATATGGAGAATTTGACCTCAGAGTGGTAAGAGTGGCAAGAGCCACAGTAAATAAGGGACAGAAACTGTACAAATCTGTAAATATTGTGTTCTCTGCCATATGCATGACTTTATGCTTTTAATGCATTCTAGACTACAAAATAACCTAGGATTTCTGTTGTAAACTATTTTTTTATGCAGTAACATTTAAATAAATCCAAAAAACCAATGGATTTCGCACTATGCAACTTTATAGAGACTAACTCAACTAAAACATGCCATCTGTAATCTTATGGGAACATGCTGAAAAATAAACCTGGGGACAGCCATTACAAATACTGTTTAATTGAAAGATACAAGTATGTGTTACAGCTCTGCGTAGCATCATTCAAAATGAAAAGTCAATACTCTTTGGCTCAAGAACTGAACATGTGAAAATGAGGCTCAAAATAGAATTAAAACCACAAATTGTAAAGGGACCTTATTTGAGGCTTAGAAATAATCGTTATTCACGAACCAGAAGAAAATGTATGTTAATATAATGCTTTGGAGGTATTTAAATAAAGATCAAGGTTAAAAAAAGGGAAAGTAAGCATTTGTGTATGTTCTTGTGAAAATCATCCAGTTTGCCTACATGTTTATGAAGGAAAGACAGGTCTGTCATTTGGATTTCTTGTAGGAGACAATTTAAGACATAGCTAAAAAGTGTTTTGCTTAGGCTGCCAGGCTGGCTCTGCTTCAGAATACCATCTACCCCCTTTTGCAGCAGCATCTGTTTGTACTCACGATTTTCACTTTACCAGAATGAATCAGGGAGTTTGGGGAAACTAACAAACAGATGGGGGTAAACAGCCCATGAATTATACAATTGACTTAGATCTCCTTTTGTGTGTGAAACGTGGCTAATCAAGGACAGTAGGGATGGCGAACAGTATAGTACAGTAAAATCTGAAGATAAGGTCAAAATACAGTAGGGGATGAGTCACTTATCATAGTAATTAAGAGCTGAAAGTGACAGCTATGGGTTGAATTTAGGAAAAGTAAAAGGCAAGGGGAAAATACTGGGAGTGATTTTGTGATGGTGACATCTGTTCATTAAGACATTGATCTGCTGCTCTGTGATAGAAGTCATGTATCATCCTCTTCCAGGAAAGCCACATATTACAACAGGCTGGCTAGAATGAGCTCACTGGTGTTAAGACTGACATGATCTTTCTCTTCCTTTCTTGTATTAGCAACTACTATTAAATAAGACCCCATTTCATACAGATCACGCGCTGTTTTTTGTGTCTGGGCAGAGCCTTGCATAGATTTGTTGTTGGGCAGGCTCAGAATTCACTGTGAGTTGTAACACTGAAGCTACTTGCAGTGTTTGGGGATTCAAGCCCCTGCAGCCAATAGGTTCGCCCCGCTTTGTACAGAAACTCTGGGATCATGGATTTTAGGTATTCAGTAAATTCTTGGGCCGAAATACCCTCAGCTTCTGTACTTGCCCTTGCATTTGCCAGCTAGATGACGATATACGGTTTATTGTGCTGTACTGCCTTATTGCATACTTTACCTCAATAGCTGTTACGTTGGGGATTCATTGCCATGAGCATTGAAGCCAGCATAGATTAATTTTTTTTCTTCAATGGAAAGAATTTACTTTTTTTATATCCAACAATTTGCAATGCAATGATACAACATAATACATCACTGTGAAAGATCGAAAAAAGGACCACTGGAAAAATCACTTGTAACAAAAAATGAGTTGAGTTATAAGGCTACAGGGGTTACCACTACAGGGTTACCACTAGCTCAGGATAATGCTTAAATGTTTAATCCCTTAGAATAAATAAGATAGTAAGATTTTAGACAGTAAGAAGGGGGCAAAGGCAGAAACCCCCAATTTTTTCTTCAAAGTTAGTAGTCACATAAAGTTACACCTCTGACCCCCATATTTCTACTTGAAAGTAAGCAAGTTCCATTCCTTTGCAAAAGAATTAATCAGGGGAAAAGTTACTTCCTGCTGCTTCAAAGGCCTACCCATGATGTACACCAAAGGGAAGAAAAAGGTTAAAAACAATCAAAAAAACCTCAACTTAGAAAGTTTGTCTACAGATAAGGTTCGCGTTTAGAAACTTAAAACTTCAAAACTCTCTACAGAAGGTAGTTTCCATAGCTCATCGGTACTGTAAGGAGAGGGAAGAGGGGAGGGAGGAGGGATGGGTATCTAAACCACAGAATATTTCCTCGCCAAAAATAAATAAATAAAAAGGTACCTATTTAATATTTTTCCTAGGCACTGGAAAGGACTTAGGACACAAACCCCTGATTTGCTGGGGTGTGCAACCCAACTTGCTATGGCTGTTTCTTACTTACCTTCTTTATTTCATATAGCTTAAACTCTCCACACTAGGTCATTCAGGTCTTGAGTCACCAGAAAAAAGAAGTCGCTGTTTAAAGCATGGCAGACAACCAAAAGTTCAGACAGCTGCAATGAAGGATTAGTTGTGGCTTTTTCTCACTGCCTTGCTACAAACTGCATCACAGCTCTATGTTCAAACATTATTAAATGGGAATGTTTTCTCTGGCACTGACTACTTCTCCCCACAGTTTAAGTATTGAATTTTTTTAACTGAAGTAGCTTTGGTTTACAGCTCACATTAGAACTTAAAAACATATTTCCATAGTAGCAGGCATATGCAGGCAACTGTTTATTCTCAGTACCAGTCATAATAAACACTTGTACTTTTATAATCCAACAAATCTTTGCCTAATCACAACTCCGTTTTCAGAGCTGTAAAATTTGCACGCTATTTAAACCATTTTTCCTGAAGACTCTAGAAACAAAGATTATCTGAATCTGCCTTCTTTATCAATATAGACCAATAATTCACTGCAAAGATACACAGTGGGTATTACTGGCAACAGCCTATTGAGAAAAAGCATCATAAAGCAGGACATGTGATAGGATTTTCAGGGGACCAAGTTGTCTTGAGGAGACCCACCTCTAATTCTACCTTGACTTACTCTGGCAACTATGAAGAAGCAGCATCCCTTGATGGATGGGCTTTCCAGGTGAATTGAGAACAGCATCCAACTGTGTTTTGAGTTTATATCCTAGCACTCCAAAGGATTAAGGCCCTGGAAAACGGAGCAATCTGAATCTGCTTTTTGCTCATGCCTTGTCAACAGAAGTAGTGAAGGTCTGCTTGCAGATTTCCTACAGTGAAACAGCCCAGCACGACATTCAAATTCCCATTGAATTTGCCAGAACTGATAATTCTAAAGGTATATGGGTCTTGTAGCTGACTTCACTGGCTATTGGAATTGACATGACACTGAAGTATGGAGACTATATTGCTGTTTTATGGGAACAGAATTAAACTTTGGGGAAAAAAATCACCCACCATCCTTCTTCCTTTTTTAATCAATATTTGTGTTTATGAGGATGAATTAGGCAAGAAGCTGGTAATACATGAGAAGTCACTATCAGGAAGAGCAGGTATTACTTTGAAAAAGATTATATGCTTGGCAGAGTCTGTCAGATACACTGATTTCCCAGCTGCAAATCTCTTCCCTTGCCCAAGCTTTGGTTCTTGCATAAAAAAGATTGTCCTGACAGACAGCAGTCATGTTTTTCACATAACCAAATACCCAGTTCAGTGCACCAGCATTTTTGACTCAATTTGATCTTCAGCTCTCCAGCAGTTCCCCATCACACAGGACCCCATCCATCAAGAGGCCAAGCACTGGTCTTGCCTTTCGTACAGGCCCTTGTGCTAGCCATCTCCCAGAGGATCAAAAGCCAACATCAGCTACCCAAAGAGCCAGCTTTGTTACTGGAAATGTGAGCAATTACTAAGAAAATTAACTGTATGGCTCTATAAAAAGCAATACTACTACTGGGATCAACATGAACTGGTCAGCCCAGGGGTCAGCAGACACATGTCACCTGTGCTGCGTTCAACTAAGTCACACGAACACAGTGGCTTCAACAAATGACGCTTCCCTGAGAATCAGCATCATACTATAAGCCTTATAAAAAAAGAAGAAACGGAGACAAAACCTAAACATCCCCTCAGGTTTTGCAGATGCTGCTAACATCTGAAGCAGGCAACTCACAACTGAGAGAATTTGGGGTGGCAGAAGAGAGGCAAGAACTACGCTCCTGTAGCCTCCCAAGAAGAACTGGCAGGATCAGACAAGTGGAAGACACTGATTTACTGCAGTCACATGTAAGTGTTGGCTTCTAACAACAGCAGCAGAAAAAGAAAAATCAGTTAAAAGAACCTGAGAATGCTGAAAAAAGCCACAATAAATACTGAGGAACTGGAAGAGGAGCTATTTCTCATTAGAAAAGAACAAGGGTTTGAGAACAACTTGTACTTATTAAGATTGAACTGGCTTGGGACCATAATGTAGTGGAAATTAAAAAAGCCAGAAAAAATCCACAGACACTTGAACAAAATGAAAAAGGGATCACGGTGCCATTTCAGGAGGCCACGAGAGTATCAGCTGCCTTCTCAGTTTAAGTGGAATGGTAAAGGACATCAGGCTTACCTAATGTAGGCTTAAGAAAAATAAATCACTGGCTAATGGACATCCTAGTCAATCATGAAATCCCCATCTGAGCAGACACAATGGCAGGGGATTTTAGCTCTAAGGTCAAGAGCTGAGGAAATGGCTGAACATGAAAACAGATCAGCTAAGGAAGCCTTAAAGACAGCATCACAAGCTTACCAGAAAATTGATAATACCCAAGAGACTTGCAACAGCTGAATAACCGTTTGATGAAGAGAAAAAATTAGGGTTCATAGGCACTAAATGTATCCCCAGTGTAACTCACTGAAGTTCAATTAATCACGAAAGAGGTTGATTCTGGTGCTCAGTATTTTACTGGTGGAATAAAAATATTAGAGTATTTTACCACGTACTTTGTTCTTTAAAAATATCACAGCAGTCTCCAATAATTAGTGCTGGAGACAGAAACGGGCTTCTTTAACAGGAAAGAAATAATTTTGGGTGGCAAACCACAGAGATCCTGGAATTGATTTTCTGTTCTCTAGTACCTACTATAGTCTATGCCATTTGCTTCACCAACAGGCAAAATCTGATCAGAAGCTTTTTGCACACACTATTTCCATCCACAATGCACAGATACAGAAAAACCTCATGCCCAGGAACTTGAATTACAGGCACCTCTCTTAGGAGTCTTTAAGGTTTTGCATTGCAGTACTTACAGACAACACAGAAGAGCTGGGACACCACAGAAACAGACAACAGCCAGTGCTTGGCAGAGCTCCTAAGTCAGCTTGGTAAATGGTGATAAGAAAAAAGTAAATGGCAAACATTGTAAAATAAAGGCAGTGTAGATGGATACATCCACCTCCAACCAGCTCCATGCCCTCTAATGGCAGGATTTCTGGATTCAGAAGAATATTAAAGATGAAGTTATTTGGGCATATGATCTTAACATAAACAGTTGGGTTTCTGAGGGGGAAATCTGGAGTTGTCCTATGCAGGCTGGAAAGCAGGAGGGCAAGAATTCTCCAGAGCAGTAACCTCTCCCTTGAGCAAACACACACACCTCCAACAACAGAAAAACAGGGACAAACTGGAGAAGCTATCCCAGCTGGGTATTATAATACATGTGTTGCATAGGGATGTGATGGTTTATGATCAACTGCTTAAGTTTGAAAAGCAAAGTTATTTAACTATCTTACATAAAATTACAATAAATGGAGTGCTAATATTTTGTGGAACAAAAAGCTCCAGGAAATCTGATACTCACTCTGTATTAAGGCATAGAGCAAGCCAGATTCTGGTTTTGTTACCACAAGTGGAGCTGGCTAAATCTCCTAAAGTTAAAAGGCTCTTGATAGATTTTCAGCCTGAGAATAAAACGGCCTGCCCCTTCACATCAGCATGCTAACCGGGATTTATATTAAAGAAGCTAAAAACCAATCTGATTTTCCAAACATCTTTCGCACGCAACTTCTAACATTTTAAAATGAGTCATTGCTGTCATGGGCTAGAAGACACCTAAACCTGATCCTGTGGATTCCCCTTATTCTCTGCAGACACTCAGTAGTGTAGACACTATACTTCCACAGCATACATAGGCTACAGCAGCAATAACTCAGCAAGGTCGTGGAGATCATGTTTTGCCTTTTTAACCGCCTAAAGGAGGTTTTGGTTTTGCAACTCACTTCCATTCTGCTGAATTAGGATTCAGTCAGAGGAGCACTGAATGCTGTTGTCTCCCTTTGATGTAAGCAGGATGAAACCACTTGCAGGACCTGATCCTTAAAAAAGAAAGGGGAAAGCAAGGGATGAAATCCTGGATCCTCCTCTTATGTCAATGGGATTTCTGCTCTTCAGTAGTCTTGTGCACCAATTCACTATTCACCTCTAATACAGTATTTTTGGGGCCTTCAAAGTACTCCTGTATTAGCCTCCACCATATAGTTAATAAAAATGTCAGGAACTCACATGCAAATGCTTAAGTATTCCACTTAAAACTGCCTCAGTCTCCACCTGTACTTACTTTTGGATGAGAACTGCGCAGACAGTCCCACCAGGCTGAAAAACAAAAAAAAGCAAACTGTTTTCTATGGAAAAGCATGCTAAACACATTGATCACCATTATTATAGACAAGATTGGCCTCACCTCACACAGGAACCACAAGTTGTTTCAACAGAAAGAGTAAGAATTCATAGGAAAAAGGAATTCTTTATTATACAGTTCTAAGTGACCTCAGTTTCACATCATGGAATTTAATTTAGTTCTTAAAAAAGAGCAACACTGCATACAGAATTCTTTAAGCAATTCTTACAAGATCACTAGTTGTGCCTTGTTAACTTATTTTGGCTATTTAAATGTATCTCAATGTCTTTCAGGTGCACTGGGATTCAGTATCCCTTTACTCTTCATCGTAGAAAAAGACACATATAAATAATACAACGCATAGCTCAGAAAGTCAAGAGGAACTGTTACATCTTTCCTGGTGCACAACCTGCCAGAAGTTCTTTGGAATTTAGCTGTACTGTTAGAACTCAGTAGAACATCACTGAAATAAGGAACCTTAGTGTTATCCCACAAAGTACAGTCTGTTCTGTTGTGTTTGTGTGATGGGAAGAAAGGTCAGGGGGAAAACCCATATGCACCAATTCTGTAAATGCACAGTGAAAAGCCACGCTCACAGAAGAGTCAGTGCAGCATGGAAGTGATCTTTCAGGAGTGGATCTTGTGACATAAGGTGGAGCTTAAAGGAGCAGATTTGAGGTATATCTAACTGGAACTACAGGTGACCAAAAACAATAGTAAGGATCAATGGTGAATCTTCACTTTCATAAAATACTTCATAGTGATTTCACTCATCAGGATTCCTTCTTTTCCTCTACTTCTAGCAGCTCATCAAGGAATTCCACAACTTCACCCTAGAAACGATTAAATTTAACAGGAACAAGTTAACCATGTACTGCAAAATCAGTGACAACCATTAACTATTTTAACCAAAGCATAAACTGTAGTAGTGTGTCTAAGTACTTTTTAACACACTTCATACAGAAGCCAGAACAGCAAGCCTATAAAATGCAGGTAAACGGCCCATAGAGGTGTAGCACAAGTACTTGCAGGGACATACAGATCTTAAAAGAAGGAAATGTTACACTCACAACAAATCCTCTTTTTCAGGTATTTAAACAGACAAAATTCTCAAACTCAGAAAGTAGAAGAAGAAATGTTTAAAGCACCTGTTAAATTAGGAAATTGTTAGAATACCATAAAAGACTAAAGGATTTTAGAAAGCTTCAAAATTTAAAGCCAAAGTGCTTTGCAGAACTGTAACTCTGACTTTGCATCTGTCTGCTGTAACCATTCATGTCCTGAAACAAAAATGTAAAGAACCAGAGACACCAGAATATCTTCCACACTGGAAACAAGTATGTTGGATATAGACTCAGACCAGAAAGATATTGTATTTACTAGCTCCACTCTGGTAATACAGGGTACTGACACAATCTGACTTTAAACTACTCCTAATGTAGTTCTAGGTCCTATACCATAGTCAAATGTCTTCCTGCAGTCAAGCCTGAGTACCCTGGGATGATACAGCCCCACCGGCTAGAATTTACTGCTCTGTCAACTGAGCTACAGTAACTGCTACAGCACGTTTTTGCCTAGAAAGGTATTCCTTAGGAAGACAGCACCTTGCAGATATGTAGTTTGAGTCCCAAAATTTTAGTTTTCTTTCTATTCTGATAAGGAAAGGGCATTAAAACCTTTGTCAGTAAAAATAATATGAGGAAATAGAGAATTGTCTGTTTTTAATACAGCAATTGTATTATGCTCATGGTGATTAAAAACATTAACATCACATTTTTCAAAAGTATGATTAGCAAGGAGAGAAATAACGAGAACCAAGCAAGCAAAAACAAAAGTGGGAGGAAAGCTGTCTGAAATAACTGCTGCTCTTGTGCCCTGCTTCACAGCTCCATCTCAAAAGGCTGCTGAGTTTTTGCAACTTATGAAGTGGTTTTAGCAAGTCCTGAAGGACGGCAATTTCTTTTTGCTTTGAATTTGTTCAAAACATCTAAGTATCCGATTCAATAAAAACCATGGGAAAAAATGCCAGCACTTTCATATTCCCTACTTGTCTTACTGGTTGCAGGAAATCTGGCACTTGGAAAACAGGAATTTGACATTTCTGCACGTTTTCCTTTGTTTGAAGTATTCTGATTGCCCAAGGAGCCCAATCATGGAAAGAACTCAAAACCACTTCACAAATGGACAGGATAGCCACTAGGTCCAACAGTCACTATACAAGCAGTTGGAAGATACAGAAACAGAGGCCCAGGGGACTTCTGGTCAAGTTTTATAGCACAGCTCCTAAAACTGGGCACAAGCATTTGTGTGCCTCTTGAAGGACTACAGACAGGCAGGTCCCATTAACTCTGAAGAGAGTTAGGAGACTGGGAATACAGGTGTCTACTGCAGGAGTCCCAGACCTAGTTCAGACTAATTGCTTTACACCTCAGGATCACAGTTTAACGAAAGAATAACAGACAATAAAAAGGATTTTTGCCCTCATTCTACCTGCAAAGACAATCCTTAAAAAATACAGAGTCTGAAAGGCACAAGCATCCAACAAGATGACCCAGAATAAGGAAATATAAGGAAGACATGGGGATTTCAATATTGTACATTTGGTAACTCAACCATACGGAATCTCAATTCAATTCATATTATTGTCACGTTCATTGGTAAGATAGGCTTTCAGGAGGCACAGATCACAAACAGAATTCAGGTTTTTTAATTCTACTATGTTTTCACATCCAGAAACATGTGAGAAGCCCAAGTTTTAAATGGAAAAGGATATTTAAAAATTGACTGAAATCTGAATTCTCTAGAGCCTGAAATTGGTCTCTAAGGGAAAGCATGTCAGAAGCTGTTGTGCTCTAATGAGAGGTACTGTGGAGTAAGACAGGTTGAAATATGGCGAATATATAAAAACAGCTGCCCAAACAATATATATACAGAAAATACACTGTAATGCAACTGAGTAATTGGCTGGATGCTGGTTGTATTTGAGAAGGCAAACCCTCCAGATTAAAGACAAACAAAACCTGCAGTCAAAATACTTTTGCCTGTGCATTCACAGTCAGAATGTAAAACATTTGCAAGTTGTCCACAGTGTGGTTGGCAGCCTAATGAAAGGTGCTAACACTACATCAGAAGAGCTGATCACATTGTCACACTAGCAGCTATGACCAAATTGACCAACTGTCCTTGCCCCATTAGCGCTCACTTGACACAGGCATTCTGCATGACTGAAGTCAGCAAGCATTTCAGAGGTGTTCACTCCAGGGAAAGAGCCTCTTGCCCACTGATATCTAATAAACTTCATGCTGGCCTGCAGATCTGGAGCCCAAAATTATTCTCTGATATGACTTAACCATTCTGTGTGATAGAGTTCCTCCCGCTATCTGGAATGCTATTTGGCTCCTACCTACCTTAATAGGAAGGACATCAAACTTTACATGCAGTAGTAAAGAAAATTTTACATGCAGTTGCTGCAGCTACTACACAGGACAACAGCCACCCACCAGTAATGCAGGTTACACAAATATGCTGCTCAGACACAGTGCTGATGTAAATCAGAGTTGAGCAATATATGGCCCAAAGCGTGATGTAGCTGTCTGGCCAGTAGCTAGTAAATCAGTATGCGAAGTCTGACTAAGCTGGGGGAAGAGAAGGATTTGCCACCAGATCAGTACATGCCTGATAGGCAGCCAACTGGTCACGTCCTCATCAGCAAGCTGGCTCTCAGTCCACAGTCCTCACCCCCTGGTTTGCAGTGGAAGCTGGGTACATGCTACAGGTACAGCAGCTCTGCCAGCACCCCATGACCTCCCTTCTCTGTGCTACTCACCTCTTCTTCCCTCTCCCAGTCCAGGGACAGTGAATGGAAAGTGGGAGTGACACAGCAAGGATGTATGGGAAAAGACGGGACAGGTATAGCCTGAAATATGGGAGGCATGATATCGAACAGCAGAAGGGGAATGCTCTCAGACTGGTGTGAGTGGTAGGAAGAACCAGAGAAGCTGATCTGATCAACTGGGGCCTCTAATTATCTGCCATATATGCAAACTGAGCAGCCTCGGCTTAGATTAACAACTGAACAGAGGCACAAACAGAAAGAACAAGTTTTGTACCACAGTAACTAATCCCAGAAGGTTTTACAGAGGGTATGTGAGTAGGTGGGTTATAATAAAGCATGATTTTAAAACACAGTTCTTGATCAATTCTGAATAAGCCAACCCAGGCTACTGATACTGGTGTGCTATTACAGCATTTGAAAAAATAAGTGTTAAAACGATGAAAAATGCAGAAGTCCTCACTTACTACTGCAAGCGGAGTGTCCAAGACCATGGTACACAGCAGGCCAGGGACTGTTGCCAGCCCTTGCTTATGCAACGTTAAATGCTGCATGCACACACACAAAACACAACCTTTTAGAGGAAACATCCGTCCTTTGGAAACTCCTAGCCAGCTATTAAAATAAATAGCAAAAAGGAAAAGCTACCAATACATGGCTCAGGTACAGCCCACTTGAGACTGACAGTCCAGCACCAACTCTTCTTTTGACAGCAGCATTTCAATCTAGTTGCAAGCAGTAGCAGCTGTACTGACAGATCAGATGCTTTGCTGTTAGTTGCAAAGACTAAGCACTGCCTTCCACATAGAAAATATCAATCATTCATGGGTCCTTGTCCTTTCTCAGGGTGAACTGGAAAACTTCTGGGGAAAAAAAATAGCTTTCTTTTTTTTTCTAAAAAAAAATTTTATTATTTGAAATAACCTATACATTCCGTGCAGAACTGTTGATAGCATTTCTAATAGGGCCTCTGTATGCACTGCAGTGAGTACTGTTCTTTAGGGAAGTAGAAGAAAATATTAAGACAATAGTGTTCTACAATTAATTAGGTTCTACATAAAAGTATTACTATAGACATGCCTCCATGTGTGATTATCAGTGGATGAGTAAGAAGCAGCCTTTATCCTAACTCATTCAACAAACCTTGGGAGACAACAAAAAGAGCAAGGAGAATTAGCTGGACATTTGTTTCCTTATGATCTACGATCTAGAAGGAAAACATTTATCCCACAAAATGTCCCCAGCTGTCCTTCACAGCAAAAACTGAAATCTTGCTACAGTTGGAAGATCTTAGTCACTGGAAACTTGTTCAACAGTGAGAGTAACAGATTTGATTCCCTTATGTATTGGGCCATGGGTGAAAAGATAGTGGTAGGGGAAAGGGTTGCAGGGGTAGCATGTATGAGGAGAGGTCAGGGCTGCCCTGTAACTAATGAGCAATTGTCCTATAACTGTCCCAGGGACTAATTTGAATAACTAATGGGAGTAGCGACAAAGAGTTAGGTTATGAAAACCAGCGGACTTTGTTCAAGGAGGAGTAACCATCTTGCAAGAGGGAAGACAAAGGTTTGACGTGGACAACTGTAGAGGGTACGTGCTCCATGGGCCTGATAAGACCTTATAAAGTGCACACCCCACAGTCTTCCGCCCAGTGATATTTTGGGTCACACACATTATTTTGGGATAACAGTAAGGCATGTGTCAATGAATGGCTCAGCCTGAAAGGTTTATTCAGCCTTCGACCAAGAAAAAGTTCCTTGATCTAACCTTCAGTTAAAACATGAGAGTTCACTGTAACCACCTCAAAGCCTTCCCAGATCTTCCAAGAGCAGTACAGACCAGGCTGGACATTCCTTGCATTCTAGCAATGGGGAAAAAAAAAATCCCTCAATTCTTTGTGCAGAGAAATTATTTGGCCCTTAACCTGTTTATTTTTCAAATACCTAGTCCACAGTGCCCCACTGCCACATGCTTTTAGGTGGGGGTTTTCTTCAATATTAAAAGAGCTTATTTGTTCTTTACATGTATGTTAACTGCTTTCTCAAATATTTTTTCATTTCATTTTTATTGATACAGTCTGAACATGTAACTGTTCTCTTCCCATACACTATGAGAGACTGCAGCACACTGCAGTTATTACAATAGTACTTTATAGTAATCCAATAAATATGCTTTCCTCTTAACGTTTTTATAATGCCTATAAAACACGAGTCAGCCCAGTTTCAAAGCAACTTCAACACTGCTCCCACTGCACTGAAAACAGAAGCCTTCTAGTGGCTTTGTTTCTGAACTCCACTTACTCTCTCTTGCTTGCTTTATGCTGCATGCAGAAGCTTAAGAAAAACTGCGCAGGTAAAAATTCCTCCTAATGTCACAACTTAGGGACGTCCTGCCATTTTAGCCCAACCATGCAACCAGCTTCCCATGGAAGGTGGTTTAAATGGAAGAAGAAACATCTTTGACCAGGATACATATTCAACGGTAAAGAAGCAAGAGGGGAAAGCAGGAAGGTTCTGCAGGGCCAGCCATGTAGGCCATATCTCCACTACCAAATGATGACAAAAAAAACCCACCTTCTTCCTTTAAAGTATCTTATGTTGAACAAGGACCATAACAATGCCACTCAGCTGCCAACCCCCTCCGAAATGGCTGCCACCAGCTCTTCTCAGTGTAGTGGTGCTATTGTAGCTGTGTTGGTCTGAGATTGCAGGCAGGGCAGGGTTTAGATGTCTGCAGTTACAGCCTGCCATTACAAGCACACTTGTATAGATCATCTGAATGTAGGCAAAAAGTGAGTTAATAAAGCTGAAAATATGGTGTTAGTGATTCCCAAGGAGAAAAATAGGCTAAATTCAGATCATTATTTGCTATAAGTAGTCCACTGGGCCCTCATGCTTTGATGTAATTCCACATGTTCTTTTTCCATCAGTCACATTAGTTCAACACTTGCTTTCCTTCGCATCACACTCAAGAATGGAGCATTTGAATTTCAGCTACTGTACAAATGGACACACACATCATATACAAATAAAAAGAACAAGATGGCAAATAAAGTGGGTCAAAGCTGCCAACAGTTTTTCACCTACTGATCAAGTACTGAAAGAAAAATCACATTGTGAGATCATCTCAGCCAAATACTTGTGGTTCTCATGTAATCTAGAACAGCTAAGTAGCTATCCCTGAAAATAATTATAAATGGAAAATCCTTAAGAACACTGATTTTATGGGCCAGAAGCATGTCTCATACAATTAGTGCAGAGCTGAAGTTACATCTACACTAGCTGAGTATCTGGCTCTTAACAGCATTTCCGCTTGCTATTTAAATCTGTGCAATACCAGGAGTTGTATCTATTAGAGCCTTCATGAATTACACATCTGAACAGGAATCCAAAAGCTTAACAATCCATGGCCAGCTAAGGTGACAACTCCGTGTAATGTTCTTTCAACTTCACTGTGGAAAACTGTAAGGGTATTTCATAATAATTACTTTAAAGAAAAATTAATTTGTAGCTAGTTGGCACTCATGTTCTCTGTCACCTCTGCTGTGTTAAATGTTTGAACTGGAGTTTTTCATTTCCTTGTGGAAAAACATTAATAAAGTAACATGAACAGGACAGTATTTCTTGTAGTGACATATGCAAAAATCATTACTGCATGTTCCAGCCTTTGCAATTATGGCCATGTATTATTGGAAGAGGCCACATGTTCTCACTCACTTTGCTAATTGGATTTAAAAAGACACATGGATGATATGGGAGCACTGAGAAGTCTGAATAAAGTGAGATTCTCCACTTGGAAATGCTGACATTCACATAGGAAGAGATCCTTTTGCCACATAGGATCCTTTTGCTTCACTCAAGGAAAGAGAATGATTTTCTTCTGCAGATTATTTTTGAGCTTGTTGGCCCACAAGCAACTTCACAGACAGCAAACTTGAACTACAGAGACACACAAAAGGTATGGCCTATGGCCCAAGATGCACATGGTTTAGATAAACAGTGTACTAAAAAGAGAGGGTTGCCTTCATCCTTAACTTTTAATAAAGCTTTTACTGTAACACCTTATCTGGGTTTTTCAGTTTTCAGCATTCCAATGGAATAAACTTTTCAATCTGTGCCAGGAGAAATATTAACAAGAAATTCCACTTCTGCTACCAGGTCCTGCCCATACAGCAGAAACTGGAAGGTAGCGCTTTTACCTTTGTGCTATTCCTGCTCTGTCTGGACTCCCTGGAAGGCTCCTGCAGCCAAAGACAAGTTCTGGTAGCCAGGGATTTATGAGTTCACTACCAAAAGCCAGAGCCAAGCCAGAGGCATGAACAGCCTCCATCCCTCCCAGGTTCTTCAGCCCTAATAAGGGAGGGCACAGAAGCTTTTCCCTGGGAGAAGAGTATGGTAACTTTCCTATTATGATGAGAGTGTGAGATAGGGATATCTGTGGCACTACTAGACCCAGTAATTTTGGTTGTTTAACCCAACAATTAATCCAGTGTAATGCAACTTCTTTGTCACTTCCTCAAAAGTTTAATTGAGGTTTTAATTTTGTACTTCTCTCCTGCAGATTGCAAGGTCATGTATAACTGCATGGGTGAAATCAGCTACAGGAACAAATGCCAGCAGATAACTGCTTGTTAATTCTATACACAGTACTTGAGGCTGAAGATTGTTTCTATCCCTCCTTCTAACAACATATGGGGAAAGCCCTCACAACAGACTGCTTCTCCCCTTCCTTAACTACTCATCACTATGTTTTGAAGCAGCAGATATGAGAGAAGAACTACAAATTAAGTTTATGCCCAACATAACGGGCAAAGCACAAACCAACAAGGGAATATAGAAAGTGCTCAAGAATTTCACACCCAGATGAAATCCATACAGACTAGTCCTCATCTAAGCTTAACCTTATAACAAGCTTATGAAACTGTCTTTCACAGTTTTATCACAATGGAAAGTCTTCCTTAAGTCTGGTAACCTTGCAATGGAATTTTATGTATAGGCTTGTTTTCAGGTCACTAGCATACTGAAGGCAGCACAGACATGTTATTACTTTTGTGCTATAAAATATTATGTCTCCCTATGTGCTGGATAACAAAAATTGCAAAGGTGATTTCATTTTTTAACATAAACCATCCTTCTCTTTCCTAACTAAAACAGAGCTCAGCTGTGCTCATTACAAGTACCCTGCCCCATGCCAAACTGAGCATAGCTCTTTGCCAATGCCAACAATGAACTATTCCATCATTTGAAGATTCTTCTCAAAGCTTTAAATGAACAATTCTGAAAACAAAGCAAAACAAAAAGGCAACCCAAAGCCTCCATGACTTACACTTTCATTTCAGCTGTGGGAGACAAAGAAATGCCCTCTCAACAATTTAGCTACTTTCCTTGCTAAAAAAAAATACATTTAACATATTTCCAGTCTAATAGTAGCCATTTTAAATGTCTGGAATTCCTGGACAGATAACATAAGAAGCAAGACTGGGTGAGCAAACTGTTACTGTGCAGGAAAAAAACCCAACTGATGTCAAGATTTCCTTTTGATAAACATTAAGATTCAGGTGGTTACTTGTGGACAAAATTGTAAGGATCTTTAAATCTAATTTAAACAACATTTCAGAAAGAAACAACCAGAAAGACACAAAAATAAAACCAAAGAACCCCCCAAAACCAGAAAAACATTAGGTTTAAACATATATATAATATATATATATAAAAATATATATACACACTACCTCTCTGCCCCCTTGTGTTATAGCTTGCAAGGTGGATTTCTGTTTTGTGGGCTCAGTGTTACATTTACCTTCGTGTTAATACTATCCACACTTTTTTAAACCGTATGTGATGCTCTTCTGGTTTTTTATATTCCGTTTAAAAAAGACAAAACCATGATAAAATGGTCATGCTTACAAGAAGATTTTTCCATAGTAGCTAAATCCTGGGATTCCATCTATGTATCATCTTCACTTTAATGTGATTGCTGTTTTTTGACCTTGGTTTCCTTTCTAGAAAACTCACCTCATCATCATCCATCAGATGTTCCTTTGCAAAGTCATACATTTCCAACTGGAGCGTGGTTATGTTGTGGTATCGAACAGCCTCCTACCAAGAAACAGAATATCCACATTAGGGTAGCAGGACAGGGGAGTGTCATCACATGTCACCTGAATATACTCCAGCAAAGTCAGATCCAGACTTAGTAGAAGGTAGATCCGGGGGGGGGGGGGGTTATAATGTTTGTGAAAGGAAACAATAGAACAGCAAGCGGTGTATCCAGTGTCTTCTGTGGACCTTTCAAAGCGCAAGCTCCATCGGTGTCAGAAGAACAAAGCACTCTCCTCTTTCTCACGTTTCAAAGCACTGGCAAGTCTGAGAATAAGGAATGAGACTGCCAGAGCTGAGCAGCAGCCTGTGCCTGCATTCCAGCAGGCTTTGGATGCGAGAAAGCTTCTGTCTCCCTGTGCTCTGGCGTATGGCAGCAGGCAGTTCTGAGAAAAAGAGACACTAAGCTATTTTGCATGATAATGGCTCACCCCAGCCTGAGTCTGGGCTAGGGAAATTCTCACCTGTTTGTTTAGCTCAGTCACCTACCCTCATATTTGTGAATACCAACAGTAATCTACTTTGATCATCCCCTTTAACTCTTTTGGGGGAGGAAAATAGGAAACTTCTCTTTCACAAGAACATCTAAAGCTTAGTGATAAATAAGAAAATAATTGTGCAATGACTCAAATGCTGCTCCTTAGACATAGAAAATATTTTCTTTGATGTATAATCCCAATTCAGTTTATAAAATCTGGTTACACATATTCCATATACAAAAAGTGAATAGTAGCTTTAATTAGGACTATAAGGTATCTTGATATACAGGTTTTATCAGATAAATTCAGAATCCCACTCATATCCAGCAAGTTGGTACATACAAGTCTAGAAAGGCACATAAAGCAAGGATGGAGAGACCACAATCATTGCTGGATGGCCTGATGTTTACTGTGGGCTCTTTGCAGCAAGTATTCCAGCTGAGATAATTAGATGCAGTATGGTCCTGGGCCTTTTCCCATCCTCATCCACCCAACTATGCTCTAAAGTAACTGGAAAGTAAGTTCAGCTGGCGTTATCATATCCAGACACATTTCAATGCCAAAATAACCTGAAATAACAACCAAGTGGGCATGTCAGCAACTAAGTGATTCCCAAAAGCCTAAATGTTACTGGAACTATCTTTACACCAGAAGATTTCAGGGAGCAGCTGCTTCAATCATCAAGGTAGATAAAAATATACATATGCATGTGTCAGACAAGTACCACTGTGAATTTACTTGTCATCATATTATAACCTACTGTAATATATGCCAACACAAAAGACTATGACATTCACTGTCTACATTACACAGTACATCTCTGTGTACAACTTTTTATGTGGTTTTAATAAAACAGCATGTATTTAACTCCAGAAGCAAGATAACCCCCACTTTCCCAACCTCTGACCCACTGAGCATCAGGAAAACATCTGAATGTGTCTAGAAGGCAAATTAATTAATTCACCTACCGATCTGGGCTGAAAATCCTCCTCTTTAAGTCCCCATTTGTCTTTGTGGTACTGATAGTAGACCATGTTCTGTTTCATTACTTCATCTTTCTGGTCAAACAAAAGGTAACTAGCAGCACAAGCAGCTGCATTCTTCATGTCATTCACTAATTAATAAACACACACACACACACGAAAATTCAGTTAAGGTAAATGAAAAAATTCCTACTATTACCAAAGCTCTGAAAAACGCAGATGGAAACAGAACCCATTTTATATCTCCCCACCAACAAAATTGCTTCCCAGAAAGGATACACTATTTTCATGCTCTGAAACAGGTTTCTGAAACGTGATTCAAAAATGGGGACTTAACTGATGGCTTTCTATGAAAATCCTAACCAAATATCCCAGTACCAGTGAGGTATCAGCCCACTCTGGGGCATTTATTACAAAACAAAAACACACCGTCCCCACCCCTACAGCAAAAACATAACCCCACTTCTTTGTACAAGAATTGACAAAGAGGGAAGAGTCAATGTGTAAAATGTGCAGTCAAACAAGATAAGCAGAAGTCATTAATGATTTGATGCTACATGGCTGAATGTGTCTTCCCTTTGACGCTGGAGCCTGCAGCAGTAGCTATAAGTGCTACATGTGTCCTTTATAGTGCAAGTGGTTCCTCAAGAAACTGCAAAATTCACAGTTATTTAACTATCAAGTAGGTAATCATTGAGCATCAGAACACTAGAATTTCTGTGAAGTGGTCCCCCTTTTGCTCAAAATCCATTTAGCCCCATAAGCCCCATTCTAACAGGACTGTAAGTATCCACTAGTGAAAAGTGAATGGTATTAATTACTCTCTAGGTTTCTCTGTGGAAGAAATGATGAATAGTAAACTGAAAATTGAGTATTTATTGAATAGAATGAAGTGTGTTGTGTTAAATGTGTTGCCTTGAATCACAATCTTTCTTTTCTCTGAGTAAGTTATAAGTCTAAGAAAAAATTTGCTAGAGCTATACATTCAGCTGCTTAGAAACCATGTGGGCCTGACAGCTTGAACCCTATGGCTTTTTGGCACAAATCACACTTGTTTTGTACATAGATGTACAAAATGAGTCTGTGCCACTGCACACATTCCAATGGAAGTGGTTGGCACCCTAAGATGTCTTGAGTTACTTCAAAAAGGCAGAAGAATTGGTGCATCATTTAAACATCTAAAATACATACTATGAACATTTATAATTTATATGAGCATTTATCATTTCCACAAAATTATAAAAGTTCATATAAATTTACACACAAGTGTAAAGAATTTGTGCTGGCAGTACACATCATATAAAGAACAAATGGTAGTGATGGATCAGACCACATTTACTCTGTAACCACCTCATTTTTCCAGCACCCAAGTGGAGACCAGTCACAACCACGCATGACTTAAACCAGAGGGGCCTGACGTGGACAAAATCCTTATGGGACTTACATTCAGCAATTTATTTTGTCATGGACGATTTTATGAGCATGGGCTCTATACATAAGGTTTATCTTCCATGTCTGTTAACTACAGTTACACAAGGAGAAAAAGACGCCAGGCAACTCAGACTTTCTGTCCCAGAACAGGTTAAAATGCAGATTCTGGAGGCTACTACTTACATTGTAAAGCATTATAACTAGAGGAAAAAGACTATGAATGGAAACTGCCCCACATCATCCCAATGTTATTTCAGCACATTAAAATCACTACTTACATTTATAATAAGCAAACTGCAAGTAGTGGTACATGGTGGCCACAAATTTCTCAACAACAAAGCCTCCAATAATGGGCGTCAGATTACTCTCGCACTGTACTTTGCATGCAAGAACTTCAACATAATGATCTAAAAGGAAGAAAACAACACGGGATGTGAACACAGCACAGTGAATCATTATAACCCCTCCCATTGGTACCCATTAGCATTTCGCCTTATAATGCTCTCCTGGGTTCTATGCAGCTGGATCTTGCTGCTTGGAAGTACTGAGCATCTACAGCTCCATCTGAAGTATGCATCAAGCACTGGTACTTAGCACTTCGGTAAAAATCTGGGCGGTCTGGACTTGAAATGATTCAAAGCCGCAATCCCACAGCACTAGCAGTAAGGTTACACTGACACCTACAGGCAGTCTGTGGCTGCCTACAAGGAATTTCGAGCAGTTTTGGGATAGATCACATCAGGCACCACCACCAAACAGAAGTATTTTAAAGCCTTAGTTTCCCTGTCAGCCACATTGGGCAGGTGAAACCAAGTTATCTAAGCTTACGTGGCAAGTCTCTGACCAAAGCAAAAGAACAGCAAAGGGCCCTTCCTCTGTTTTCATCTCTGACAACTCCTAACACGAAGAATGCTGAAGCTAACTAAAAATAGGTGGCAAAATGAAATTACCAGGCCCATCTTTTACAAGAACTGTGGAATCTCCAAACAGAGTAGTATTCAATTCTAGCCAGGACATAAAGCTAGAAACACAAGTCCCTCAGTGAAGTGACCCCATGCAGCGAGGACAGCTGGCTTCCAAATAGAACTCACTGCTCAGGGTTAAACACGTACCTAGTGCAAGCACCAAATACTTGTGGTTATCTTTTCTTGCTGCATTTACTTCTGCATTAAAACCCTCAAAGGCAGAATGCATCTCCAAGGAGCAAGAGCACAGCTCTGCCCAGGCAGTGCAAGTAAATATGAATTTTCCTATGTCAAGAACAAAATACTTGAAATGTATGCATATGCTCATGATGACATCATGCAGCATCTCCTACTTTTCCTTCTCACCACTATTGCTGGGAATTGTCCTTTCCTTCCAAGAAGGAAGAGAAAGGATGACAGCAAGTGCCAATCACAGCTAAGCATGGACACTGTTGGCTTTGGAGTCATCCTGATGTCAGGGCTCTGAACCACTGGGAAAGAAGGCCTGTGTTTCAATGCTTTACCACCTGTGATTGGACCTTCACTCCTTATCTGCTGTCCTAGGCAAATGCCTGCTTGGCTCAAGAGTAAAGCATTGCTTAAGGAACAGTCTGCAATAGCTGTTCCAGTCAGCTGCACTGATGGGTACCAGTTCCACACTGAGAAACTGTGAAGCTGCTCTTGTACTTCACATCTACATATTATGTATTTCACAAATCTTCCCTCAGCAACACATCTGATGGCTTTCGAACAAAAAGTTGGGCTGGTTTTCCTTCTGGCAAAGCAGAAATTCTGTTGCATTTTTCATGTTTTTAAGTCTGTTGATAAAGCATGCCAGCATTCTCCACGCAACATTGCCAGCAACACTGAGCCTGGAGCACTGAAGAAATTGTTTCTTTTGCTATGAAAGAGCATAGGAAATGAGTATGTGTCAATTTGACAGCAATCAAAAAAGGTGGTATTTCTTTTCCTTTGCAAAGCAATTGATTTTTTTAATCTACACACTAAAGAAATTTTAACTGCTAGCAAAACTGCTGTAGGAAAGATGAAAAATAGGTAACAGAAATTTATCATGTTTATGAGAAAGCAGATACATCTGACCAGTGACACATAAAACACAAAGCAGATTTTGAAGGCAGGCTAAACGCTGAGCCTCAAAGGTATCAAACTGATATTGAAATGTTGGTCAAGAGACCTGTCTGGATAACTGTTGCTACCTGGATGGAGTAGTTCTCATTACTTACACATCTGTTATTCTGGCATATGCTTAAAATTCCATGTTAAAGTAAAAGCTCTCCATTCTGATTTGCTGACAGCCCTCCTTTATCCTACTGGAAAGAGCAAACCAGAATTCAAGCAGTTTTCAGTGAATCTAATAAACTCATGTTGGCCCAAACTGAGCATGGTGTAGCATGTGCATTTCACGCTGCAAACTGAGAAACAGGACTCTGGTAGTCAATCCTTTGGGAAGAGCACCTTTGGGACATCTTTCCTTATTATTTCCTAACTGCTCACCTGCAATGGAAAGATAGAAGTCTTTAAAATCCTTGATCTCTCGGGAACCTTCACAGGTTGCTATACAGTCATCATAGGCTTTGAAGAAATCAGGAAGAGCCAGTTCCATGTCCGAGATAGATGTTCTCCAGTTGTCACCATTGTATGCTCTCACAGCCCTGACAAAAAGATTCTGGAAAATTGGCAGGAATGAGAACCAGAAGTAACTGATCTGTGGAAATTGGTGTGGATATTCAAATACAGAATGCATCTGTATGTCTGAACTAATATAGAAGCTATTATCCGACTAATGTGAGGACAACAGATATAAATGATTAATGGCTTTTACCACGTATTTCTAGAGAGCAGAGTACATAATTTTATTTCAGATCAAAATAAAAGCCTGTTGGACAGCAGTAAGAGTGTGAATCTAAACCACAGGTTTTGACAGACATTTTCAGTTGAATATTTAACACCAAATGTCCAGCTTATTTTAAGCTTTGCCACTATACCACATTTGAGTAACTATGCACCTGCTTAGCTCCAGCAGTGACCTGCATGTAGCAGCCCCCAGGTGTGCCACTATCTATGATTCATTGTGACTCATTAATGAAACAGTGAAAAGCCTGAAAAGTGAGAATTACTGACTGCATCAAGAAGGCAGAACAGAGATGATGGAGAAGACAGGAAGACAGAAAGGAAAGTAGGAACCAAGAACATGTGAGCAAATGATATTCTTGAATCTCACACAGTAAGAGGAGTAACTGAACAGTTCCAAAAGACCAGACTCTGAATAAAAAAAGCATACCTCATAAGGTTTTGTCTCCAAGTCTTTAATATGCTCCTCGGCATCAGGTATGCTTTTATAGTAGGCCATATTTCTTTGCATCATTTCATCATCTGGATGCTTCAGAAGAAATGTGTGAGCTGCTGCAATTGCTTTTGGAAGATTATTAGCCTAAACAGGAATGGAGAGAGAAGGAAAGGCAGGGGAAGAAAGGTTAATTGGAAAAAAACAGTTCAAAGTTTCCCAGTTTCTGTCAATGAACTTTCCTGCAAGCCTCTATATTCCCAAACTTACTTCTACTGAAACCAGTCTCAGCAGATACAACAGTACAGTAAAACTGATGTAATTTTTCTCCATTTTACTCCTAGCTGCATCATTATGAACATTTTGTGTGAACATATACATTTGTATTAACTTATCAGTGAATAAAAACCCGGCCCAGGGAGCATGAGTGACCAGGAGCGCAGCGAACAAGACATGGCATGACAGCTCGCATGGGCAGGTGAGCAGGATAGTGAGCACTAGCCTCAGGACCAGAGCCTGGTCTGGGAACTCTGCTCTGGCTGCCCCAGCAGTGGCCAGCATCAGCACCGGAAAGAACTGATGTGAGGAGAGGCTGCAGCGCAGAGCTCAGGGTGTAGCAGGTGCTGCCACTGGCCTCTTGAGGCTCGGTGCACCCTTGCGGGGGTCCTCCTGCAGCAGAAGCTGAGCTATGGGATGCTGTCAATAGGCTAAAAGATGACAGGGAAGCTGACAAGGCACAAGATTATACTGTTTCTCCTGTGTGGGATTTCTCTCACAGCAATTACTGATGCTAAGCTCTGGATACTGGATAGAGTCATCACTTACCATGTTTATGTTGCTTATTTGCTCAGTGGCACACAAAACAATACTACAATAATCTATCTTCCTGACAGTGTTACAAAGTTAGAGCAAACAACAGGGACTTGCTCAATAATTGTGTCCTAATGTGATTTCCTGTACCCATTTTTAAACCGCATTAGAAATACTTTGTGAAGTATGCATTCCTTATTTACAACTGCATGTGCCAAATGTGCATGCACTTCTGTGTGCATACATTTTTTAGTTTACATATAGATACATATTTTTATAAACTATATAGTACATATGCACATATTTAGAAAGAGTGACAAAGTAGAAATCTTAAATATTTGTGAAACATTACAACGCTTTCCCTTATAAGCCAAGATCCACATAAACCCATTCAGCGTACTGTGATGCATGTGATACAGAGTTCTACCTCTCATCTAAAATAGCTTCTGGAAGTGTACGTCTAAAACTATGAGCAAGAATCACAAGCATACATGCGCATGCTTTTTCCTGTCTTCATCCATAAAAGGTGCCCTTTCATTTCAGAAAGAAACTTGAGAGACAACTACCAGAAAGAAACGACTTCAACCTTAACATGAGCTCTTGCTGCGGTGCTGCTATAAGTGTCCCTCCCAGCACTGGAGCTCTGCCAGCTGCCCTTCCTGGCTGTCCCAAAACTATGTGCTTCCAGTCGTCCCAGACAGCGCTAAAAGCAATGGGAAATTTCAGCTGCACTTTCGTCAAACACCAGGTTTCATTTGTGTTTTCATTGTTTCATTTCATTATGCTTTAACCCTGTTCGTTGGTAGGCTGACAGGCCTCTCAGTTTTGCTTAGTCCATAATTCACTCTCAGTTTCAATTTTCACCACTAAGAAAAATAAAAGTTGTGCAGAAACACATTCCTAAGTGAACTCCATGGCTACAAGAAAGCTCCCTCCAGAGGAGCACGCAGCAGCATACAAACATCTACTCCCAGGATCCAAGACGTGGCAAAGTTTCACTCTGGAACATGCCTCAATAAACACACGGTCACTCTAAAAAAATGACATAAAGCATTTCCCTCTTCTTTCTTTCTATACTATAAAAATCTGCTGGGGGGCTAGGGGGTTGGGAAAGTGACATTCCTTTATTGAGAAAACCATCAGCAGGGAAAAAATCCCTTGTACATAGCAGTTTAGCCCTAGAAGGCCCACTGAGAACTCCCTCAGTGAGTGGTAAGGGCTCAGACCTGAACTGCAACCTAGTAAGAAAGACAACATGAACAACTGACACTAAAGGGGAAACCCACGAAACTGCACCTCTAAAACCTACTGCAAACAGAATGGAAAAACAGTTTAAAGGGAGAGGGAGGGGTTTCTCCCATTTCCCTCTCACATTCCTATCCACCAGTTACTTAACCGTACCAGAAATGGGATGTAGGAACAATTTTTGCTGTGATCCATAAATTGCAAGCTTTGTACGTGCCACAGGGGGGAATGAATGGTTAAAGATAGACAAGAAATGGAAACATCTGTGCTGATGTCATTTTGGTATCCCTATATGGCTTTGAGAATGGGAGGAGTGCCTTTGCACTCTACTATTCAAGAGAAATGCCCCCAGTTTGATACCTTCTACATGTGCAGAAGCCTTAATGTATAAAGTTAAGTTCTTCCATATGATCTTAGGGATGGTTTTAAACTCACAGAATGACACTGGTGTGATACTGTGCATGTGGATACTGTTTCTATTTTTATGAGGACACATTTCCTTACAACTGTTTGTGTAATTTGGAAAAAAAACTGAACATTTTAACAAGAAAACAGCACTCCTACGAGTAAGACACAGATGATGAGTGTTAAGAAGATGAGTGCTTTCAAGCAGCAATCTCAAAAACAATGCACAAGCATACAACCCTATATAATGTATACTGGGATATGTTTGGAGTAATTGCCTGAAAGAAAACAATCTAAGCAAAATTCGGCTTGTTTTCTTCCCTCCCCAGAAATCCCATTTATTTGAAATGCAAGTAATCGCAGTACCTAAGGGGATGGTGTGAAGACAGACCCTGATTTAGAAAACAGAAGAGGAAGGTGAGGAGGGACAGAATTGTCAATCAGACCCTGGACAGGAGGATGACAAGTAGGTAAAAGAACGGGATGAAATCTGTTAAAACAGGTGTGTGTCCCCAGCCTTGGCTAACCCTGGAGCAAAAAGTAAACACCATTCCAGGCCTAGCATTAGTGTCACACTTCAGCAGCCACATTTCCCTTTATTCCTTCCTGTGGCTGCAACAAAACTGTTGTTTGCAGGCATCTGGTTATCTGTGAGTCACAGGCTGGGAGCTGCTGCACTTGAAACAACTGGACCAGAAGGAAGTAAGTGAGGAAGATGGACATGCTCAGGGACAGAAAGCAGCAAAGAGTGCTTGCAATAGCAGAGTAGTGACATGAAAACTCTGAAAAAGGTTTTAGAGGTTAGAAACAAAATAAGGCAGATAGAAAGAGGGGCAGGCGTAGAAAACCCAACTACAGGACAAGAAGGCAAGATTTAATGGGTGCAGGTCTGAGAAGAACTGGAGGAGCTAATCTAGGGGATGTGGTGGATGAGTTGGGAAAAAACTGGTGAAGAGTGAGCTGGATAGCAGTATGTGGGCAAGCAGGGGGGACAGACAACACAAACACTGGTCCCACTGTGGGTTACACGAAGTGCATGGGAGGAAGGGGCTTGAAGATAAGCCCAGAAGACAATGAAGTGCAGAGTCCCAGAAGGGCAGGGACTAGGAGGCCAAAGCACAGACAGAAAGGGAGGTGGCACAGAAAACTGGCAGCTAAACTGATGTGGAGAAGGTGATGGGGAATTAGGCTACAGCCCAGAGCAACTGCTTGGAAGGCCAGGCAAGAGGTCAGGGGCTTTGCCACGAGTGGGTGCGAGGCATCCACATTCAATGAGGCTCTGCAGGGACGGGCCACACTGTTCCCCTCGCTCCACCGCGACACTGCCAGGCACGTTTGGCTTACTTGGCTTGGCTGGAAGGTGGCAGAGCACCAGGCAAGACTTTGGGGAGACGCAGGCAGGGCAGAGACACAGCAGACAGGAGCTGAGGAGGGACGAAGGGCCGGGCCTCACCTTGAAGTAAGCGAACTGCAGGTACTTGTAGGGCTCTCGGCGCTGGAAGTCCTCGAGGAGGTCGCGGCCGGGCTGGGCCTGGCGGAATGCAGGCAGCCCCTGCTTGCAGCGCCTCAGACACTGCGCCCGCCGCAGCACCCCGGACAAGAGGCGCAGCTCGGCCAGAGCTCCCCCGGAGCTGGCGGCAGCGGCAGGGTCGGCCACAACAGCGGGAGGCTGCCCGGCGGCGTGGCTGCAGTTGCGGTGGCAGAAGGCCTCGCTGTCACGCAGCAGGCGGTAGAGCCTCATGCTGACCTCCAGGTAATTGACGCTCTCGGGCCAGTTCTCAGTGCTGTACTGGTCCAGGCCGTAGCGGTAGGCAGACTCGAGCGGCATGAGCTCGTCCCGCGGGAAGCTGCGAAAGCTGTACCGCTCGTACTGCGCGCCCGCCGCCGCTAGCAGCGCCGACAACGCCAGCCACAGCCACATCACCGCGCTCCGGCCGCCCCGCGGCCACCACGTCTCCGCTGCAGGAAGAGGAGAGCAGCGGGACCAGGGGAGGAGCCGGGGGAGGGCTCGGGGAAAGCCAGCCCGGCCCCAGACGGGGAAACCGGCGGTGGGCGAAGTGGGACTGAGGCGGGAGGTTTAAGGCTGCCGCTGGCGCCCCTCCTGGCGGGGAGCAGATTGCAGCTGCGCCACTTTTAAGGTGCCCCACCTTGGAAGCTAAGCAGGGGCGGCCCCGGTTACTACTGGTGGGATCCCGCCCCGATTACCTGCTTGCTGCTGCCCCTTTCCGCTGGGTTTCTTTCTCCCTTTCCTCCTTGCCCTGGATTTCGTCGTCTTCCCTCGAAAGCCTCCTCGCGCCCGAGCTGGGAATCGGCCCCATGACTGAAAAGAGGCGCAGGGCCGCCTGCCACCTCCCTTCTGTACCTCCAGGGGCGCGGTCGGCAGCGGGAGCAGCTCTGGTGCGAGCCTGTGGGCTGGGAAATGCATCTTCCACCACGGCTCGAGGGGTGCGAGGCTTTGTGGCACTGAGGAGGTAGCGGGTGGGGAGCAGGGGGGGCTGGTTTCCTCCTGAGGAGCCACAAGTCCCCGAGCCTGAGCTGGCTGGAACGTGTGGTATCCTGTGGTGGAGAGGGCAGGAGCAGGCAGGCCGGCCGGCCATTCTGTGAGGGGTCAACCTCCATAGGCTCACCTGCCACAGCTGCTGCTTCTCATCAGCCTGCTTCTTTTCTGGAGAGGTGTTCTTGACAAACTTCTCCAATGTGAGTCCGTCCCATGGGCTGCGGTTCTTCACACTGCTGAGCTCGGCCTTTGGTGGTGGCAGGTCTGTCACGGAGCCAGCTGACACTGCCTGCACTGGAGCCTTGTCTCTCCTCCTGTGGGAAGGTGCTAGAAGCTTCCAGAAGTTTCCTTGTAGAAGCCCCTAAAGAAGGGGGCAGGAGGGCAGATGGAGGGTGATCTGTTTGCATATCTCACTGCTGACCAAAATCCTGCCTCTGTTCCATTTATCAGCACTCCTTTTCCAAAACATGCGATATTATGAATTTACAGCTAATCTCTATGCTTAGGGCACACCTGACACCTGGTATTGCAAGGAAACTGGTCAAGAAACAAGTTCATTATTTTCCCTTGCTGATGGACAAGGTAGTATAACCAGAACTGGAGGTACTGCAGCTTGTAACAAGGAGCAGTGAGTATTTGCCAGTCTAAACCATTATTTTTCCACTATCCTGGACAAAGATCAAGGTTATTTTGTGCTTATTTAAGCCTGAGTAAGATTCCCTAGATGTGCTTTTACAGGAGTAATAACAGCATTCATCCATATAGGCCTACAGGAGTAATTTTTTATAGAACTACCTGCTTTTTACTAAGTCCTCGAGACCTGTGGAAATGTGGTCAGGTCGTTTCTCTCTGCACCATTTCCTCTTGTCACTGGTTATTTTCTATGCTGGGGAAGCAATTGAAATTTTTATGCAAATTACTTCTAGAGTGGATTAACGAACAAATGGGTGGAGGTTACAGTGCCAGGAACTTGCCTCAACAATACTTAACAGCTAATAGACAGTCACTTCTTGTTAGAAGAAATGTTATCTTGAAAACCTAACTGTTCTGTTGGCTATAGAAAGCAAATTTCCACAGGTAGAAGAATTTTAGTTGGACCATTTTTAGGAGGAACCAGGAAAGACAGAGGGAAGAAAGCTGGCTCAGAAGCATGTCACATTGCTTCTTGGAAGATGTGGTTATTCTTTGAGGTACGTGGCCTGTTTAGAGTCACACGTGATAATAAGAAAGCTGCAAATATGTGCCCTATATGCAAAACAAAAACTGAAGCCCCTTTCTCCAAAGAAACACTGCACTGGGAATAGCCACGATCTCTGGAGAAGGGAACGCAGGCTGTCCTGTTGTTGTGGCTTCTGAAAATATCAATGAGATATTCTGCCAAAGGTAATTTTCTAAAACTGAATAACTGGATGTCTTGAGGGCTTCCCCACCCCTGAGCTTTATCATTTAATCCTAAATGTAATAAAGGGTTATTCACAGTCAAATATAATCTGTATTTAATACCTGCTCAACTCTTAGATCCTGTGTATAAAGAAATTACAGGAAGTACTGTGGCATTGTGTAGCAATGTACTGTGTTCAAAGTGCTGTTTATTCTAGCAGCTGACAAGTTCTACCAGTACTCAGTAGTGGAAATTTTAAGAACTTCATAAAACTGAGCATGCTGCCCTCTAAACCTGAGCTGATAGGGCTGAGCATGCCACAGGCATTCTGTGAGCAGCAGAAAGTATGAGTCATGTTTGCAACATCCTTTGCCCATGCGGATTCCTGGAATCCTGCAAGATAGGAATTCCTATGTTAACTTTCCCTTCTGTGGGAACCTTAATAGGATCTCTATTTTCTACATATTCACCCATTTTCTATACTGTTAGTGTCTCAGAGATTTGGCTGAAGCTGGGCAAGGATTTCAAAAGCATCCATGGTAGAGCAGACAGCTTATTCACACCGATTTTCTTTCTGTAGGAAACTGAACTAGAAAGAGCTAATGCTTGTCTACTTTGGCGTACACACCACTGGTAGCAGGGACTGCAGCTTATAATTCACAAGTGGGGATGGCATAGCCTGGGACGGCAGATTATCAACCCCAGCTGTCTGCCTAGCACACAAAAGACCAAGCTGTTCATGAGACAGCTGTGGAATCAGTGCCTCTTACTGAAACTGACAACCATTTACAGCACCATCCTCTATATGGGGTTCAGATTCTTCACAGAGCATCTCAGCTATCTGGAAAAGTGGTGTCAGAATGAATTAGGGCTTGCCACCTCCTTTGCCATACCCAGAACCTCTTCTTGCAAATTGAACTGTGAGCTGCACTGATGCCAGAAAGCAAGCATATGTAGTTGTAAAATGGAGATGGTGAAAGGAGGGGGAAAGGGAGGCCTCTGTACCTCTTCACATACATGGATGAGTATCAAAGATGCCATACACATACATGTTACAGTTGTACACTACATATACGTAATACATGTAATGGAGATGCAATAAATGGAATGTACATGCCGTATGTCTAGTACAAGTGTTACATAATACTTCATGTATTAAGGTTTTGATCTATTTTATTGTATTAATTGTAAAATAGCTCAGGTATTATGCCATAGTGACACAGGCATGCAGGTAGCTGGAATCCCTACCTAGATGGTATGATGGGGAGTCCCAAAATGGTGATAGCACTGCTTTATGGTAGAGCAGACAAAAACCCATACACAAAAGCAGTTTACCTCAGATGACCCATGGTAGGAATTGTGCTCCTATAAACTCATGCTCATATAAACTGAGCAACCTGGTCTAGTGGAAGGGGGTTGGAACTGGATGAACTCTTTAAGGTCCCTTCCAACCCAAACCATTCTGTGTTAGTCAATCTTGGGTAAAGCATTCATCCATAATAATGGGGGAGTTTTTCTCTGAGAGACTATGGTCTACGGGGTTCTCCTACATCGAACCTTAAGATGTAACGGATTTTCATCCTTCTCGTCCAGCTTCTCCCCCGCAGACACCACGAGAACCGAGACTCACAGCAAACCTCAAGAGCTAAAGCCGAGCTACACGATAAAGCTCCCGGCAGGGGTAAGCAGCCTTTAGGCCGCACCCAGCCACGCCTAGGCTCGGGGAGCAGCGGGTTGGGCCCTTCGCCCTCAGCCGGAGCGTGGCGTGGCCCGCCCGAGGCGGAGCTCGGGCATCGGGGCGCTCTCCTGAAGCTACAAAGGCAAGCCAGGAGAGCACAGGCCGCCTCGGCGGGCAGCGCCCCGCGCTCGATCACGCGGCCCTGCCCGCCCTGCTCCTACACCTGGCGGGACCCTGCTCGGAGCCCAGCCCCGCAGGACACCGCCTGCGGCCAACGCCAAAGGCCGCCCTCAAAGGCCGCCGCGCTCGCCCGGCCCGCCAACATCACCGCCTAACGCCTGCCTCGTCGGGGCGACCCTCCGGCACCCCGCGGGCTTCCTTCCTCGCAGGTAGCCGACCCCCCACCCTCCGCTGCCAACAGGTTTTCTCCTCGGCCCCGCGCTCCGGTACCCTTCCTCCGCTGGCGGCCCCAGCGGCGGTCTCGGCCCGCTTTTTGCGTGAGGAGCGGGGAGAGACGCCGGACCCGGTTCCCTGCCGGTCGACGGGGGGTGGGAAGAAGAGGCGGCGGCCAATGCCGCCGTAACCGCTTGCCGTCCCGCCCGCTGGTGCCGCCTCCAGTATGGCGACACGGTAGAGGAGCGGCTGCGGTGAGGTGACCGCCCCCTCCCGCCTCCCTCGGCACAGGCACGACGCGCCACGGGCGAGCGAGCGGCCTCGGCGGCGCTGCTGCCGCCGGTGCCCCCCACAGGGCTCAGCGGCGGCGGCGGAGGATGGCGGCAGCGGTCACGGTGGCGGCGGGCAGAGCATTAGCAGCGGCGGTGGGGCCGAGCGGCCGCGCGGAGGGAGCCAGCACCGTCCCGAGCAGCTCATGGTGGCGCCCCAGATCCGCGAGCAGCGGCCGCGCCGGGGCCGCCAGCTGAGCCGGATCCCGGCGGGCGGCTCTCCCCTCTCGACACCGACCCACCAAGAGACCCGTTCCCCTTTCCCGACAAACCCTCTCCCCCTTCCCCGGCGCGACCCGCGCCTCGGATCGCCCTCGCCGGGGCCGGACTTCCACCACCCCCCGGCGCCGCGAGAAAGGCGGCGGCGAAGGGCACCGGGCAGCGCCAGGCGGCGGCAGGACCATGGGCGCGAAGCAGAGCAGCCCCACCGCCGCCAATGGCCGCACCCGGGCGTACTCGGGCGGGGATTTACCTTCCTCCAGCAGCAGCGGCGGCGGCGCTAACGGGACCGGCGGGCGCTCGGCAGGCGCTGGCGGGCGGTACGCGCACCTGGCGGCGGCGCCTCATGCCGCTCCCGGCGGCGCGACAGCGGCGGCGGCAGGAGGAGCGGCGACGGCAGTGGCGGGGGGTGCCGCCGCGGGGTCGGCCCCCCGAAGCCGGTCCTTAGGGGGGGCCACCGCCTCCGGGGCCCGGGCCGCGCAGTCCTCCTTCAACATCCCCCACAGCAGCGGCCCCTACGGCTCGCAGGACTCGGTCAGCAGCACCCCGGAGGAGGGCGGCCGGGAGCGGCCCGCGGGGGGCGGCAGCGGCTCCTCCGGCGGGCCCCGGCTGGTAATCGGCTCGCTGCCCGCTCACCTCTCGCCGCACCTGTTCGGAGGTAAGCGCCATGCCGGGAGGGGTTCGCTGCCCGCGGGGCTGGGGGCTCGGGCGGGCGTGGGGTGGTGATGGTTGTGGGGGGGCTTTCTTCCTAACCAATGAATCATCACTGTTGAGAGCGGCGACTCTTCCAGTCTCGCTGGAGAGGGGGCACGGTTTGGAGATGGGGTTTTTCAGGGCAGTGTCTCCTATTGTTTGTAACGAGAGCTGTGAAGGGGGGGGGTTAAAAATGAAACGAACCCCGCGGTAGTGCGGTCGGGACGGCGAAGAGGAAGCAGAGCCTCTCCGGCCGGCGACTTTAGACTCTAATAGCTGTAATCAGTGGCTGTGTAAGTACTCTTGCCCTCCTACTTACATAATTAGAATTTAATTGGATCATGTGTCTCCGCCGTTTATTCTAAAATCGGACCAAACCCCTCTTTAGGTACTGATGTAACGTGGCTGATGCTTGTTCCTCGTTGTAAGGTCTCGGGTTCTTGGTTTTTAAAGCTGTTTAAGAAAAGCAGAAGTTAAAGTAAGTTTCTTTGTTTGTCTCCCTCGTAAGAGATGAGTACAGCCGGATAGCTGTCCGTGCCATTGAAGTACAGGTTTCCAATACCCGTGTAGGCTTAAGGATGTGCTCTTGTGAGAGAAACACTTGAGGCAGCTAAACTCTGAATTAACCGAGAAGCTGAGGCCCTGTAAGAGGCGTAGTAAAAGTGGAGCAAATTGCATAGTTTTTTGTGTCTCGTGGTATTGAGATGAATAGGGCTGGTGTAGGACTTGCATTTTACTGCCTGAGTTCTTTACCTTGAAGCTGATAATCTGCCTGTAAGTTGCCAACTGCTTTCAAGGTGCTTTCAGTACTGCTCGTTCATTGTTGTTCATATAAACCAAACATTAAGGTGCAAGGTGACTTTTTGATGGATTCGTTCTCTTGATAATAGAACCTATCTAAATACTAACCAACTTCCCCAAAAGCTCTCTTTTAGGAAAAAGGAAGCTAACATAAAACTCCTGTGTTTCTGAATCTTGTAGCGTGCTGGGTATTCTTTTCTGTCATGCATCCTGTTCTCAGCCAAAGCAGGGCTCTCCAGTCTGGCCATCACAGGGTGCCCAAGGGTTCTGTTCTCAGGGCCTGCCACCTGTATGTTGTTGGTGTGTTGACCTAAAGACAGCATAGCTATTACTTCCTAGATCTAAACCTCAGCACAGTGGTTGAACATTAACAGAAAGCTCTCAAACCCTTTTATTATAAAGGAATATTTGCCCTTAAGAAAACATAACTCTTCTCATAGTGCCAAGCTGCTCAGTAGGAGTGCTTTGTTGCAAGGTTGCTCATTATACCATCAAGGTAGTTTGTGGGGGAAGAAAGATGCATGCCTTTCTCCTAGTGATGAAAGGATGCACTATCATGGAGAATCGTGCAGTTCCTGCTAAGCACAAGGGAATCATTAAAACATGTAGCCAATTGTTGCTCAAAGGTGAAACTTTTCTTCTTGTTTAAAGGTTGTCTTGCAACCTGCCTGCCTGCAAGGAGGGACTGGATTAAATGTAAATGCACTGCTGGGGATCAATAACCTAGGAAACTGTTTATTCAGATGCAGGAAGCTTGCTTCAGGATAACTCTGAATTTGCTCGTACTTTCCTATTTCATGTAATAATCTACTGATTGCTGTACTAGACTATAGTTTGTCTTTTGCAAATCTCTGAAATTGGCATATTAAAGAGGATAGAGGCTGGAGTGATGGAAAGTTCTGAGTGCAGGAAAAGAGTCTGCCTTCTCTTCATCTGCTGACAAATAAGGAATGCTGTATGTTAGGAATATGAGTAGTAAGTTTAAAATACACTAACCTTATGTAGTCACAAGATGGTAATGAATCTACTTGCTGCTTGTGTTCTAAAGAGCTTTGTATTTCTTGTTGGGATGAATAGCTGTTTAATCATAATACTGCAACACCTGTGAAGAAGGCCTCACTTGAGATACTGTTCTTTCTTTCAATATAAATATTCTGTGATGTCATTGATACATGTACTCCACATCACATTGAATGTAGGCACTTGTCTACATTTGTGTTTTCTTGATTCCTTGCTATTACTAGATGCTTGGAACAAGTAGCTCCACTGGAGATCATCCATTTGTAGCATCAGCATGGTGAAAAATATCTTGAAGCATTGTTTTTGTCCTGATGGCAACTTGCTCAGGCTTGTCTAGGTGTGGTATCTGGCATTTATCTTGTGTATCATAAGCATGCTTGAAGTCCCCTCCCTTGTTTTGTAACTTGCAAATTAGCCGAATTGTTTCTTTTTATCTTGGAAACTACTGCAATGAATTTTGAGGATTAGCATAACAATTTGGTGAAAATTAAAATAAAAAAGACCAAAAAGAACATAAGTTGAACCAAATCTCCAACTATTTATGCTTTTAGGGAAACTACTTGGCTTCATCAGTCAGTGACACATGGGTGTTGCATTTGTTAAATGACTGTAATTAACTTGCCATTAGTGAATTACACTTTATTGTCACTTTTACAGAGCAGCTTTGCATGCCAAAGTAGTGTATAGATATTAATTCTCCAATGTAACATACTTATATCCATACTGTGCTTGTTAGTATGCCATTTGAACAAGAATATACCATATATGTTAATGTATTGGAAATACCATGGTCAGTTATTTTCTGTGTTCCTTTAACAGGAACTGTACTAACTTCCTGACTGTGAGGGTCTGATGTTCCTCAGGCTAGTGCACCTTTATGATCAACATATAACAGACTAAATTCTGCAGTGTAACCTTATGTCTTATCTCAGAGAAAGCTCGATTCACTGAATTATTAGAACCAAAAAAGAAGTGTTGAACTTGCTGCAAGCATGCCTGGAATAGGCTTGGAGCATTAAGCAGAGCGAGATCAAAATTCCCTAAGATCTTATGGCACTCCCAGATGCAGAGGCCAAACCTGCGCATGACGTGACACTCAGACGCTTTCTTGCAAGGCAGCGCTGAGTTCCAGCTTCCTTTAAGGTGATAACACTGTTATGAGGACTTTCGACGAGTAGCTTCCCTGTTCTGTTCCTCAGTGAATGGGACTTCCCCTCTCTCCCAGCCTCAAAATAAATATTCTTACCTTCTGTTAAGAACAGCATGCAGAAGAGTTAGCTCTAAGAGCCACAGTTAGTTTTTCCATTGTATTGTTAGGCAGTAAAATTCCTGTGTGGACTGTGAGCACTGCAGCAAAGCTATGGCTGTAGTACAATACAGCTTGATCTTTATAGGATCCCAGAATAGTTTGGGTTGGAAGGGACTGTCAGAGGTCATCTAGTCCAACCCCCCTGCAGGGAGGGACGTCTTCAACTAGATCAGGTTGCCCAGAAACACATCCAGGCTGGCCTTGACCATCTCCAGGGATGACACATCCACCAGCTCTGTGGGCAACCTGTGCCAGGGTTTTATCACCCTCACTGTACAGAATTTCTTCCTTATGTCCAGCCTGAATCTCCCCTCTTTCAGATTAAAACCATCACTCCTCGTCCTGTCGTGACAGGCCCTGCTAAAAAGTCCCAGTCTTTCTTACAGGCCCCGTTTAAGTTCTGAAAGGCCACAGTAAGGTCTCCCCAGAGCCTTCTCCAGGCTGAACAACCCCAACTCTCTCAGCTATTCCTCATAACAGAGATGCTGCATCCCTCTGATCATTTTTGTGGCCTTCCGCTGGATCCTCTCCAGTGGGTTCATACTGAGGACTTCCTGTACGGAGCACTGATATAATTACACTTCTGCTGTTCAAATTTGTACCTTGTCTTGGGAATGTTGTTGTAAGACAAGAATAAAGTCTTTAAATATTTTTCTTTTTTGTCTTTAGAAGCCTCTTAGTGAACGATATGTAAAAATTCAACTGAAGATAGCAAAAATGTTATATGTTGAGTCTTTTAAATTTCCACGTGAGTTCTTCATGCATGTTGATTGAACAGGGACCATACAAGCATTATACAGAGTCTCAGATTGTGTTATATACGGTCATATACAATTTTATAAACAGGTTTTTGGTTTTTATAGTGTTGTCAGATATAACTGTTGACAACTGTCAGGCCTCTGTCAAGACTTGGAATAATAGTTTGGCGATTAAGTTCTGTCTGTTCAGCTTTATTAGGAGAAGGAAGTTTGTTAGGTTCTTCTCAAGTCAAATAAGGATAAGACTTTTTTATAGAGTACCTTACAGTGCAGGATTTATTGTCAGCTACTGAATGTACATAACGTACCTGGTAGGTATGTTATAATAGCATCTGTCTGTAATACGGGCTGGTAGAAGTAATGAATGAATGCTTCATTCTATAGAGGAAAGTTCATGAAAGCCTCAGGTTATAACTACTTGTTGGATTGTGGGGAGCAGATATCAGAAGAATGACATGAAATGTCAGAAAATAACTTTTCTAGACATGTGTCAAGCTGCCTAGAAAGCTGCATCTTGTTTTGTTTTCCATTTGATCTGTTTAGTTATATGGTACATTTAAATATGTTCTTAAGGTTCTTTTCATCTCTCTCACACCTTTTTTGGGGCGTATGACTATCTTTTGGTCACTTCCTTGCCCTTCTGTTACAGTAGCACACAGGTACTATTTCTTTGAGAACTTGTGAAGCTCTTAAACACTTCAAGACTTCAACGCTGCCCCTGTTTTGCCAGCCAAAGGTGTCATTCTGAGGTCTTTGCCCCCTGACGTGGGACGAGTGTTGGGAAGCGTGCTTTGCAGTGAGGCTGTTTGGCTATCCTGTGTTTCCATGTTAGAAGCAGTGAAACTTGCTGTTGCAGTTTTGGCCTGGATGCCTTGATACCCTTGATCTTTTCCTCCTGGCAGTTGGACTTTTTTTTGTATTTGAGGAAGGCCAGTGTATCTTTGATACCATAAATATTTCTCTAAATTACTTCCTAAGCATTCAGTATGTAAGGAAAAAGTGTAAGGCTTTAGTCTAATAAAAACTGTAATTTTTCCATACAAATTCTGCCTTTTGCTAAAGGAATGGACCCTTTCCAGCAGGTGAGGGTAACACCGCTGTTTGCTGTGCATTTTGAGATTTGCTGTTGCAATTCATAGGTCTTACAAGGTGCAGAACAGGGAAAGCTAAGAGACTCTCTCTGGTGTTTTGATTTGTTTCTGTTTGCTTGGCTGCAGCAGTGAAACACAATCATATCCATGTTTGTCCACTTTGGAAAAAGGAGAGCGGTAACAATGAGAGGCTGGCTGAAGGCTGCTGATCGTAGAAAAAAGGTTAAAATGGAGACCAGTCTGAAAGCTGGTAGAAATATAGGCATGTCTGTATATGTACATGTAACTTCACAGTAACTATAGACTGGGGGGGAAACAGATGCGTGCCTCTTTTTTCTCTTCAGTTGTATCAGGGAATTGATTCCAAAGTGAGAGGGAAGTTACTTTTGCAAACTCTGAAGAGATGTATTCCCATTCCATTAACCAAAATACAGACTAAAAAATTCACTGTGCTAGGAGAGCAGTCCAAGGACAAATCTGTTGATAAGGAGTTTCTGAAGAGCTGTTCTGACAGATGGGTTTGAGGAATCCAATCTCTTTTCAGGGTCTTGCTGTTCGTGCATACGTACAGTGGGCAGCATAGAGTTCCTGGCTGACAGAAGATGTAAACTCTTCTAAGGAGGGGATAGGAAAGAACAGCAGGAAGTCCACCTTGTAGCTGCTCTGCTTTAGCTGGGAGAGTGCTTTTAGTCTCAACTGTTAAGTGTTTGGACAAAAAAGCTAGAAGAACTGTTTGGATTTTCCAGTAGAGCTTGTGAAGCCCCTGGAGCCGTGTTTCATTTCCTTCAGTTGGAGATAGGTCTCCATGATGATGAGAGGCTTGGGGTGCTGGAATAAGAACTGAGGTGAGTTATAGAGGATCTCTGAAGGGCTTCTTTTTCTTCTCCTGCTGGGTTAGGAGAAGCCAGATAATAAAAATGGTAGCACTGCATTTAGAGGAGAAAAGTAAATAGTTAATGGCCTGAAGTAAAGGAAACAGCCTAATTGTAATGGCATATATAAATATTTCTTTTGGCTATCAAGAAAGCGATAATACCCGATTGAGCCTTTGCAGTGCCAGTTCAAACAAAGGCCTTCCTCTTATGTCTACGGAATACCTATCCAACCCTGATATCCAGACAGTGTTTCTCTCCTCATGTTCTCTCTCATAATTGCAGACTAGTCTCCACCAACCTCCCAAGTAATTTCTTTGTCTTATAAAGAAAACCTTTTGTCACTGCTAGAAATTCAAAGCTATTTTTAAGACGTGCTGCCTACCCATCTGTTTGGGTAAGTTCTCCTCTCCTGTTCTTGCCAGCTGCTCATGGAAAACTTCATCATGTAAAATGTTCTTGATTTGCTGTCGTAGCCTTGCTTGACATTTTTCAGTTTTGAGTAATGCTATGAAATTTTTTGGGTAGGTTTTCTCTGCTATTTGCAAATCCATGAACCAAATTTGTATTATTTTCAAGATTTTTCTGCAGTATCTGTACTGCTCATTAACAGTTTAATTAGTTTCAGGAGAGACATATGGTCATTTCTACAGATTGTGTTCATTGACTGAGGTAATGGAACATGTTCTTGCAGATGTTCAGCCTATGAAAAGAAATAGTGAAAAACTTGAGTGCTCTGAGTGCTGTATTTTGGACTATCTTTAAAGACATGTATCTCATCAGTGTAAGAAAACAACTTGTATAAAACCCACAATTACCTGAATAAAACCAGAAGAGCACTTCTTAAGTACCCAGGAAGGTGTTTTTCCTGTCTACTCTTTGGTTAGACGTTTCCTAAACAAGTGCCTATGTTCCCAAGGCCACCTTTCCTTTGTACATGATTGTTGTAACTTTCATAAGGATTCCTCGGTGTGCATCCAGAGCTCTGTTGTTCGTTAGGCTTCTAATTTCTGATGCATGCAAAAAGGGAAGTGTAAGCAATAGAAAGAATGAGGCTGGTTCTCACTTTGACTCAGGACATGCTTCTGTTTGCTGCATGGAAATTGCATACCATTGACCAGAGAGATCAGGAAGCATGCAGGAAATCTTGTAAGGCTGAGGATGTCTGCCTGCCTGCCAAGCAGAAAGCTAGATCTTGTGTGGGATTTGACTGTGTTACTTTTAGTTGTCTTTAGGAGCTGACCTACCTGGGGTGTTTTCTTCTTCCTTGCCTGCCCTGTCTGAAAATCACACCACCACAGCCTGTGAATAGTCCCCAAAGGGTGGGTGTGCTGCATACCGTTGTGGATATTTTTAGTAGATTCTGTTTGCTGACTGACTTAGTGTGCTATAAATACGGAGTTCTCATCTGGCATGCACTTTGCATGTCTTCTAGTGACTTATAATGAATTCACCTAAGAGTAATGGCAAGAAAAAATGAGCTGTTACGATTTATTTGGCTCTCCATATGAAGTGTCATTTATATAAAGCAATTATTTATCAATATTTCAACTGTAAATGGCTTTTAAAACTAGTGGTGTTCCAAAACACTTCCTAATAGGGCTACCATAATTAGTCCCTCTGTCAGATTGATTTATACTGTAATTTCATTATGGTTTTAAAAATTGGAGGTGGAGTTTTTAGATATGAGAGGTTAGTTGAGCATCTGGAGTAATATAAATACTAGTAAATTACATTATGTCAATACTAGCACCTTGTCTGAACATACATAAAGGCTATTTGGGTATTCGGGGGGAAAATTGGAACTTTAGTTATGATTCTCCTGGAATTCTTTTCACAAAGTATAGTGTATATACATTTGCTTGAGTTGAAATGGAGTTACCATGGCACTTACCATGGTTTTGTTTTAAATTGCCAGAACTCAATGCAAAAAGGAGAGGGACCCTTTCTTTAATGTCTTATTAAAATACAGATGTACCTGTCTTGGATTATTGAATTTGACACAAAACTGAAGGATGGGTTCTTGCTGAACTGCGTTGAGCACAACCTAAATGCAGTTCTTCTGTACTGCTATAATAAAACCCATCACAGTGTACACTAACAGTTGTGGCCTTCATGAAAGCAATTTAAAATTGGTTCAGGGTTCCATATGCAGCAAAAGAAAGGTCTCCTTAGAAGTGCTTTCTGCAGATTGACCACACAGGCAGTATTTTGAGAATCTTAAAGAAATTTCTCTTATAATGAAATCTGGAGCAATCTGGTGATAGTATTTTAGGAAACTTACAAAATAAACTATCTCCTTGCCAAGAATCCTAGGTAGTTCCCTGAAAATTGTGTCGCTTTTGAACCCTGACTTCTTGCAGCTATCAGGAGTGATAAGAGTCATACTTCTTACGAACTGAAGAACATCAATCCTCTCTGATTTCTGAGCACAAATAGGGATTGAAGTTCCAGTATCAGGAAGAAATCTTGCCTGTTTTGCAAAAATGTTGTGACCCTACCAAATAGAGCATCATCATCAGTTGAGCACATTTCAGAGAGATAAAGGTGGGTGGTCTTCGAAATAAAAAGAATAGTGACAGTAGTAAAATGCAGTTCTCTGTGGTCATTTAACTGTTTTCACCATGAGGCAGGCCTCTTTCTTCACATTGTCTTTGCTGCATCACCAAGGATGACTGGAGTAGCCTAAAGCAAGGAGGACTGAAGTAGCCTGAGATGCCAGACTTGAGGATTTGCTGTCTATTTTCTTGGGCGTTTAGCTATCCTTTGGGGAGAATGAATTTAAAATCACACATCTGCATTCTGAATATTGGAAAGCATTTGCTTGTGCAGTGAGTGACTCACAGCTCCTATAGTCTCTCAAACTGGATAAGCATGATTCATCTTCAGAGGTGATTTTGATGAAGTGTCCTGAAGGGTGGTGTTACTGAGTTCAGGTGTGAAGTGCCCAAGTACGGGGTTAGCTAGGCAGATTTATTCTAGAGCTTTTTAAGTTTTCAGTGTTGTGATTTTGCAGCTATAATGGCCAGTTAGGTTTGGTTTGAGTGGCTTGGTTTGTTCCCCCCCTTATCCATGGGTATGGTTGTTAGAGGTAGTCAGATCAGTGCAGAATAAGATACTTGTTTACTGGGAGTAGTTCTAAATATATGATGAGTAGATTCTTTGAGTTTAAAATAAAACAAAAAAGACCCAACATTTTGTTAAAGCTGTATTATTCCATTAACAAATTACAACTCCAAAATAATAAAATGTAACTAAACCTACTTACATATTTTTGAGATGCTGTGTAAAGAAATCGGATACCTGCTCCACACATGCAGTAAAGCCATAAGGCTGTTGCTGGCTGAAGAGAAATGATCTTCTAGAACAACATGGAATGAATGAAAACAGCATGAAATTCACATATATAAAAGGGCTGCATGCTATCAAAGAAACACCCTTTAAATATCTAATTCAGCTGTCCTAACATTAGGATACTAGATGACTAACATTTAGATACTAAATGACAAGTGTACAGGCATCGCCTCCCTTCTGAAGGACTCAATTACATTACTCTTCAGTTAGCTTTAATTGTATGTTTGCTAAAGCTCAGCCTTGGATTAGTTTATATCCAGATGTCTCATATCCATGAAGTTGTGTGGTTTGTAAGTGATAACATTTTCAAAGACAGATAATACTGGGTGGCTTCGTAACCATGGATGTGAAAAAACGAAGTGTTTAAAACGCTTTTGCAGTAAAATACAATACTGAAATAGCTTTCGGTTTGAAGGAAATACAGATTCCATTGCCAGCATAATAAGCCCCGTGCTAAAATAAACTTTGGATTTCACACACTTGATAAGACCAAGATCCAGTGACAGCATAAAACTAGGGAGTGGAGGAAATGTTCCTTGGAAATGTGGGACTAGTTCTACTGCAAACAAAGAAATAAGAAGGCTAATGCAAATGGTGTGCTTTATGTTGTGCAAGTATAGGGAATGACATACTCAGCCCAGGTTATTCTCCTTTATGTCTCCACTGTACCTCTCCAGTTGTAAAGACAACAGTTGTGTTCAGCTGATGAAGTCAAAAGGAAATGATGAACACCTGGGTTGGGGCAGTCCAAGCACAACAACAGGCTGAGTGGAGAATAGGTTAAAGAGCATCCCTGAGGAGAAGGACTTGGGGGTTGACAAAAAGCTCACCATTAGCTGTCAGTGTGTGCTTGCAGCCCAGAAACCACCCATGTCCTGGGCTGCATCACCAGCAGGTTGAGGGAGGGGATTCTGCCCCCCTATTCTGCTCTCATGAGACCCCATCTGACGTATTGTGTCCAGCTCTGGGGCCCCCAACACAAGAGGGATGCGGACCTGCTTGAGTGAGTCCAGAGGAGGCCACAGAGCTGCTGCGAGGGCTGGAACAGCTCTGCTCTGGAGCCAAGCTGAGAGAGCTGGGCTGGTTCAGCCTGGAGAAGAGAAGGCTCCTGAAGGGAAGACCTTAGAGCAGCTCCAGAGCCTAAAGGGAGCCTACAAGAAATCTGGTAAGGGACTTTTTACAAGTGACAGGTCATGGGGGAATGGCTTTAAATTGAAAGAGGGATGTAAGGAAGAAATCCTTCACTGTGAGGGTACTGAGGCACTGGAACAGGTTGGCCAGGGAGGTTGTGGATGCCCCATCCCTGGCAGTGCTCAAAACTGGGTTGGACAGGGCTTTGAGCAACCTGGTCTAGTGGAAGGTGTCCCTTCCTATGGCAGGAGGCTGGAACTATATGATCTTGAAGGTCCCTTCCATCCCAGACCATTCTGTGACTTGGAGCTGGAAGGCAGGAGTTCCTTCTAGTGGGCTGGGTGGGTATATATGAATTCCTTCTACAGATGCTCAGGTAAACCAACCTTTTAAATTTGATGGATGATTTTACATTTTGCTTTAAAACTTTATTCAGAAGAAATGCTCTGAGGTCATGGAGTGGCTATCAAAAGCATTCTAGTTTATAAATTCTGGCCAGTATCAGTTCTCTTTTAGGGATTGGCTAGCTGTAATCTTTAATCAAGGTATTGTTGACCACTGCCTAAATATTTGACCTTTTACATTTTACTTACTAAGAACAAAAACTTTCCAGGACCTCTGCTGCAGCATTTGCTTTTAGTAGTGCTAGAAAAGTCAGTAGGAATTAGTTTTCGTAAGTTCTTTCAGTTCTTGGAAAATAATATACTCTGAGCAGTCTTTATCTGCAAAATAGTTGTCTATGTGTGGCTGTTGCATGATATTAATAGTGGATCAATAGTATTGACCTCAATTTTTGCTGAATTTTAATTTAATGATGAAAATACTGGCATGGAGATTTTGTATTTTGTCCTGGCGTTTTATTGATGAAAAACATGTACTTAGCAGCAAAGCCAGAAGTAGCCAAAAGCATCCAAAACTGAAGTGGATCCCTGTTGAAGTGTATGGGAGAAGTGGTTCTTGTATTTTGCTGCTCACAATTGTTCCTTCTATCTCTGCCATTCCACCAACTGTTTGTTAGTTAACTAATGAAAATGGCAGGTGTAGTGTAGTAGTGAATGAGGGTGTAGCATCCTTTTTCCGTCATGGATTTGGACTATTTCTGGGCTGTTTAACAGCTGCCTCCTATGACAGCCTATTCTTAATTGTGAAACTTCGTTAGCTGTAGCATGCAAGCATTCTTTGAAGTATGTTTGAAACCAAATGATTGTATTCAACATGTGGCTGGCCTGACACTATCCACAAAGATGCAGAGTTAAAATGAGTGAAAAATCAGCACCCCAGGAAATGTTCACTTAAAAGGAAATCCTTGGAAAGGATGCCAAATCTGTAAGGCAGAGAGAGGAGGGGGGGAAAGGCTGTAGGGAATGGTGGTGTTCGTTATGTTACTTTCAGAGGGAACTGGAATTCATGGATATGTGTGCTGATACAGTGGTTTTCCAGGCTTTAAAACTGTGATTCTGTGACACACTAAAGCTGTGTTTGTATAGGTTATTGGGAGCCTCTCCTTTTTTTTCTTCTGCCCTCTTGCTGTTTTCAGTGGGTATGAGTTATCTTGCTCACAACACCAGTATTAGTAACTGAAGTGCTATTGGAAACAAAAATATCTGTAGGAATATTGATTCACCTGGCTCTTAAAAATACTCCTTTTTTTGTTCTTTTTTTTTGGATGTTTTTCTTTTTTTTCCTAGGAGGACATAATTTTGGGTTTTACGTTTAATTTGGATTTTAGCTTAGTTATCCTAGTTTTGTCTAGCAATAGTTATATCTGTACTGTTAATGGAGAAGCAACGCTGAGGAGAAACATGGTGAAATAGATAATTAGCTCTATACAAAGAGAATAGAGGCCATTTTAGTTAAATTCTTTACCTTAGGGTATCTATTTTTAGGTGTTTCCTTGTCCCCACTTTTCCTAACTGGCATTTCCCCAAACTTGAAAATGGTGATCTAAGTTTTCCTTTTCGTTAGCAGTATTTTGGAGTGCACACAAGTGAAAACTGATTTAGTTTGCTTCCTCAAAGATCTAACTGGATAAATGTACTGTACAGATAGCATTAAAACGTGGAACTTAAATGTTAATATTCTGATCCTGTCAGTTTTCTGTTTATGCCTTACGGATTTGTAAATTTACAAAATTAGACACTTGTCATTCAATTCCAGACATGTGAAATTTCGCATAGAAATAGGAAAGTAAGACAAGTTTCACATCAGTACCTTGCTCTTCTTGCATTTATTTCCCCTACTGTAGTTTAGCATATTGTGCTCCTCCAGGCAGTGATGATAAATGTAGGTATGTTATTATTAAATGTAGGTAGAACCTTTTTAAGCTACTGGTACAGCTGCAACACTATGAGGATAGCTTAAATCGGTGAGCCACGTGTGCAGCACTTTTGGTATACTCGCAGATCTGCTTTGGAAAGCATAATCCTGTTTGTCAGGAATTGTCATATATTACTGACAAGGATTCCTTCCTCTGCTGAAGGAAAGGAGCTCTTTCTGTAATCTCAGTATTCATATCTTTAAACTGTTAGATTTATAGCCCTCTGCAGGAGCTCTTAAACTGCAGGCTAATTTTAATGGTGCTTTCCTAACCCTGGAAGGAATGGTACGACAGTTGAACCCTGTAACTGAGGATTAGGAATATCGCCACAATTACTTGTTCGTAGAGGGGTAAGTATAGAGAAAAGATGCTTTGTCAGCTATTACAGTCAGTTATTGTTGTATGCAACACTTAAACATTGCATTTTCCTTTCTCATGCGATGTGCTGGAAAACAATTATTAATCTATTTACTTATTTATCTGTTTATTCTTTCTTAATGGAAATACATCTATTTCCTTGGGTATTTTACATTGACAACTAATTTTAGTATTGGAAAACTTCCTAATAAGCAAATTAGTTTCACAACTGATTCCCAATTTTGAATGCAGAAATTTGCAATTGATTCAAAAGGGCTTCTTTTTTTCTTTTTAAATTGTACTTGACTCTATTATGTACAATTTCAGCAATGTATGTAGCTTGAAATGTAACTGAAAGGGCATTTATTACACTCTTAATGGTTTAGCATCTCTCAGGTTTTATATCCACTTACTGTGAATCAGGCTTGTAGAGAGCTCTAATTTACTAGATGAGCATGACAATAGAGGACCAGGGTGGTACTGAAGCAGACAATATTTAACAATAAAGTAACTCCTTTAGAAAACTTATGGTGCTGTTTGTGCTGAGCCAGATTCAGGAGGATAGATTGATAACAGAATTCCTTAAAAACAGACTTAGGTTTGTTTGGTATTACTGTTTGTGTTAGATAGTAATCTGGAAGCTGCTTCTTCCTGTATGAACAAGAAAGCCATCTGCAATTATTATTTAAAACTCAAAGCTTTTGATTGGGTTGTGAGAAACCTTTCCATAACACAGATAGAAGTACAATTGTGACTGTGTATGCAAATTGGCACTAGTGCTGTACAAATAGAGAGGGATTTCAGTTAGATGTTGTTTTGATTTGGGGGGGTGGGTGGTGGTGGTCGTTGGTTTTTTTTTTGTTTGTTTGTTTTTTTTTTACACAAACTGAAATTAGTATCTTTGTGTCTTTTATCTATGAATCTTGCCTGAAGTCCAACAGTAAAAGCTATTAAAAGGGCTTGAATCTGGCCTGGCTGCAGAAGACAGACTTAATGTATTAATATATCTGTTTGTGTCATTGCTGTGATATTTGGCTAACTGCACTTAATAACAGGATTAACGAAAGACTAATAATCAAGGATAAATTGGTAAGGGTTTAATACACACTCTTTAGAAGCCAAAAAGAGGAGAACCCCAAGCCCCAGGCAAGACCCTGTCAGGGCAGGGACCTGTTCAGCACCCACACCCTGGACAGCTCAAATGAAGCCTCTTCCAGGCGGCTGCTCCTGCCAGGTGCTTCTGGGATGAGATGCACTGGGTTCTTATCGAGGAGATAAAACAAGGTGCCTTTCAAGAACAGTAAGTTTCATGCTGGCCCAAAGCTTTCTGGTTGGGCTACTGAATTATATTGAAAAGACCAAGAGTTTGTGATAGGCTCTCATTTTCCCCAATTCCCTGTGGTACAGAAAGCAGCTTTGACAGCCTTGAGTAGACCAGATAGACTTCTTCGGAAGGCTTTTTATAACACCTTCTAAGTCTGACTCATCTACCTACAGTTCCTGTGTGTTCTTTTCAATTTTTAATATTATTTGGGTTTCAGAAATTCAGCCTTCATCTATTTGTTCACTTTTGTTTATTTTTAAACTAGAAAATAGGTTCTTTTTTTGTGTCACAGCTTTCCCAAACATTGGTAAGCTAGCTTCCTTGTTCTTAACTTCATCTCTGCTGTTTATTTTTCTCTTGGTTTAAGGACTGTCTGGAGCTAGCTCTCATTTTCTGCTAAAAGTCTTGTTAATCTTGTAGTTTCAAGTGAACTTCCCTGCTTGGTTCCTTCCAGTAAGTGGAAGTAGAAGAATTAAAAGCAGATTATACAGATACTTTCTGTTATCACAATTTTCTTTGACACTAGGTGACACCAGTTTTTAAAATTAGATGATGAAAATGTTTGACCTTAACTATCTAAAAACCTGGAGAAACTTCTGTTATGTTTTCAGTTAGTATTAGAAAGATGTCTTGAGCAGTAGGAGGCTCACTGCAGGATTAACCTTTAGACATAATATTATTTTTTTTCTTGACAAAAGGTTAAAATCTAGAAGATGGTATTCTGAAAGATTTGATATTTGAAAAGGGGTAGTTTTTCATCCAGTAATGCTAAGGTAACAAGATAAGATCCATCTTTTCTGTTGAAGGAAAAAAAACAAAACAAGTAAATAATTAATATCACTTAATGGCTTTCAAAGCCAAGATGCAAACCACACTGATACTTTGATTCAAGTGTGAAAACAGGATTTGTAAATACTTCCATGGCCTTTTTTTTTTTTTCTTTTTATGACCCTGCTGCAGAGAGCTGTGTGGTCTGAATATTTTTTCCCTGTTGTTAAGTGCAGCTTATTTAAGATATTATGTGCTTTTTTTTTCCTACGTACTGTTAGCTTTTAGAAATGTCTTGAAGGATTTTCCTTAAGAGTGGGAATCCTAAATAAATAGTATTTCCTTTTTATGCTGAAGACCTTTTGGTATACTACCATACCATTACACTAATTTCTGTAAAAACGTGGGTAGCTTTATTCAGTTTGCTGCTCCCTCCTAGAAGAAATAAAGTGAATTTCACATGGAAAAGAAAAAAAAAAAAAACAACAACACCCTGTTTTTGCTATTTCAGTTGTTGGAGTACATCCCATTTCAACTTCTAAATGAAAATAGGAAATAACTTCATAAACAATACTACTACTAGAGTTTCCTCAGCATCCTGGAAAAGCTGTGTTTCCAAATCAGTTGTCCCTAACTTATGGGTAACTTTGCTTTGTTTAGGTTGGACCTCTGCCATATATCTGGGAACTGTGGCAAGCTGTTGGGTAGTTTCCAGGGTTGGATTCCACTTTCTTTTACCTTCCCCTTAAACTTTCTTCATTGCAGAGATGATATATGACATGATTTTATTTATACATCAAAGGCTTGTATTGAAGTCACATTCTAGAAGTTACTTCTCTGGTATTCTGGTCTCTCAGGTTTGGTGTAAGAATGGTTTGGTCCCTCAGTAATTACAGAAACATACGGAGATTGGGAAGTGAGCAAAATAAGATTCATGGGGATGCAATTTGCTTGGCACGGTTGGGGATTGAGCCCACCTTGTACATTTACATTTAAATGAATTTATAAACCTACTTGACCAGATCAGGCAGTGCAAGACAAAAGCTAATAGCTTTATAAAAGGTGGGGTTTTTGTTTTGCCTCACTTCCAATTTCTTTCTGTAAAACTGTCCCTGAGGGAATAAGAATTGATAATAAAAGTTGTTGTAACTGGTACTTGAGAAGATGTTCCTGTACCTTTTATGAATTTCTTATGTACAAGCTGTTTATCTCTTAAAAAAAGAAAAAGCTTTGTAGCTGTCCATGTTAATACATTTGCTTTGTAGCTGTCCCTAGTAATACGTTTGAGATGAGAATTTTTGTCTAAATTTGTTTTAAAGACTCAGATTTGTGTATACTTGTTCTTGTTGGAATATTAATCGATTAGAAGACTGTATTTGTCCTTTTTTTAGTACTTTGAATATATTCCCAAAGTTTTGCTGCTTTATTTTACTGTGCGGTACACCCCTCAACTTAGTGAGATACCAGGCTAGGTCAAGAGCAACAATATCATACTGCAGGATTTATAATCCCACCTATGCTGTATGTCAAGTGACATGCTGAAATGACATAAATGGATCTGAAACATTAGCTTTATTTTTTAAGGGCCTAAATGAACTTTTCTTCCCCTTGAAGCTGTCGCTGTATGGTTCTAGTTTAACTAAGTGACAGGATTAGTCTGTCTCAGGATTTGGTGTATCTAAAATGAATTTTGTTGCAGGTAGAAACCTGACGAAGGAGTTGAAATTTTCTTTCTGGAAGTTATTGTGCAGGTGTTAAGTGCTATGAAGTACCTTCCTTAATGACAAGCTTAATTTTCAGTGGTTTTTGGATGTCTCTGATGTCAACAGAAATTGTCCTAACGCCACAGTAGTGAAGAACGGCGATTTTCACGCTGACCTAAAAACATTCTCATGTGTAAAATATTTATATTCTCATGCATATGACATAACCCTTCCAACTGCATTTGGTTTGGTTTTGGTTTTTTTTGAGGGTTTTGGATTTTGGTTTTTTGGGTTTTATGCTTTGACCATCTTCTGGACAATTTTGCTACAGTTTTAGGTACAGACTGGTTTTACATCAAGAACAGAATTCCAGTCTCTTCCACCATGTTGTGTGGAAAGCATCAGACAGAGAGCATGCCAGGCGGTGGTCTTCTGATGTTCTTCAGCATTTACACACTCATGTTTCAACCTAGAGCTGGAATCTCTCTCTGAAAGGTTAGACAGCTGTTAGTCTTCTGTAGCTCTGCTGAGAAACTGTTGTTGTAAGTTATAGGATTAATAGAACAAATCGTACAATGTCTACACCGTTCCGGAAAGCAAAGGCATAAGTTTAGATGTTTAAACAGCATTCTCGCTGCACAAAGCCAGGAATTGTATTCAGTATTGCTGCTTCTCAAGGAAAAAACAATAAAAGTACCTTTCTCTTTTTGGCACATCTCCCAGTTCACTGATTTCTGATGTGATACAACTGCTGTAAAGGGCAGGTATGGCAAGATCTCCACTAGAAGGAGGAAGCGTATTTTTGTGATGAACAACAGGAGTGTCAGGCTTCTTTTTGGGAGCTTTTTTTAGGAGTTTCTGAAAATGATAGCTAAATGCAAATGAAATTATTTATTTATTTATTTTTAAGTTAGTTGATGAAACTACAAAGCGTGGAGGCAGAGACTGGCCTTCACGTGCCTGTGGCTTACTTCTCAGTCGTCTTTAACACTGATAGAGATTACTGTAGAAGAACGTGAATAAGTTTGTCTCTTCACCAGAGCTGATGACTTATACTTGACTTAATCTCACTCCTTTGTTGGTGGCCATGCTGTGGAATTTCCCACTGGGAAAGCTCAGAGTCCTGCTTGCTTAGGCTAGTCCCCACCAGCTGACTCATAGGCAGGAAGAGACAGCAAGAGCAAAGGAGGTAGTGCTGCCAGGAGACCGAAGGAAGGTGAAGGGATGAACATGTACATAAGCTGAGAGGCTTGCAGGCTCAAGCTCCAGCGTTCTTTATGCTCCCCTCAAGAACTGTTCTGGAGAGCTTTCCTCCTTCAAACCAGAGAGTTTTGTTGTTGTTACTCTTCTGAGCATTTTATTATTTATATTTTAACTGCTTGGTCACTTGTGTTTGGGATCTGCAGTAAAGCTCATTAGGTAAGGCTTTGGTTAATGAAAAGCAGATGTTTCTCTTATAAGTGTAGATGTTTAAAATGGGCAACTAATCAATTTCCTCAACAATTTAACTGATAGACCAATGCAGCAGTTGTGAACAGTGAAAAACAGACAATGCTACTGAGCATTTTCTACAAAGGTCACTTAAAATGTGAGTGAAACACAAAATATGTCTTAACAGTTTGTTCAAACAGCGGCAGTTTAACCATGAGAAAGCAAGAATTACATTGCTGACTTAGTTGCTGTGTCAGGAGTGATGTGGCATGTCATCTGAAAGTTTGGCTTGTTTGTGACTTATGGATGTTCTGTTAGAGCTTGCAGAATATGGTATGTGTGCTCTGTACTCTCTTAATAGAGGCAGAAGACCATAAATATAGATGAAACTGTCATGAATGATATGTTTAAAGCATGTCAGTCAATAGCTTGATTTTCTTCAGCTTTTACTGACAGTAGTTAAGAAAACTTGGTTGGGAGGTTATTTCTTTATGGGTTCAGTTCTCTTTTTCTTAACTAATTGATATCTCATCTTTACTATTCCTCTTATTAGGCACTTTGCATGCTTTCTTCACTATGGTACCTCCCCAAATGTGATTAAAAGGTTCTGTCTTAGAAATAGGAACTTTTGCAAAACTAGTCAATATAGTACATAAAGGTGTATCAAACTTAAGAAACTGCTCTCACTTTTTATAGAAATTTATACATTAATTCCTGTTAAACACTTAAATATGTTAATACTGAAAGATTCAATGATCTAACTCCAGTGTGCACCTTTCTGAAGTGGTGTTTTGTAACCCTTTGCCCCATTTCTGCAACAGAGTCCATACACTAAGGTGAATACTTTTCAAGTTGAAAGAATAGAGGGGTCAGTGCAGAGTGAACTTTTCTTAACTGAATTTTGCGTTTAAAAACAAAAGGCTTCTGTATGATAAGCAGAGATGTCAGTACTTTTAAAGTGTTAACCCTTAAACAAAATTCCTTTATTCTGAGGATGAATGATGGTTTTCAGCCTGGACTTTTCTGCTAGGCTCAGGCCTTAGTTATAAATTGTGCCTTTACTTGGGGAAGGAGGAAAGGAAAAGAAAACCTAACAAACCCAAACAAGCAAGGATACTTACCTGCTCTCAGCAGTTTCAAGTGAATGACAGTACATAGTCCATAGGTTGGATGCTTCCCCTTAGAATTAAGAAATTGGTGCCCTCTGTGGAGGACTGCTATTTTGAGAGCTGAAGAGAGAAAAACTAGTGTATAATAATGCCGGGAAGGCTGCTGTTGTGCTGAGGTGATAAAAAGTCTTGTATGTGTGATTACAAAATGAGATGAAAAGCACAAGAAAACAAGTATGCTTTGACACATGTCCTTGACTTTCTTGAAACTGCTTTTACTAGGTACCATTTTTCTGTTGTACTGAATGATAAATGTAATTTTAACTACTTCTGATATCTAAGTTAATGTTGCTGTTAAAATAAAACATTATTATGTTTAGAATTAAGAGTTAAAGTCCTGGGAACATCCTACATAATAATTTAACTTTTTATTTACATATATTCTCCCCAGTTGTGATCTTTAATATTTTGTACTCTGAGTTTTTTGTCATTGATTGGTTTTCCCCTTTTTTCTTTGTCACTGCTACCTCTATTTCTGCAGGAACAAGTAGGTTATTGGTAAGTATTTCAACTAAATCGAACTTTACAAAGTTTTGCCTTAGTGAGGACTTCTTTTTGATTTTTACCCTCACTTACTTTGGTAAAAACTTTGTAGACAACAGACCAATTGTCTATAAATGCTGTGCTTTTTCAGGTCTCCATTATCACCTTGTTTGTGTAGTAGAGCAATAGTTTTCAGATTCTCCAAGAGACTTTGTCTTCTGCATGCTTTCAAGCAGCATCGTTATCTGTGCTGTCTTCCAAGATGCTGCCTTCTCCTGGGGCTTGCTCCTTTGTTCCTGTCTCCTGCGTTTCAAGTGCAGTATTTACTGTGTCCCTCCCATTTCTTTTGTAAGACCTTGTATGCATCATGGCCAGTTTGCTCAGAAGACTTCTCTGCGTCTGACAAGGTGCTCTGTTTCACGTGTTCAGTTTAGTCATCCTTGTCAACCATTGTTCAGCCATTTTCACATCATACCTCTTCCCTTTTAGCTATCATTAAATATACTGTCAGCATGGTATAGCCCTCTCCTCTCTTATTATCATGCTTCATGTTAATTTTAACCAGATTTGTTGCATTGCACAGTACAAGTTTTTAAGATATTTACGTAATGTTCAAAAAGCGTGACTTCATTCTTTCTTCTGATCTTGGAACAGCTCTCCCTACACTTCCTTTTAAATGCTGTGATTTCTAATGGAAACTTTCTCTTTAACCCTACTATTTTTGAAACTAGTGACTTACTGACAGTGTGAAGGGGAGAGGAGTGTAGACGAACTTGCACTCTGTACTTAAAAATGTATAGTTGTCTTGCCAAATTACTCAGTTACTCCAGAAGTGCGTACTTCTGACAGCAGGACACCTTTATCTTGTCTGTCTTTCCCAACTTACATTGTGAAATTGTGAGTGGAAAAGCCTTTGTTCAGGTGTTTGAGGAACATGTTGCTCCAAGCAATGAGAGAGAATTTGTGGGATTGAGAAAGTAGGAAAATTAAAGAAGAAACAAATAAAGGTATAGATTTGGGAGAGACTAGGAATGAGAGAGAAGAATTCTTCCTCCTTTAACTGTGATAGGTGAGTTTAGAAGATAAAAAGCAATAGGAATATGTAATATTTCTAAACTACGAGGTTTAAGGCGTCTCATTTGCATAAAGTTTTCAGACCTCCAGGCTGACCTGCGGTGAGTTAATTCCCATCATCTGGTAATGGAAGAACTAAGCTTGTTTGACAGGTTAATCTTGCCTGCTGTGTGGAAATAAAACACATTTGTGCCCCAAACCGTTGACAATGCTTCCTGGCTATTTGCTTTCTGAATAAAGTAGTTGTTTGGGCTCAAAAATGTGTCCAACCTGGCTTAACTGCATATTCAGACAGCTCTTGTCCTCCTCACAGCTCCACAAGGCTTCTCCAATGTGGCAAGAGCCCCATTTGTGTGCAGAAGCCTCTGGAATAGTGATAGGGCTGGTTTCCGCCCATACTACTGCTTTTACTCTGCCAGTGTGGCTAGAAGGGAACCTGGCTCTAATCTCTGCTTGCCAGAGATCTGATGGTGAATAGACATGAGAGAGAGGAAAAGTTTCTTTCCTTTGTTGCCCTTGATTCAGATTTGGAAGGGAGTCATCACACCTATATGAAAGAGAGAGCAAGTGTGTTCTTTGGGTTCTTGCTCCTGCCTGCCTCCCTTGGGAAAGATGCTATGAAAATTAATGGTACTCTTCTGGGGAAAATCTTGTTGATAAGTGGGAGGCTTTGGTTGCTAGTTGAAAATACACTTTGCAAATGTAGTAAGCTAAAATCTAAAATAGGCTGGGTTGTGGGTGGATTTTTTTTCCCATGAAAACCATCTTGCTCTTACCTCTTAATGTACAAAAGCAACTCGCAAAGTTCAGTTTATATTCACACTTGTCCGTCTTCAGCTGCTTCTGTTCCATTGAGAAACTTATGTTACGGATCTGTGCTGGGGGGGCTGACATGTCTGAAGTGCAGTTAATACAGTAGTAAGTTAAAGAGTAAATTAATAGCTTACAAGTCACTTTAAGAACTGTTCTTGTTTGTGCATTTGTCAGTTTGAAAACACAGAGGCTCTAGGAGTTTGGATGCAGCAGACTTCAGCAGTCTCTCATCTGCCTTGCCTACAAATCCCTGTGGATGATGACATTGGGGGATAACACCCACCCTCAAACACAGGTGGAACTAAGAAGGTCTTTCCTGCTCCCTTTGTTGGGTGCTTGCATCGGTCTAAAATGGCACTCTTAAAAGCTGTTCCACTAATAACAGCTGCTCTTATTTTTGTATGACAAGGTGAAAGCAATCTTTCCACAGGTCTTTCCCACCTGTAATCTCATCTTCTGGTTTCCAAGACATTTTAGCATGGGGCTTTTTTTCCTCTCAATTTTCTCAAGAAATTGTTCTTCAGCTTCTGAAACTGTGCAGCTGTCAATTATAATCATCATCAGGTTACTTTTACATTGATTTTAGACACCTGAAGGTGTGCAGGTGATAAAGACTTATTTATGAAGAAAAAAATGTGACTTGAATTCAATTTGTGTTCGTTCTGTACTGTGTTGTTTTTCACTGAAGATGTCCCTTTCCCAATTACCAAGGTGAAGGAAGCTGAAGAAATGATTTAGTACAATTTTGTCTTTCATAACTTCAAGCTTAGGAGGTGAAGTATTATCTAAACACATCTTCTCTAATTATTCCATGGGCTCCTTAACTAAAGTAAGATTCAGGTTTGGTTTTATTCCCCATTTTATATATCTCCCTTTCCCACTGAGTGCTGTGGGAGCTTTAAATCAGAAAACACAAGAGAAAATCTCTTGTTTCTCTCAAGGAATCCACAAGTATATTTACTTGAAGGTGGGGAAGAAAGCCCCTCTAGATTAAGCGCTGAGAAAAAGAAATTATTTGTGCGTATCCTGGTTCAGTTTTCAGGAAAAGACAGAGTTTGGAATGTTTGTATTTTGTTCCTTATTTCTATTTGATTCCGTATTCTCTCCCAAATTGAGGGGAGTATTTCTTTACTTCTTTTGATCTCCAGAAGTCTTTCCAGATGGTGCTGTATTCTCCCAGCTTGGGCCATTTACAGCATAAGGAAGGATAGAAACTAGAGAACTAGATGTATCTTTTCAGCAAGATGCTTTCTCCCTGAACAAGAGAACTCCTGTTCGTAAAATGGCAAACCTTATCCCAGTAGCCACTTGTATCAAGAGCTGCAGCACCTGGAAATCCTGTACAGGGTTTGCTGGGAATTGGTAATGCTCTTTTTTCTTTTCCCCTCTAACTTAAAGATATTTATTTCATGTCAGTTTTCTGTCCTTGAGTTTAGTGTGAAATAACCGTCATATTCTCTTAAATGGTATGGGTAAAGTTGCCAGGTAAGATGTTAACTTTCGTGTACAAAGCTTCATGTTTTCAAGCTTAAGAAATTACTCATTCTGTCTTTCCATTTCAGTTGTCTGAGGAGAAGAGAGAATTTTGTGGCCACATAACTCTGATAGATCCATGTAGTTTGGGGTTTTTTTCTTTGGGGTTTTTTTTTCTGCTTTAAATTTTACAACTGAATTTACAGAAGGGAGAAACAGAATTTTGGCCTCACCCAGACTGTTCTTACTTCACTAAGAATCTGAATGATTTCCATCCATTTTCCTGCTGTTCTTGCAATCTCACTTTAAGTCTGAATCTAAAAGGAAGAAGTGGAAGAAATAAAGGCATTGCAGTTTGACTTTAATAAAATGTTTATGCTATTCTGCTTTATATTCTCATTAGGAGACTTGGAGAATATGGTCTAGGTGAAAAAGTAGGTGGATGCTGAAATAGTTGGGAACAAAATCCTGTAAGCTGCTCTAGGAGAGCAATTCAAGTGAATGGGTCTGTTTTCAGTCATCTTTTTTGGAGGGTGGACGCTTTAAGAAAGGCAATATAATGATGAACTTGTAAGATCTGCATTTGAGCTCATCATTGTTTTTAACATGTTAGAAAAGTGTTCATAATTCATTATAAAAGGTAAATGAGAATTATTAAATGTGAGGAGAAACAAAATGTACCACTAGAATGTGGCACCTGGCTTGTAACAGTTCTGCTGCAGATTTAGGGACTGTCATGGGTCGTGAGAGGAATGAGCCAGTAATCTGATGGTTTAGAATGTGTATGTATGTACCTATATACACACACATAAAGAAGATAATTTCTATCTATAGATAGATCTATATTCAACTCTTGGTGTAAAAGAATGATGTGATAAGTAACTATTTAATTTCTGCTTAGGACTTCTGGAGTCTTAGCCTGAAATGTCTGCCTACTTCTTGGCAATGCAATATGTTAAGGTTGGAGAGAGACCAGAGGACAGCAACAGGAACAAAATGTTTAGGCAGCAAGCCTGGATGGAAAGATTAAACTGACTTATTTTTTTGGCGTAGGGGAAAAAGATGAAGGACACACATTTTTCCAGTGTGAACATGTTCTTATACTGAAGACAGTTACTGACTGTTTTCTGCATCTACTGAACACACAAGAAATAAGCAACCCTTTTTGTAACTGAAGGCTGCCAGATTACAGATAAGGGAAGATTTTTCTGTCTAGGAATAGCTGATCAGCATTGCAGGTGATTATCTAGGATGTCTGTAAAATCTTTCACTAGTTGATTTTTAAGGGCAGATTAAATCCTCTAAGTACATTTAACCCAGTTTTCCAGAATGGGATAGACTTGGTGACCTCTTGAGTTCCATTCTGACATGTTTCTCTGATTAGGCGAAGTCTTTTCTTTTTATTGGTGGGAGAGCATTATTTGTGTTGTTTTCTTTTAGCATCATTATGCAGGCTTTATTTGTGTGATGGTAATCTTGCATACCACCCTTATACCATCATATTTACTGGATGCTGTGCTTCCAGATTGTCTATACTTAATTTCTAAGTACCAAAGAACAAGTGTGAGTAAACATTTGTCAAGCCTCCTATTGTCAAATACATTTTAGAAAAGTACACGTATGCAAGGATTTCTCTTTTCTTATGACTTCTTTAAATGTAAACCAAGATAGATTTATCCATCTTCTTTGAAAACACAAGGATGCAAAAACCTTACAATACTGGAATGTTGCATACTCATTTTAAAAGAACAGCTGGTCTCATTATACTTCTAGTTTGGTTTTGGCAATGTTCCTGTTAAGATGTTTTGTGATGAAAGGTTACTCTGATCAGGCTGATGCAGTCTTTAGTGTTGTTGCAGGTTTTATTTGTGCTTACTCCTTGCTACAACTATTTGATGTTGACCAAAAGGACCATCCATTCTTCTGTGCAAGTCTGATACAGCTTGAATGTGTTTCCTTTACGTGCACTTCTGTGACGCTCCACAGTGTAGTCTGGGAGCTCTGAGCTCCTTTTCTTCCCACCACAAAGTCGATATTCCAGAATGAGTTGCCAACGTTGTTTTGCAAAAAATCATAGAGGCCCAGAAGTTTGCTATTTGTTGGATGGGTTTTGTTTGCTTCACTATGCACTGAACTGCAAGTTAAACAGGCTGATGTTTGCAAAGCAAGCCAAACACAGTAAAATATCAGTAAGTGGTTGAAATTGGTACAGATAGAATGAGGAATGAGTAGTCACCCATCCACCTGTCCCTGTGGATAGTTTCCAAGCCTGACAGAGATGGAAGTTACACACTGGGTAGATGGATGTGAGAGATGTGATTTTTGGCTAACTGCAGCTTCATTTGCAAAAGCTGGTGGAGTCTGAAGACAGCAATGCATTCAAGAGAGAATGAGAGAGAGGTCATCGCTGAATATTTAAGTCCTGCTACTTGCATAGGTTTAATTACTTCAAGCTTTCTGTGCCACCTTGGGATTTTCTAGAGGCTGTGCTGCAACTTTCTGTTCTGCCTCTCTTTTCTTGTAATTGTACTTTGGTTTTTTTCTTCCCCCAGGATTCTGGTTTAAGTAATGTGTTACTTTCGGTATTGTAGTCAGGGTTGTGAAACCAGACCATGGGAGCTTGTGAGAATTAGTCTCCCTGACTCTTTTAAGTGTGCAGTTGTAAAAGTCAGCTAAAGGCATGTGCTTGCTCAGTTTCGCTGCTCAGTTCTTTCCTGCTATACAGAAAGAGAATGGGGTGAGAGGTGGTTCTTCCCCCGGCTTCAGGTGTATCACAGGCAATGTCCTCTCTACTGTGGGAGAAGTAGTACAGCTTTGCACTGATATGCTGACAGTGATGACCCTTATACAAAGGTGATAGATCCTCATCCAAGATGAGGATAAGGGATGCTATAAAACCAGCACCTTCATAAGAGCTGGATTTTTACCTAAAACTACATTTTCTCTTGTGTTCTCCTTGTAAAGAGAGCGAGAAAGTAGTTTATTGAGTTTCCTAGTTTTTAGAGGGCAGTTCATGTGATGCCACCTCATCTGATGACTACTTCCACTTTGTTGTCCAAATGTCTGTGAAGGCACTGTTTATCTGCAAAACTCAGTAAAACAAGTCATGTAGAGAGCAGGTTATTTTCAACCTGTTGCTGATTGTTAAAGTCATGTGAAACTTTCTTCAAGTTATCAGAATTGTTCTCTGAGACTCCTGGTAAAAACAAACATAGGCTATAAATGTTGTTAGCCTGCTGGGCAGTGGTACAATAGAGCCTTTGTTCTTACGGAGTACTTAATTGCAAACTGGGTCATGAGACTATTGCTTTATGATTTGTGGAAAGGTGGGAAAATACCAGCTTTTATTAAGGACCTTTAACTGGCTTGTGGAGAGTGGTTATCGTGCACTTACTTATACTTTTCAAATACAGTTAATAAAGTAAATATTGTGTCTACAATCAAAATCATTTGTTCTTTGGGGTTACTGATGGAGTTGGAAACGGCAATTTCCTTCACACAAAACATATACTGTGCACCTCCTGGGGAAGATGGCTAAGTCCAGAACGTTGCAACAGAACATTGTGAAGGAGTGAGAAGTTGGATTTCACTTGTGTTTGAAAAACGGTTCAGCAAGTGTTCTGAATTTAAGGCTCCTTTTCTGCTTTTATGTCTCTGGCATGCCGCTGATGCTGGTCACTGGAAATGCATCTTTCCTACAAAGATACCTTTGCCCTTGGTATTTAAGTTGGTCCATGAGGCTTAGTTAAGTGTGATGTCCTCTGCTTCTTGTGTTCTGCACGCTAAGTAGAGCTACAGCAGTCGGATATTCCAGACTTGTGTTAGGGGGACATTTGTAGTTGTTTAACTTTTACCTTCAGATCCCCCTTGATACTGGACAAGCCACAGGATACTGTATTGTTAAAATAATTACTATATTGGTAGAATCTAAACTGTTTGCTAGGTTTAGGGGCAGGTACATAGTAGTATAAGCACACTTGGCTGAATACTTTAGCTGGATAAGCAGAAAGATTTTTCATGGCTGTCTACCTTTAAGCAGGTTTTCAGTAAAAGAATTATTATTATCATCATTATTATTTACCCAAAATCTCCCAACAGTTTTAAGTATTCCCTCTAATGATTCCTGGGATATGTACCTTGTTAATGCAAGCGAGTTAACAGTTAATAAATCTAAAGATCTAGTGATGGTTTTCTCTGCCCCTTGTCAGTCCCAGTTAGATGTCCTGATGACCCTAGGGAATAAGCTGGAGGGGTTCTGTCCAGAAAGCAGAGAAGCAGAGGGAACCTGTTAATGATTGTCCAGGTGCTTAACTAATGAGCCATGAACATAGATGTTAACTTGTTCTAATGCAAACTGTTCTGGCACAGCAGGACTCAGTCTGCAATGCATAAGGAAGTTATGTGCTTTTTAATATCCAAATATGTTTTTAATTATGCCTTACAGAAACGTATAAATGAGAGTAATGCGTGGGTCTTAGGGTCTGACTAGACTTAAGAGTAGTCAGCTGCATTAGGCTGATAAAGGTTGAGAGAAAACTTCCCTCAGGTCAGTTTTTGAGGAAAGCCATAACAAAGCAGTTACTGGTGAGTTTGGGTATTTGGAGGACTGAGATACTAGTTTTGATTTAGTCATGTTGAGATGAGCCTGGGGGAAGGAGACCCACAGCAGCTGAAGGGTCACTGACAAAGCTTTCTGCAAGTAAATTAATCCTTTCAACTTGTTTCCTCCAGAAGACGTGTTTGGCTGGTGTATGCTTATTAACCTGTGGTTGTACCTGTAAAGATGTGGGTTGGGAGGAGGATTAAAAACAAGGAGAGAAGAGCAGTATTTAAACTGAAGTGTAAGACTGACAGCAGAAGAACTAGATATGAACTGCTTATTGCTAAAATGGGAAGAATCAGAACTGTACTTTATCTCAGGAAGTGGTTTCCAGTACATGTTCAGCTGCTGCTCAGGAGTTCCTCATGGGTGTTACCAGTTGTCTGCTTTGACTTGCTTCCTATTTAGCTGCACTGAAGAAATAAAGGTCATTGTCTTAATAAATGAAGTGTATTACTTCTGTCAGTGCTAATGCTTCAGGTTAGTTGCTTGATTTACATCTGGCTAATAATTAACAGTAAAGATCAAAATTGTCAGGCAACAGTAACTTGGGAGTGCAGCATCAAGTCACTTGTCATCCTTGACTGATTTGGCTCATTGTGGACTCCCAAGGTTAGAAGTACAAAAGTAAGGGCCAACAAACTAAAACATGGGGGAGCAGGCCCAGATGTGGATGCTGGTGGAAGGTGCAGTGGTCTTTTATACGTGCCTGCGTTACTACTTTTCAGCATCAGAGAAGTTGGTCCTTTGCACTGAGCATGGATTTAGATATTTTCGCCATATGTTGTCCTGTAGGTATATTCTTAAACAACTGTTACACATCAAGATTCCTGTTGGTGGCTTTTTTGTCTCTCAATTGTGTGTTAATTATTCAGGATGTCACAATCAGTCAGACTCTTCTGTGGACTGTAAAACTTGTCCAACTGCCTTGTCCTTTAACTGGAGCACTGCTGTCTTCAGTAATGACATAAAATATTAAATGGTTCTGTCATGAACTAGTGTGCAGTTGCATCACAGTCCAGACTGTCTTAATTATTCTTTACCCCATACTGGCTCAGGCTGTTACCTTGAGAGCTCAACAAGGTCATGCTTGGCTAGGATGAGATGTGTCAAGGAAATTTAGCTCTACAGGAAATATTAGTGATTCAGTAGGTGAGGCAACACACCTGAGTTAATGTTTTCACTGTGCCCCAGACTGGTAAAAGGTGCTGGAGCTTGTATGATGAGATGTAAAACTGAGATCCTTTGTTAAAGTTTCAGTGCTATTCCATTTAAGATGTTAACTCGGGGTTCCTGCCCAAGTTCATATTTGAATGCTTGTGTTCCCCAGACATTTTTAGTTTCTCTTTCAGTAGAGTCATATTATCCTCTTGCTCCTGTCCTAACTGTTCTTCGAGACATTGGGGAAGTTGGCATTCAAGAGTTGCTGACATGTTTGCAATTGGCAACAGATTAATTTGCAGAAACACTTGTCCGTTTTGAGATCTTTTGAAATCAAGGGTATTATATTAATGTAAGAAATGTCAGGTCAAAACTGAAAAGCTGCCATATATAGATATATATTTTCTCTCTATTGATGTATGCAGAACAGTTTTTTGGCTTGAGTATATTTGCAACATGATTGAGTGTACTCAAACTTACATGTTTTTATTTTCCATAGGATTCAAGTGCCCTGTATGTTCAAAGTTTGTATCTTCTGACGAAATGGATTTACATCTTGTGATGTGTCTGACAAAACCAAGGATAACCTACAATGGTAAGAAAGAAGTAAGCTGATAATTGCTAATTTTAAACATGATAGTGGTAATAATTTGTTATTATATAAGATGGGTAAATCATTCAGTGGTTTTTTGCTTGTAGTTTATTTTTTCATATTAATTCCTAAGAACTTGGTGGGTTTTATATTGCATGCCAACATAGATTACACTGTTGACTTGTTCTGCAAGTATAAAAATGTTCTTGTCTGAGTGTGTTTATTCCGTTCTTTGGCCACAAGATTGGATGTTGTTCAATGTGCATTTAGTGTCTACTTGAGATAGATGTGGCTTGAGCATCCTCTCATCTCATCATATCAAGTAGTGAAGTAGGTGAATCAAGTCTCCTTCTGGGGGCATAATTAACGACTTGTTGTGCTGTGCATTTGCATGTTATTCAAGGAAAAGACCCTTTCCTGAAGGAGCTGAAGAACTTTCTCCTTTAGCTGATTGCATATGTGATACTTCATAAGGATTGGTAGATATGTATGGTTTTGTGATTTTATTGAAGCTTGCTCATGTCAAATGAATCACCTGCTTTAGCTCTGGTTTTTCACTACTATGAAGCTCTCGTTATGGGCAGCCTTTCATGCAAGGCAGATAGGACTTTTGCCACTGTTGGTATCAAACCTTTCTATCGCTGTTGCTTAAGCTGACAGTTCTATGGCAAGCACACAAAAAGGTTTCAGAACACTAGGAATTAGAAAATCTGACTGAAATCTTAGTACCTAATTTGGCAGAGCTGCCCTACCATCAGGAAATGTTACAGTGACTCCTGAACGACATTATTGCTTACCAGTCATCAGATGTGGAATACGTGAGAACTGAGTGCGAACACTGGATAATGAGGGTGGTCAAACACAGTAGCAGGCACCTGAAGAGGTTGTGCAACCTTCGTCCTTGGAAATGATCAGAAATCAATTGAACAAGGCCATGAGCAACTTAGTTTAACTTGGTTCTGCTTTGCGCAAGGGGCTGGACCAGAGGACCTCTAGAGGTCCCTTCCAACATAAGTTATTGCATAAATAACCTGCAGGGTTATGAGCAATTTGACCCTCCTGGCTCCTTGCTGTTAGGATATCCTACACAGGATCTTTTTTATTAGAACAAATCCCACCTTATTCTTTGTCTGGATAGCAGTAACGCTGGCCCTTAATTGCAAAAATAATTTGAGATCATAGAATCATAGGATAGTTAGGGTTGGAAAGGACCTTAAGATCATCCAGTTCCAACCCCCTGCCATGGACAGGGACACCTCACACTAAACCATGCCACCCAAGGCCTCATCCAACCTGGCCTTGAACACCGCCAAGGATGGAGCATTCACAACCTCTCTGGGCAACCCATTCCAGTGCCTCACCACCCTCTCAGTAAAGAATTTCTTCCTTATATCCAATCTAAACTTCCCCTGTTTCAGTTTGAACCCGTTACCCCTTGTCCTATCACTACAGTCCCTGGCGAATAGTCCATCCCCAGCATCCTTGTAGGCCCCCTTTAGATACTGGAGTTGTGAAATGCATCTCAAAGCACAGCACTCAGGAAAAGTTTGGGTTTATTTTGTTTGAGTTTTTTGTTGTTGCTCTTTTTAATTCCTGGTGTTAGCGTACATATATTTGAGAAGGTTGGACTTCATTTAACAGAGGGGGCTTTGTTTCTCTCTGTTTTGCCTTTTTTCATTTAGGACTGAGCATTTTCCAGAATGAGTTGATGGACATCTGTGTACTGAGGGATGTTGAACATCAGGGAGAAGCAGGCTACCGCCTCAGTCAGGGATGGATAATGCATTTGGGTTCAGTTAGGGTGGAGCAGGAGGAGGCAAGCTGGCAAAGAGCAAGCTCTGGCAGTAACGCAGCTGATGGGATGTGCACAAATTGAGATGACTGACAGAAATCCTTTGCCCCTGCTGCTTCCTACATGTACCTATGAGCACACTCAGCTGAGTAACCCTTTTTTCCTGAAGACAGAGCAGTTGCATAGTGTAACCTCTCAGTGTTGCTGGTGATGTTCATTTGTATCACAGTGGTGCTGTATTCACACTCTGGTTTTCGTTGGTTGGTTGGGTTTTTTTCCTGTACTGTTTCTCTCAGCTGGTGCGCTGCTTTGGGCCGTCTTGTTACCTTTGAGCAGTCTGTTAAATCAGCAAGCTTCAGTATTGATGAGCAGAAGTAAAATGTGTGAGTGGCCCCTGAAGCCACTCTCTGGATCATCTGCACCGTGACAAAAGCATTTTTAGAAAGCGCCATCTAAGTTATTACCAGCAACATGTCATTTCTCAATTTAGGATTGCATCTACTGGATAGAACGCCTCAGAAACTCATTCTAGGAAATACTTATTCCTAGCTTGAAAGAAAAAGTGACTGAATTACATAGGCTGGTTTGAGAAAGACACTTACTTAGAAGTATGGTCTCATAAACACTTAATAGCAGTGTGCATTGATCCTTCTAACTCCAGTTGATTGGCTCCTGGAGTCAAGGACTAAAGCTTAAATGATAGCCTGTATCTGGTTATTTAACTTACTGCAGCACAAAGAAATGGAGGCTGTAGCTTCAGAGTTGTACAGTGTTCAGGAGTGACTTCATGGTATGATTGTGATCCTTTAATGAGGCTAATGAAGAATTAACCACCAGATTGGTAACTTAATGCTGCTGTGATTACAGGCCCAGAATTGCATGTCAATGTCTATATGCATGGGTTTTTTCCCTTGTATAGTTTTGACATGATGAGGAGATCTACTTTTTTGTCATAAGCCGTAAAAAAGGCATCTCAGTTTTGCTTGCAAGTAATTGAAGAAAACCTTAGCCTTAGACTATCTCAGTAGTTGAAGGGAGCCTTAGGCCATCTCAGCAGATGTTAAATTAGCAGTTGGATTGAACTGGGCTTATGTCTAGTTTGGTTCTAGATGTGTTTCCTCATGACACTGTCAATGTATTTACTAGTTGTTCTGAGAAACAGCAGGGAGCAAAGTATGTATTTTGTCATCTTGAGAAGACAAACCATTGTTTTTAAAAGTGAGTCCAAGACATACAGCCTTCCCCAGAGAAATCTTATAAGACTGTTCAGTTGTGATTTTAAGTTTGCAAAGAATTAATGAGTCCTCCCAGCCAATGTCTTAATTGCTTTCTGAGCTACCTTTGTGCTTTGCATTTGTCATTAGGAAGGGTCAGTGAACTGCAAACTCTGGCAGCTGTCTGATTTAGATGTCTTTTCTGAAAGGAACTGGTCACAATTTTGTCCAGTTCTGTGCTGGAAGTTGTGCTGATTTTCATATAAATAAATCAGTACATTTTATTAGCCTTATTCTTCCACAGTCAGATGACTTGCCTGCAACAGAGATCTCATTGCTGACTCAATTAGGCATGTAAAAAGACCCCTTTCTTTTTTACTGTGGAACTTTGTTCCACATCTCTAAAACTACTTGTGTTCACACATGAACCAATATCTAGGCATTTTGATACACAAAAGCTGGTTAAGTGAATAGAATTGTGCAAAGCCATTGTGGTGTTTGGTATTACTGTCTTAAAAAGCCTTGCATTTCTTAGCAATTAAAAACTCTTTTCATACTGTTACTTGCTGAGTTGCTGAGAAGCCAGAGTAGATCCCATGCACTGGTTATCCACAAGCTGCCAAAAGCCAGTTGTATGGAGAAAGTCAGTTACTTGCTGGTTGACAGATTATTTACTCTTTTTTTCTGCCACTGCTAAAATATTAGCATATATATATATGGCCATACATATTCCTATGAGCTTCTTCAGAGTGTTAAATGAGGCACCTTGTACCAGCTCACTGAAGTTTGCCATGGTGAGTTATGCAGGGAGCCCACTTAGGGACTATGCTGTGAAAGATGTTGCTTACAAGATAGCCCTGCGTTTTGGTAAGCCAGGGGCATTTACTTGTGCTTTGGAAGCAATGTGCCTTTAACTCCTTGCTGATGACCTATCTGGTGAATATAATTATTGTTCTTTTTTTGCTGTTACAGTAGTGATGCCTTTTTTCATTGGAAGGTGTTTTGTCAAACTTTAGAGGATACAGGAGAGATTTGAGACTTTAAAGGCACAAGTTTCAGATGCTCTGCACCAAATGCAACCAGTTCCTCTTGAGCTAACCTTGCAGTTGGTTCTGAAGTAATTCTGGTTTTCATTTTAACAATTCCTTTGTTTCTCAGAACACTTTGTAACACTTTATCATTATTATTGTCATTGTTATTAAAGGGCCTCTGGGAGAGCAGGGACTAGCAGCCTGGCTCCTGCCCAGATGGGAAAGCCAGTGACCCTGGGGAGCTGGGGAGAGCCAGTCAGCTCACTAGACTGGTTGGCTGGCTCGGCGAGCCAGCCTGTCCTCTTTCAAAGGTTTTGACTGAATTAGCACATTCCTGTGGAATATTTTGGGTTTCATCAAGTCAGCACTTAGTGTTGGATCGCTGTTCTACTGGAAGCTTTCAATGCGGGTCTCCTCAAAGCTGCTTGCTGAGAGGTGCTGCTGCTGCTTTGACATCAGTGCTGCTTTCATTCAGACCACTCTGCGTTTAATTCAGATGTGCAGTGGGTCTGATTATTGGCTAACGTGTTTACCAAGGTTCGTTCTAAGGGGAAAAGCTTTCGCTAGTATGATTTCAGAGAAGGAGAACATTGAGACATCTGGTGCATAAGCTGCTAGATGGTTTTTCTTTACTTGAGGTAATGACTTTGCAATTATTCTTTTTAAATTCACTTACAGTAAGTGAATTTTTTGAGTCCTGTCACACCAAAACAGAGCAGGGGATCAAACATCACAGATAGAAAGGATTACCTATAGGATTTTATATTTAAAGTGTATGTAGCTCTGTTTTGAATGGAGGATTAGTGTGTTGAAAGACTGTTACAGGCAGAATATTGAAAATTAGAAGGGTACTAGAAGGGAAAACATGAATGAAACTCTGTGCTCTTCCTGTCCAGCAACTTAAGTTGTCTTCTAGGGTGTTCGAATCTAACACCATGCACAGCTTAGCCAAATATTCCCCTGCTGTCTGACCAAAATGAAGTGACTTGAGCCACAACACTGCAACTGATTCAGATTTGCAAGGATGCAAAGCAGGGTTTTGTCATGAGGATTTACATGCACTTTATTTTAAATCAGTTTGAGGTATTTGGTTAAGTTCTGCCTTGTGAAGAAAGAGAAATGCTGGTACTGCTACATGCAGAGGCCTGCACTGAGTGTCGGAATCCTGAGCTGGAATCTGTATGAGCAATAATCTTGCTCAGCTAGATGACTGATGACATCTAAATGACAGCCATATAACACATGCGTTTTGATCCAAAGTAGAGACCTGAAGATTGGCATGAGTCACCTAAAACACTAAATAAAAATCTTTTTGAACCATTCTTTGTGAATGAGACTGAACTAAGTTTTTTTTTCTAACACAAGCTGTAAGCTGCATTGATTGGTGGCTGTTTCAGCATCTTTGGGGCAAGCTACCTGTGCTAGAACTGACTTAGTTTATATTGCTCAGTAGAAGGGATAAAAATAGCACACCTTAACTGAACACTTGGACCACTGAAATACATGAATCTGGTAGTTCAGCCCACAGCAGTGACTTGATTTCCTTGGTCACTTCTGTGCACAAAAGAAGGGGGAGTATTTTACTCAGCAGGGCTGATGCTGTCGACTGTTTTGACTGATGCGCTCCAGACTTCAGTCTGGAATAAAAAGAATGGTGAGCTTTGAGTTCACTTCTCTGCCAGAGAGATCATACCCTAAAAGACCTTGCAAAAGGGCATCTTGCCAGTCTGCCTGGAGAAGCTTAAGCCTTCCTCCTTGTCCTCATCCTTTAATAGGACTAGACTTCCAGCAAAGCAGTGCAAAATAATGCAAAGGCAAACCAGTTCTTTTGTTCCACTTTATCCGAGGTATAAAATTCTCCATAGAATTTCTCCATTCTTCCATTTGTGGAGTTTAACGAGATTCTTGGCTGAAAGTTTCAAGCTTCTTGCTGTGCCCTCAGGGATGCTAGGGAGAGAGAAGAGCATGCTTTAGAAGGTAGTTTAACAAGACAAACAGACACCCTGTGCTTGCAGTTAAAATAGCGACATCTACTCTTGTTCTGATCTTGTGAACTCATGAGCATCCTCCAGAGTATGTAGGAGGTTCCTTCAGTTTCCCTGATGCTTTAAAAGTGTTTTCTTAAGTAGCTCTTAAAATAATGAGAACTGTTGTACATCTGTTGAACTTCAAGATTTTAACGTGGTGGCAGTAGGACATTACTATAGTAAATAATATTTCATTCTCAGACATTTGGACAGCTGTTATTCTGTGAATTGATGTAATACCATCCACAGCTTGTCTGCAAACCATTGTTACAATTTAAAGAGGAATTGTGTTTTGAAGAACTTGATTAAAATACGTTGGTTGGTTTGTACTTCCTCCCTTTGGGAATTGTTGGTAACGTTTGAACAAGGAGAACACTTTCACTGGTCATCAGCAGTGTTTTCCATGGATAGCTACTCATCAGAACCAGACTGCCAGGAGGAACAGTGGCAAACTCTGGCTCTTCCTCCCTTTTGTGCAGTAAAGCTGTATTTCCTTCCAACCATCCCAAATCTCTCCTCAGCAGTCTTTGGTACCTCACAGAAGAGTATCACTGCAAAAGCAGCCTGTAACAGTTCAGGTTTGTTAGGAGGGAGTTTGTTCATTTTAAAGAATAATGCTGATAAATGTCGCTAAATAAAACCACACTCAATTTCAGCGTGTACCTCCAGGGGTAGGGCCTGCTTCAGTGACCCCATTTCAGCCTCAGGTGATGGATGAGCTGGCTCAGGCTGTGATAGTGTGGAGTTGCAGCACTTCTAGAGTCCACAGGCTCTTATCTTTCCTCCACATCCACAAACTGTCAGCCGTTTGCTATGGGGTCAAAAAACCAAGCTGTGTATTTCCAATGGTGTGTGTGTGAAGAAAGCTCCTGAAACAGGAACATAGCGTAACTAAGAGGGAAGTGCTTTGAACGTCTGGAACGGCAGTTCCCAGGACTGCAGGCTGCTCCATTTACCGTGGTAAAACAGAATCTCAGAGGTTTAGTGGTGATATTTGAGGTATCAATATTGCTTTATATTTTACTCTCATGTGAGAGAGAGAGAGAGGCATGGATTTGTAAAGAAGCTAGGACAGCTCACTGTCATGGTGCAGGTTGGGGATGCTCAATAGACTACGCTGAATTTTCTGGCTGTAATGAAGTGAAGTTGACACGCTTGGAATCCTGCTCAGGAGGGCACACTGCAGAGATCACATCCATTCATGTCTTAAACTTTCCTCCAATTCGTTGTGAGTGTGACTTACTCTTTTAATGAACCTTTGGGCAGAAGGGTATTTGGTGGGTGATTCTCCGCCTACTTTCCCTTGAGCCAGGCCTAAATCTGCTAGACCTATGAAGGAGCTATTGCAAATCTCTCCTGGCCAAAACAGCTGCAATGTCAGCTCATACTTAATTCAGTTCTTGAGAGTGGGACAACAAACTTTTTCTCAGTACCTTGGAATGGCCTTTATATAAATGCACGTATGTGACGTGGGAATATTTTTTCATGCAGCACTTGCTAACTGCAGTAAAGCTTTTGACAACTGTAGAACAAGCCTGCTTGTTTCTGAAGTAGAGAAAATAGGATCATTCATGTGCTGAATAGCTCAAGTTGTTTCTTTTCCTTATCAGCTATTCCTAACCTCAGGGCCTTCCGTTGTCTTGCTTTAGTACTGAAAGCACTGCTAAAGTCAAATGGCAGTTCTTGTCCTAGAGAATTACAGATACACCTGCAAAGAACAGCTGCAGCTGACAAAAGGAGTGACTCAGGTTGGGTTAGAAGAGGACCTGATAATACTGCTCCGTATGTTGCATTTCTTTTCTATAACGGCAGTGCAGTGCTGCACGCAGCAGAAAGCTAAGGGACAGTTTTGTTTGCTGGGTAGCAAATGCTCACTGTGCTGTGACTCTGCATCGTGTAATGCGGGCAGACAGGAGCTACCTTCCACGTCTTACACTTAATCAGTCTTTAGCTTTGAGAGGTCATTCGGAGGATGTCATAAATCGTATCTGCAACTGCTGCAGTCTTGTGACTGCTGGGAATTTGGCTTCAGGAGAAATAGTGTTGCTACTTTTGTGAGGGAATTCTGCAGTCTTTAAAGCTGATACTTCTGAAACCTTCAGATTTTACTCGTTTGTTAGCAGCAAGCTCTCCTTTGTTTGTAGTTGCTCTGTAGAAACAAAATGCTTGGAAAAACACGGCTTTTCCTAATCTTAGAGAATAGCTTTCAGTGGCTGGATTTTGAAATAAAACCACTTGAAATCTTCTTTTAAAAAATGCCAAACTACATCGCACTGAGATCGAGTGGTCTGTGTAGGAATTTAATGGTATTTCCTTCCCAAAATTCCTCACTGTTTTGCAGGAACTAGAACAGATTATTCACAGATCAGGATTTTTTTCCTAAAGAAATAGACAAGAATAAGAGGCACTCCTTGCCTCGAAACTACCCCGAGAGCAGAACAATCAAAAGGATTGCCTTGAAATGTCAGTTGTAGTTTTACTTTTAATTCAGCTTAAAATCGTGCTTTCAAACCTGCTACCCTTGGATGAGTTGAAGTCTTGTGCTTCTGAGTTGCAGACTCAACCCTTCAACAGTAAAAGAAGTCAGTCCAGCTTTTGCAGGGGGTTTCAGCTTAACTCTTCAGAAACAAGCTGGGTGAAAACACTGTTAATCCGCAGTTTAGAAGTGAGAGTACTCCATCATATTGTTATCACTGCTTACATAGGAGAAAGAATACAGTATTATGGGGTTTTTTAATAAAATCCAGTGATTCTAGAACAGGGCTGTAAATTGCCTATTGACATGAATTGCATTGACTGTATACTGACATAGGTTCAAAGTACTAGACTTGCCTGTTGTATCCTCCCTGGAGGAACCTCTTGGCTCCTGAAGTTTGCGTAACTTTGTCTCACGTGGACACAGATTTGTTCAGCTCCAGAAATAACCCAGAGTTATAACAGCTGAAACATGAAAAACTTCATTTTTGCTAGATTTATTGCTGAACTGTATTGACACTGATGAAACCTTGTTAGAGTTTCCTCATGAAAACCTCAGATAACTAATGTTTTAACCCTCCACTAATGTCTGTAATTTAAAGCCATATCAAACTGTCTTCATTTTGACCATGTTCTTTGTCCCCTCCTTGTGTGAAGTTTCATTAGCTTGTCATGTGTAACAGTAGGTATTGGATAGCTTTCATGTAGCTAAGCAAGAATGTAGTATTCATTGATAATTTTTAGCCCATAAATAATGTTTGTTTGGAATGAAGAGATGGGGGAGGAATTGTTTGATTAATGGTTTTATCTTACTTTTATCTCCTTAGTTCCAAGGAAGTCTGTTTGAATCTATGGCTTTATTATCCGAAATGCCTTGTTATGTTGGTGTCCAATAGTTTTGATAGCCTGTAAAATTGAAAAATGAGAAGAAAAGTAAGGCTTTACTATAGTTGTAGAAATACACTGCCAGACTATGTGCATAAGGCTTTGAACAAATAATGGAGAACTGTCTTTGGGGACTACTGTTCTGTTTTGGGTTTTTTTTTTTAACATATCTCCCATGTTAATCTTTTTCTATTAATATTTGTGAACAGTCATGATTGATGAATAATGCTGGCATTACATGTGTGTGTTATTAGACTTAATTGCTAGGATCAAGAAATCGATGCTGTTTGCTTTTAAATATAAAGGAAGATTTATTGATGGGGTTTGGTGTTTCAGGTTTTTTCTCCTCTTAAAGACTCATATATGTAGTGTCTTACTAGGATAGTAAAAACCTGTAGCTACCTGTTAGCACAGGAATAAATTATAATACTGAATTATGGGTTACTGTAAAGCAGAGAAATTGAGATAACTTTGAAAGCTCTGACTCAATATTTGATGTTATCAGAACTTTTTGCGTTCCGATGTGTCTTGCATTCCATCTATATTGCAAGGATAATTGCATTTAAAATAGGAATAGCTTGTAAAAAGCAGTCTTGTTTGCTGCACGTAGAATAGACAGACAAGTAAAAATTACGCAGTGATTCATATCCCTGTCCTGTGTGTGCACGTTGACACCAGACAGTCAATTTTAACTTGGAGAAGGCTGATCTCAAGCCTGCTGGGAAAAGCACCCTGTAGGCCTAACACCTGGCACTGGGGTTAATAAGGCAGACTTCATGCACACTGTGTTTTGGCACCAATGTCTTCATTGTGTGTTGCTCAGTAATGCATTGTATGTTCCCTAAGAATAGTGTCTTAGTCAGACCCACCTGTTTTTCTCCCATTCTCTTGTTTTGAGCTTAGGCTTGTAGTTTCATCTTTCTTGCCATCTTCCTTAGTGCTCTTGATGCATTCGTTTTGCATCAGATCAAACCAAACTCCTCTCTGTGGGCTTGCAAAGAAGTGAGTCAGTTATTTGGCCAGTGTTAAAAGACTGGAAAAAAGACTTGGCAAAACATTGTGCTCAGGGCACCTGTAGGAAGCCTGGAATAGGAACTTGGATAAGGACAAAGCGAGCAAAACACTGAATCGGATCCCACAGCCAACTTCAGAACAAGTCGCTGCTAAAGTACCCCATGTTGTCCAGAGCAGTAGGATAGCTAACTGCATCTGAGCTGCTTCTCTTCATTCTCTCTCTGTCTCTGCTCTTCAGCGACACTATTGCCCTACCCTTTCCTTCCATTAAGGTTTCTAATGTGCCTACTTCACCTGTGTTGTGTTAGATGAGAGTTCTCATAGATTTCTTTAGGCCAGCATGTCCCCATCACACTGTCCATTCATTGCAGACCATTACTAAAATAAAACTTCTTAATTGGAAATCATTACAAAGCAGTTTCTTTGGCTTCTGACCATAGTTTTGGTGATGGTCAATGGTTGAAGCCTTGCCATTTGGAAAAGCTGTATTCTGCAATCTTTTTGGTCCCCTTTATACTGGGGATAAAATCAGCTTAGTCACTTAAAAAAGCTGACAAAGCAAGATGAGTTTCCTAATCTCAGTGGGGATCCTTTTGTATACTCACATCAACATCCTGCACTTGCAAGGAAGGTATTTTCCAGTTTACTTCAGCTTGATCAGAGACAACCATCTTCTGTTGTATATACCCTGCCACATCCTCACTCTGCTTTACTTCCCCAGTCTTTGTGAACACTGTTGGTGGTAGCATCCAGGCATCCACTCTTGATGTGGAAAAGTTGCTCATTTTAGCTGACTTAAATCATTGCAGTTAAGTCTTCCTTGTGACCATAAAACTATTCAAAGAAGACTGTTTCTGCAAGGTATATGAAATGAATTCTTCACCCTCCTCCTGACCGCAGTGGTATCTTTTCCTCATTAACTCATTATCTCAGATTCCCAAGTGATATACTACAGAAGAAGCTTCTGTAGATAAATACTCCTGGGGTTTTATGCCTGGTTGGTTGTGGTGGTGGTTTTGGGTTTTTTTGCTTGGTTTTGGTTTTTTGAGGGGTTTTGTTTGTTTGTTTTGTGGGATTTATTGTTGTTGTTTGTTGGCTTTTAAACCATTGGTAAGAAACACAACTGCGACGCAGGGCAAGCTGGACCTGAGGCCTCTCATTTTTCTTGAGTGTGCCCCACTTGGTGGCAAGACTTGATTTCTACCTGTTGCTCAGGGGGAAACCGTATGGTTCAGCCACATGGTTTGGGCTGGACCTCTAGATTGGAAGCTGAAATTCTCCACGTGCCTAAATTGGTTTCTTTTTCTCCATCTATCATAGCAGTTTCTCAGTGTATGTACAGATAGGCAGATACATACAAGTAGTCCTTAAATATTTTGCTTTGGTTTACTCCTCAAAGACACGAAGCATTGTTTAGCAAAGAATAAAAATTACAAAGGATCTGCATGCATGGATCCCACTCTGATATCTTCTTTCTTGCTTTCTTCTGCAAGTTTCTTTCATCGCAGTTATTTCCAGCTCGGTGTAAGAAACAATCCCAACTGCAGCAGATTCTTTGTCAGCAATACATGCTGGTTGCCCCTGGCCATTTACTCAACCACTCCTTCTTTCGTAGCATATTTGTGGTGCAAGAAGCTCTTTGATGGTAAACTCTCAGCCTTGAGAAGTGTAAATCATTCTTACCCAGCAGAGCCAAGGAGGAGGTATTCCCCCAATTGATAGTTCCTTACACTGTTTCCTAAGGAGTCTTATTTTGCTGCTGGTTTGTTTCTTGAGGGCTTGCCCCTTTCCATGCTGCTTTTGATTTAACTCCTGACATTCAAGAGTAATTCCTGAAAATCTGAGAGCTCATGTAATTAAAACATTAAAAATTAAAACCCAAGAAAACAGCCTAAAGGCAGCTTCCTTGTTCCCTGTGCTGCAGCGAACAGTTTCTGTTTCAGTCTGTGTTGGGGTTCACCGTTTGTGATGGGGTTTTACTGTGGGGCACTAGTTTGGTACTGCTGCATTCAGGGCTTTTTCACCTAGAATGCCTCCTGGTGAGATGTGTTTTCATCTCCCAGGAAGAATGTTTCTAGCCCTGGGACAAACACAGCATGCCAAGGAAGACAATTCAAGAGCAAGTTACCCCTTGAGTCATTCAAAACACAAATATACATCGTTGGTTGGAATGAGGACTTAATACAGAATGGGTAAGGCTGGCATAAAGTCTGTTAAAATCATGTTCTCGAGGACAAGACTGTTTGTGGTTCATTTGTGAACAGGTGCAGCTTTTGGCCTGTAGCTAGACTAAAAGTTGACAGTTTAAGCACACGGTACTTACAAATGTGGTGAACGAACTTATCTTCAGAAGTCAGTGCAACAGGAGGAAGCTGCTCAGCTATCTTGAGATGATTTAACATTCAAAGGCATCTCAAACTGCAAGCAGATTGATTAAACAGAAGGTGGAAAGACAGTAGCTTGAACAGAAGTTTTGGAGTGTGGTATCGAATTGAGAGCAAATCTTGAATCACTGTGGAAATGCATAGTCACTCTGGCAATAAATCTCCAGACACAGGAGCACAAGATGTTTTGTGTCTAATTGAGTAGATAGATTTTATCTTACGTGAGATAGTTTCTTTCACCCCAACGCTTTTTACTAGGAATATAAGTATGGACTGAGAAAGTTGGTACACTGATCACGATGGGATAGGAGCGGCTGTAGATGTTGCTCAGAAGTGAAGAGCTTTGTTTCTCAGAATAGTTGGCCTTTTTATCAAAGCCGAGCTCTTCACTGGGAGTCCTGGGATACAAACTTGACTTTTTCTATCATCAAGATACCTTAATTGGCCATTGTATGAAAGCTGCGTAATTTAAACTTGGGATTTACATTTTTTGTGGAGAACTGTACCTTGTATTGACACCATGTGTTTTAAAGTTGCAGATAGATTTTCATTGTGACCACTGAAGGAAACCTCTTCAAAAGAACTGTTTTCCCTCAGTGCATAAATCCTTCTCCCCTCTGTATTATTTAGCTCACCTAATTAGAATCATGCGAGGGTAACTGGGATAATACAGGCTTTTATACTCATCCTGCTTCCTAAAATGTATTTCTATCGCTACTAGTTCAGTTTTTCTTTGTTGAATAAAGAGTATGCTTTCTCTACCGTACGTCTGATCGCTATCTGCCTGAACAGGAAGCATCTGGCTGTTTCTCAGAATTAGCTTCTGCAAGTTGAGACTGTCCCACAAAAGTCTAAATCCAGTTCTTCAAACCTCAGGGTAGCTGAGAAGCAGTGAAACTTCGGCAGCCTCCTCCCTCCAGCATAACGTGGGGTTGCGGTACAAGAATTGCCACTTGGGCCTTATTCTCTAAATGTTTTCTCTTGTGTGACTTTCCCTTTGCTTTGTGTGCTCCCTCCCCTTTACTTTTGTGTTTTATGAGGAGGGAGCACCAAAGACTGTAGGCAATGTTTGTAGAGGAAGATCTTTCATGATGGGTATCTGTTTGTATATAGATATCTCAGTCTTGGACCAACACTGAGCAAGGTGGGAGGGAAGGGGAAGACAAGGATAACGCTTGGACTTTGAATAGGAAATTATAACAGGCTGCTGTGATGCAAGGGGTGAAGAGTGAGATACCAAAAGCCACACTCCCCCAAAATCCACTAAATGCTTTGTTAGTGTTTGATTAAGTGCCACACTTGCTGTATCTGGTTGGTCTGCTTTAGAGAGATTACAGTTTATTGTGGTGGGGAAGGTGTTTTAGACTGCTGAGGTTCTAGGTATTACCACGCAAACTGTGCAATGGTGTTTGGGGTTTTTGTGCGTATCAGAAGCACACAAAAAGTTGTAATGTGCTTTATTGGTTAGCATATGGGTATTAGGTTTTTCAGCAGTATAGAAGGGGTTGAAGTTAGTCAGGAGAGCTGAATTCTGAATTTCTGTGTGCTCAGCTTTCTGGTATTGTGAATCCTGAAAACCACGTAGCTGTGGTTCAGGTAAAAACACTAGATGTTAAACATCTTCCCTTTTGCATCTCATCTAGAGGAGGTTGCTTGTATTACTGCAGGGTCAGCTTCTGGCTATAAAGGTGCTCTTCATAGGTGAACCAAGCAAATGGCTTTAGCTCTGCTGTGCTCAATCTGCTGACAGGCCCTGTAGCTTGGAAAGCTCTGAGGGCAAGTTCTGCACCAAAGGATCAGCTGTCCTTCAGAGTGTCTTCCTACCTCTGTTTCTGAGCAGCAGCAGAGAACTGACCTGGTCATCCAAGAATGGTCGCTAGCTGGAGCATGTTGAACCAAGGATGTTCCTCTTGTGGCAGCCAGCAAAACCAGCTGGAATGCCAAAGAAACTGCTTGTTTTCCTAGTCCTTAGGATGGACTAGAAGAGAAAGCTTTTGCATGCAGCCAGTACCAGGTTGCAAAGACAATTACTGAGCTGTATGAGAGAAGTACAGCCTGCATAATGGTCCCTGCTCCTTCCATTCCAGTGTCTTACTTCTCCCAAGGATATTAACTCCTAATAAGAAGGCTGTCCATATTATTCATATCAGAGACTGCCTAATAATATTAATCTCTTCCTCATTTCTCCAATGCCTGCATTGCAAGAGTAAATGAAATTAGATGATGGGAGGTAGGATGAGTGGTAGAAAAAGCAAGACTAGAGAGAATGACGCTTTGTGGAAAACGGGTATGAAGAGGAGGAGAGTATAGTAGGAAGTAGATGGAAAGGAATGGAGAGGGAGAAAAATAGATGTAGCAGAAGCTGGAAAGATTTAGTAAATCAAGTCAGTAACATCTAATAAGAATATGTTAATCGCATACACAGGTACTGGCTGGCTACCAAATGGTTTTAGCTGTGGAACACGCAGGTCCTTGTCAACTTGTTTTTGTTAAGACTGTAAGGAAAAGCTCTGGATTGTCCCAGAGGGTGATATCAGTAAAACTACAGGATAGATTCTGCAATATGGATGAATTCATGCTATATGTGTGAATAGGTTGGCCTCTAGGTGTCTAGAGCTTGACGTACTCCTTTAAGAAATAAACAGACTTTCTCTACTACTAAATTAAGAGAATTTGTAGTAATCAGCAGCAAAACTTAATGAATTTGTAACAGATATATGGTAATATGTACTATCTATCAGTATTTTTTAACCTCTTATGGCTCTTGTTTTACCAGTTTCAGTGCTGCGAAGATACTGTTCAGAGGTATGTTCCAACCGAGTTCCAGTCATATTCTTGAAAGGGTGCCCTTCTGTGATGTCTTTTGCTGTTAAGTTAGCTGGGGTGGCAGCTTCTACCTAGGCCTAACGCTATCTGTGTTTTAAAAAGAAAACTAAAAAGCAGTGGCACAGATTTGAATTGCTTAATCTGTAAGGTATGTATTGCATGTGCTTTTGCAATCCTTAGTTTAAAGACAGACTATTTCATCACAGGCGTTGCCTACCATTTTAACCATGGCTGAGTTGGTGGCTTCGCCAGTTGGATATGTTTTTCCTAGGTTCTAGAAAAAGGTTTTAATCGGTAAAGTATGTGCAAAATCACCAGGATAATGGTGAAGTATGCACCAGGATGACTGCATTTTAGTTCAGTACTACCTGTTTTGCTATAAGTGCAGAAGTGAAATGGAATTTATTGTTCAGAAGATAAGGTACAGGCAGAATTTTAGGAGGAAAAATGATTGACAACCAAAAGTTAAAACAGGAGTAGTATTAACCAGGGAGAGAGGAGAGGAGGAGGAAGTATTTGAGCAGACATAGGAAGGAAATACTATGCTTTTTTTGCCAGATTTCATCATTGACACCAGTCTTTGGCTAGTGAGTACTTGTTCAAATAGCTGGGAAGGCGGAGGAGTGTTTACCTCCTATTTAGTGCAAGGCAGATGGATGTGGGGGGTGTGGTGAGTGTTTGTGTATGTGCCATTGTGTGGGTGAAACAGAGAAATGTGGCCTCTGCTTATTTCCTCTTCTCACTTCCATTTAGGTAATACACTCATATACATGTTTTAATCATAACATTGAGGAAATCTCAAACTGTTCCTTTTTTTTCTTCAAGGGAAAAAGAATAACGTGTATGTGCTGAATCACTGCTGCAGGGAAATACAGGGGAAAAAATCAAAGTTGTTCCGACTGCAGTGGTTCTGTGCAAAATGATTTACACATTTTTCCCTAACAGATATATTTAGAAGGTGGTGTTAAATGGCCCTTAAATTTACTTCCATCCGGTACAAGCCAGTGTTGGTACAGGAGAGTGCTGCATGAAACAAGTACAGAACAAATTCTGAACAGATCCAGGTCCAACAGGTTTTTACTCCTTTTTCTCTATTTGGGACTGATGATCTGAATCACTTCAAGTGGTCAAAAGGGAGTCAGGCTCCAAGTGTCATAGGTGTGTGAAGGATTTGGTTTTGATGTTGTCACTCAGCATGTGTAATCACTTATGAGCATAATTACACAGGTTTGGAGTCTGTTAATGCGCAGTGCCGAGTTGCACCTGGGCGTTTATAGCAGTTGTGTATTTTGTACCAATTCCATCAGTATTTATGCTTTTCTCTTCCGTAAGAGCCTGGTAGGATTTGTAAGGTTAATACAAGAAGTAGAGAGCACTGACTCCTTGTTATTTCAGGGGAAGAGCAGCATAGAAGCCTTATAGATAGCAAAATCTCTTCTGCAGGGGTGGCAGAACTCCACCACATTTCTAAGGCCCTATCTATGCCAGCGTTCACACCAGCTCCCTCTGGCATGACTAGACAAATCCAGTGTGTGCCTGGCAGCACCCGATGGAAAAGCCTGGGATGAAGCCAGGGAGGGTGGCAAGCTCTTTGCCTGGGACTTGTGCAGCAGGGCTAGTGTTGGCAAAAGGGAGAGGGTAATTGCAGTTGGGCAGTGCATGGGAGTGTAAGAGGGAACAAAAGGAGTCTCAGACACTTATGCCCTGGCTGGTGGGAGATACAAATACTTAGATTGGCATCTTGCCCTAATGTTAGCCAAGAGGTGCAGAACCTTGTTAAATGGCCCAGCAGGAGTTCAAACCCAAGCGTTGTTCAGTCGTTGTTCATGGCAGGCGCATGATAAGTCTGGCATGTACAATAGAGAATGATGGGAAAGCAGTTGCACAGGAATGTTTTCTGTTAGAAATTGTGTTTTTATTAAACAGCTTTTTAAGGTTTTCATCCAAACTTGACTAAATGCTTCCCTCTTGAAAGTGCTGAGAAAGGGAAGCTGGGGTTTAATTCTCTGGCGGCATCATAGAGCCATTTTGGTTTTGGGTACCAGCTGCTGATCTGGTGAAGCGACCCCATGGAAAAAGTGACTTTCAGTAAGAATCCTCTGTGTATATGATGTGTGCTTGAATTATTAATGGTGCTTCTTCCTGCAGCCTTACTTCGGGGAGAGAATAGATATACTCATGAGACAAAATACTTGTGCAGAGAGGTGGTTTGGAAGGGTAACGTTAAGTCAAAGATTAGTATCTCAGGCAAAAATGGGTATCTTTGTAGCAGGACAGTGCCATCTGGAGAGTCTTGGCTTCTTGGTGTCAGATATTAAAGTGTATTTGAATTTAAAACCAGAACAAAACAGCAACACCAAAAAAACCCTCAAGGAAGCTTCATTCCTTCTTAGCACCCACTTCTGGGCAAGTTCTCAGTGTCAGGATTTTGCACCAACATATAAGAGTTTATAAGATTTTTGTGTTGTTTTAAATTGCTTTGTCTATTAGGCAATGTTCCCGGGAGCTTACAGCTTCTGGTAGAAGAAATTTCTTGCTATGATGCCTGCCAACAATGTTTCCATGTGTAAAATACCTTTGTTTTCCCTTCATTGTGGTGGATGTATATTGCTTATTCTTTTGTTTTGAATACTTTCTTTAACGGTTCACCCGATGTTAGATATTCTTCACATATCCTCACTAAGACGCAACACACATGGCATTACACAGTATTTTTAGCATAACCAATGAGTATAGCAAAGACTGAAATTGGTGCTGATTTAGAACCCCAAGCAGCTGCAAGGCAGCTTGCTGTCGTTCTAAGGGAAGCAAGGTAGACCTGATTTCATTTCACTTTGCTGCTGCCATGAGAGCTTTTTCGGTTGTCTGCTTGTCATTTTCTGTGTGTTTGGAATGCCACAGTGATGAGAGTTTGAGCCACTGAAGAGAGCAGCGTAGAGCTGGTGGCTTCTCAGTCGTGCTCTCCATAAAAAGTCCCTCTAGGCTCCTTTTGGTTAAGAAGGGAAAGCTTTTCCCATGACACTTGGTCAGTTTGAACACGTGGGCTTGACTTTGCCAAGTGTGCATCTTCCTGATCTGCCACAGATCGCCAGCTTAGCTGCGATCCCTTGGGGAATGCCCTGTGTGTTCTGTGAGGTCTGACTGGGCCTTTTAACCTGCCTCTGGCAAACAGGGCTTTACATGATCTCCTGGTTTGCTTTGTGCTAGAACCGAGTTCTGCATCCCACGTTCTGGCTAAGAAATGTGTCCAAGAGAAGGTTTTTATTACAAAGAATGTGTTTTCCCAGAAATTCCTCTTTGAAAGCCAATTCTTGTGCATTCCTACTAACTTACTTTCTCCTTCTTTGTAATGGGACTTGGGAATGCTGCAGGAAAATCAGTTTCTCCAGGAATTTAGGGTCATTGGAGCTGTACAACATTCATCTTTCCCTGACAGAAAATGCGTATGCCTGTTACTAATAGTTGCATGCTTTACATTGAGGAAAAGGTGGATGGATGTGGTAGAGCATGCTGACATAGTGAGAAGAGGAGGTTGAAGGTGTGAAATATGAGTACTGGCAAAGCTGGTCAAAGAAATCCAGAAGTCTAGAAGAGAGATGAGTAGGAGGGTAGAAAAAGCAAATGATAGGCTAAGTGTTTAGAAGTTGAGATGATCTTTACCTAGTTAATCACCTGCAGTGTCCTGTCCAGAGAGGTATTATGTTCAGGCTTGATCTTAACTCCCATAGGGAAACTTGAGCATGGGGAAGAAGGTACAGCTGAGAAAAGTCCGCCCAGCCTGACTTCTCAAAGCCCTGGAGGCATTACACACTGCCTCTGTATGAAGCATCCAACTTGCTGAGTGCTTAGCTCTTGGTGTCAGCAGCACAGCTTGTGTCTGCTGTGGCTGCATGGTTTAGAGCCCAGGTTTCCGAGGTCACACTAGAGCATGCTGCATGGTGGGGTTTGGATAATCTGGGAGAGTATAAGCTCCAAAGGATGCTGACTGTTGATTATTGATACCCTTCTTCTCCATATGGGTTCTTCCTACAGGATTTCATTTTGAGCTGTGGTATTCAGGCAAGAAACTGAATCGTAACCTTATTTTGATCTGAGCTGCTAAGAGGTCTCCCATCAGGAATACTCAATCAGCTGGTGTGTGACTTACCCTCACCTTGACAGGGCTTTCTGCAGGACAAGAAGTGTTTTCTGTAACTGTTCTTGATGTTCTCAATAAGGAATGGTTTGCTTGTAGTGGTCTGCTTGTCTGCTTTGTAACCCTTTTAACTTTGTGCTCTTCCCTTAGAGGATGTGCTGAGTAAAGATGCTGGGGAGTGTGCAATATGCCTGGAAGACCTGCAGCAAGGAGATACTATAGCACGGCTGCCTTGCCTCTGCATATACCATAAAGGGCAAGTATTTCTCAGGATGCATATAAAATTCCAGAAGGCTGCATTTGTTGGGTAACTCCTCTAATGGGGTGCTTAAAGGAGCACTAAAGTGTAGTTGCTTTTTATATTTCAAACCAAACAGCAAAGAAACAACAGCAGCAACCCTAAAGATGTCTTTAGCATGGTATCTGTGTCCCCACCAATGTATCTGCAGTCAGTTTTCCTGCTGTTGTTGTCTTATGCTTGCATGAAAAGCCCACAGGAGAAATCAGGCAAAATCACCTGTATGGGGAAGGAGTGCACATCACAGGTAGGGGGCTTAGGCTGTGTGTGCTTCAGTTTTGTTAGATGCTGATAGACTTTGGAGGGAAGAGGAGGGGACACCTTTTAAACCTGTATCGTATCTGTTTTCATAAGCATCTGTGTGTGTAACTACAGGAACTAAAATGTCAATGAATGACAGAAGCAAGATGATAGTGATAGGAGTGAAGTAACCTGTTACTGGATAGTAACTTGTAAAATGCTTCCTTAGAAAATTTTAACACTTAGGAAATTCAGTTTTTCAACAGTGCTTAATACCCAAATATTACCGTGGTTTGGGGTTATTAAAGTTTCCAGTGATGTGTGTATTTACATATATTATTTGTGTAATATGCAATCTTCCTAGTCATTGAAATGGAGAAACCAATTTCATATCTGACTGCTGAATGTTACTAAGATATTAATATCAGTTGTTTTCATTTTTGTCTTGTATCCAACAGCTGCATAGATGAATGGTTTGAAGTAAATAGATCTTGCCCTGAGCATCCATCAGATTAAGACAAGATTCACGGTTTTAGGTAATGCTTATTTTTAGACATGTACCTTTCAATAATAAATATCCTGATCATCTGAAATCACTCTTTATGCTGGTGCTTTCAATTTGTGAATGTGCTACTGTGTCTCAGAACTGCAATATTAATCAGCAAGTATTGACGTGTATTGCAATATGGAAAAGGTTTCTGCATCCTTATATGGATGGTCTGAAATGGTGTATTCCAGTTTTAGTACTGGAAAGTGGCAAGTCTGTGCCAATAAAGCTTTAGCATTAACTTTTAAAGAGTATTTTTTCCATGGAAATGAAGCAAAATCAAAATAATACAATTGTGTCATTTTGGCTTGTTCCGTGAGTACTAGCATCTATTTCTAATGGGAAGCTTTTGGAATCGTATGGGAAAGTTGAAAGAAGGTATCTTCAAAACCACTCCCATGTAAATACATCCCAGAATGTTTAAAATGAAGAAATAAATGGAAAATGTGAACATATTTCTGGCCATCCCATCTCAGAGGTTCACATTTTTCCATCTTATGTCTCATGTTGGGTGAATGATTGCATGTCTGCAATCAGTGTCAAAGGTTTAAAGGATAGGCTTATTCCTTTAGTTGACTAGTTCAAAATCATTATCTTCCATTAAACTATTGCCCCTGAGCATTACAAAACACAGCAACAGTCTTAGAGAGTTCTTAGAGAAATGGTAGCTTAGGGTTTGGTTTTATTGTTCTGATGGAAATGAAAAGAAAAATAATAACCTGAAGAGTTCATCGTTGGTATTTATGTGTGCATTGGTTTGATCTTGCTTCATGAGTCTGTGTTGCAGGTCACACTGCTGCGCTGTGCTTGTTGCAGGGGTAGCAAAGAAAACCTGAAGGCAAGTGTTCTGCCACAGGGATAATAGGTTTAACCTCAGGGCAGAGTCATCCAAAATTAATAAACACGTTTCCTGTATTGCCCCCAACAACTGAACTGTGGCAGAAACCCACACGATGGTTTTGAACACATCTTCTCTGTGCATGCTCATGGTGAGCATCATGTTAAATTCTATTTGCTTTCCACAGCAGAGATGGTGATAACTGGGGTCTTAGGGAAAAGGGGAAGGAGAACACACAGTGGTTGTGCTTGTGCTGTCTGAGCGTGTTATACACCGAAATAGCCAAAATGATGGTCCTTTGCCTTCTGCTTTTCCAACAGCTGCTTCCACTGATGAGAAAACACAGGAGGTGTGAGGTTCCTTTGCTGAACACAGCGTGCCTGGCTTGAGACTCACAGTTCTTTGTGGCTGAGAAAGGCAAAGACGGACAGCGACATGGAAAACACATTGCAGGAACCAGTTCCTTGCCAGTAGTGCTGGGTGCACCAAACACTCACGCCAAGGACACACAGGGGTTTGGAAAATGCTGCACCTTCTGGAACAATCGACTCCCCACGGATGTTCCTGACATGATTTCGTACCGAAGGCCAAAGTTCCTCGTTTCAGCCTCACTTTTGGTTCTGTGAAGAAGCGGGTTATCGGGCATGTGCCTCAAGTGGAAGTGGAGATGCTCGATACGTGCTGTCTGAGACCCTTGCAGGAAGACGGCCCTGGTTTTGAGTGGGAACGTTTCCACCTTCTTGTTGGCTGAAGAACAGTAAAATGGCAAACTAAATATAACCTAACAGTGTAACCTTAATGTGCTGAATTCACACCCTGGTTTGTGTTCCTCACTTTTCTCAAGAGCAGAAAACATCAACTTCTCCACATAGGAATACTGTATTTCAGATTTTTGTACCTAAACGTTGGTCACAATGCAGTCCAAAGAGTAAAACCAAGACAGGCAACTCATTTCTATTGACCCAGCTATAGGGATCGTTGACATCTGCACATTGCGTTGCTATTTAAATAACTACAACTTCTCTTTTACTGCTTGTGAGTAAAACCAACAACAACAACAAATTGCAGCAAAGCAAAACCTTACAGCTATGCAACTTCTTTTTAACTAGGGAAAAAAAGAATTAACCAGTTTTAAGTGCTGCCAGTTCAAGGTAATTTGTTTAACGGGTATTTTTTATTGTACTACTATCATCTCCAGGCTGTCTCCTGATGTGGAAATGAATAACTGCAGATGGGGCCACAGCAAGAGGTTTCTATAGGGCGTGGGTGAGATAACACCGAGGTGGGATTTGTGTTTTAGCTTTAAAACACGCCAAGGTTTTGTTTCTGGGTTTGAATGTGGTTTTATTTGATGACGGGGTCTGTAGTACTTTGCATCTGAGTCCTTGTCTCTTCATGGGGAGACCAGCATTTGACAGTGTGGGTTGGGTTTAGTTTCCTTTTGGTTTTTGAATGTACCTGCATTTAATTTATTGTCGCTTAACTGTGTTGGTATAAACGAGGGCTGCACAAAACAGGATGTCTTGGGGGGTGGGGGGGGTGTGTTACACCAAGTAACGCTGTGGGTAAGTATTAGTTCCCATAAAGTATCACAGTTCAAAGAAGACCACAAACTGGAACAGCTGGCAGGGCTTAGAAGTATCCTTTTTATATCTAGACTTCAACGTAGTAGTTTCTGAAGTTCACAGCACAGGGAAGAGTTTATGAATATTTATTAGCGACAGCGTTTCAGTGGGTCTCAGTAGTTAAAATAAATTGCACACACTTCAACCGTTTTTTCCTGTACAGAAACAATTCTGCTTTTTTGGGTTTTTTTTGTGTTGAAGTACGATTTTCTCTCTGTTGCTACTGTGATTTATAGAAAAAAGGACAAAGAACAGGAGCAACTGCTGCTATCCAGAGAAAAGTGCAGTGCACGTTACTGAACTCTGTCTTGCTTACAGAGCAATTCCTGCCTGGATAATGTCTTCTTCGGAACGTTGCTCTGTGAAATGCCTTTGTTATGCTGCAGATCTCAAAGAGTCCAAACTAGATAGCTGTCATCATGGCCAGTGGAGTTTCTACATTTTGGGGCTTGCATCACTGGTTTCAGCTGAACCTGTAACTACGGGCCCCTGGTATAGTCTCTTTTTCAGTGGGAGCAGAATCATTTTGTCACGCTTTGAATTCTGTGGTCACATCAAATGTACAGACACTCCCTGTACAGATTACTTTTTAGCCAAGAATATTTGTGTTGCCTTGTATTGTCATGGGGGGGGAGGGAGAGGATGAGGAATTACAGCACCTGTAATACTCCCATAGTGGTGTTGCCTGCAGGCCCACTTTTCCACTCTTCTGAATTCCTGCTATCTTCTGAAAGGAAAGCTTTCGCATTTGCATTGATTTAATGTTTGCTGTTGGCTTCATGCCTACAGAAACTCACCTGTAATAATATAAAGCTGGGGGTAGGTAATTGTTTTGGTGTCCTGTGCTCCAAGGTCATAGATAGCCTTTGGCCTGGGGTTTAAGTAGGTGAATAATATAAACATAAATCTGTTTACAACTTAGGCTCAGTTTTAGTGGTTCATATTTCTGGTTCATTTACTGTTTGGGTTTGTCTCAAAACCCTTCATTTTCTGTATTCAGATGCAAGTAGCTGGTTTAAAGACCCAGCAGGTATCACTGCTGTCCTGCATTTAGGACCAGGGTTTGAAAAGCACACCACTAGCAATCACAGTGGTTTTGCAGGCATGTGTCTGTTGCTGCTTCCATGAGCACAGCAGAGCAGCAGTACCTTGGATTATTTGAGGAACTGATACAAGGTCAGCCTTAGAGCTTAGTTTGACACTCTTGGTATCCATAAATCTCTTCTGAAAGGCTGTGGGAGATTTTCTTGTATTAAAAGCTGTAGTATAGACCAAGCCTAGAATGACCCTGAAAGCATGAGAGTGATGCTTGTGTTTGAAAATGCCTGCAGAAAGTCACCCACCTAAACTTTGTTTCACCAGCTGTGTTGGTCAGTTGGTGCTGTAGGCATAGCCCTAGTCATAGGCAACACCTTCGTTTTAAAAACATCCTCACAGTGGTTCTGAGTCCTTGTGCTTCAGAAGGGGGAAATCAACACTGAACAAGTCCCGTGTCTCAATCAAGGAATACCGCACTTGTCCACAAGAAGCAATAACTGACATTACGGAGCTATGCGCTTCTTTGCTTGTAAATATCTTGAGGTTGCCAATTCTGCGCTGTTTCAGAGTGTTTCCTGTCATCTGCCCTGTATCTTCCCTAAGTATGTAAAAGTGTGAAATAATTCCCATACTCAGGTCTGCCATTAACATGCTGCTTGCCAGGAGGGGAAGAGTAGGCTCAACACTGTCTTGAAACGTGAGATGTTTCTGAACTTGTACCATACCCGTGTATCTTGAGTAGCGACTTGTGTTTTGGAGTTCGTAGTGGAGGTAGCTATGAGTTGGATTGTATATAACCATATCCCATACACCACCAAGAGAGCCATGCCACTGTTCCCACAGGGCACGCACTGTCCTTTCTCTCATAACAGATCAGTATATCTCTAGCAACACTTCCTTTTTAAAGGAGGGAGCTAATTTTCTTTCCATGTGTTATGTTCATACGGGAGACATAAAAGCAAAAATGCAAAGCACACTGCAATTTGTGGGAAGAATTAAGCCTAAACCAGATGGTCTGAATTGTAATCAATTTTACTTTCATAGTCAAGGATAAGGGTACCGCAGTATCTTGAAATGGGAAACGTGTCGGAGATGCACAAAGATGTGGGTGGATACCAGTGACCTCTTCTTTTCCCTTCTATGATGTAAAAGGGGGGCTTATGACCTAATCTTGAGTTATACATTTATCCTAGTTCTTTATGTTAGGGGCATTGGCTTTTTAATTAAGCCTTTGCTAGCACTGGTAAAACTGACACCTTCCCGAAGATAAAACCTCAGCAAATGTGGGCAAGGTGATTTTTATTCAGGAATGTGGATCTTTGGTGTTTCTGGATGGAAAATGTCTGGCACATAAAATGTGCTTATGGATGCTTTTGGTGTTCTGCCTTTTCCATGTGGGGGCTTCAGAAACTCCATCCCTTTCTTATGTGTTCCACCAAAAGCAGGAAACTCATCACTTGAATGTTACTATCTCTGCATAAACAGCAACAAAGTGGACGTTATTTTTACCGTAGGCCACAATCTCTCTCAGTTTCTGTGAGTTTTAGCTGCTTTCCCATATTGACAGGGAATATTTGTGTGCAGATTTGCTGTTGCTGTTTTGTACCTGCTGATTCTGCTGTGCAGTGGGAGTTTCCTGCCAAGAGATCACCATATACCTGGGAATGCAGCACTACTGCCATGGGACCTTCCACCTCACCTTTGCCAGTGGAGGATTAGCTCACTCTTTGATGAGTGCTGTATTTTATGATTCACCTTCCACCCTTCCAAGCTTAGAAGTCACTTTACTGTCTATTGCTTCTCCTCTTCCTAGCTGAAGTCATGGTACAGTTTAGGCCGTATTCCCTCAATCTTGGGGCAGGCTTTGCATTGGCATCAGCGAAAGTAAAGTAAGAGGTGGTAGCTGGAAGAAGAGGGCTTGTTATGGGTTCACTACAGCCCAGCCTAACGTGTGTTCCTGCAGCAGTGTTAGCAGCTCATACCCCTTAACCTCTTGTCATTCAAAATGCTCTGCATGGGAGTTCACAACAGAACCGTGTCCAGGGTTTGTTTCCTGAATGTAGAACTCAGATTTCTCCATCAACCTGCTCCTGATACCAGGTTGAAGACGTTTTAGCCTGTGGTTACAGAAAATCCCCAGTCCTCCCGCTGCAGCTGTCCCAAGTTGCATTTGGTTATCTTATGGCACCGTTCCCTGGCTTCCCAAGCTGCTGCATCATTCCGCAGTTAAGTCCATCAGAGCTGGCGATGGGATAAACTGTAAAAGGACCTCATTATTGCTTAGGTAAACCAGGGCAGGAATGTCCTCGCACCTGAAACAGGTTGGACTCGGTTGTGTCTTTGATGTAAGCTGCTGCTGTACAAGCAGTGGAAGGCAGCGAGCCCTCTAGCTGGTCTTTGTGGCAGCTTTTAATCTACATCGGTCTGTTTGAGCGACTTCTGCCCTTGGGTGTGCTTTGGCAAAGGTTTTGCAATGCTAAGTAGGATTTGCTTGATTCTGGCAGAGTTTCAAGTGTAAGTAACCCGACGTCGCAGGAGCATCGTCTGTTGCTGGATCCGGTTCCTCTTGTTTTCCCTCACGTCTACCCCTTTCGTTGCTAATTTGTTATATTTAATGGTAAACACTCTTCAACATGACGGGTCCCAAGCTCTCGAGATGGGAGATGCTCACAGAAGAGGCATCAGAGCATGGTTCTGTGCTCTTCCTGTGCTTGTTAAGATGATGCTGAAGTGTTCGTTACTGTACAGTCAGGAACCCTCTCCTGGCTGATACTGCCAAAGCAGTTTAACTTCCAAAGAAGACAGGAGGTGGCTCAGCTGTAGAGGGCATGTTTTAAGGAACTACTTGTGCAAGCTGCAGCATCACATGGAATGGTGATCCAGCATTATCCTTATCACTTGATTGTGAATCCCATCCTGGCTCTTCCTACCCTTTGGCAGGTACCTGCTGGTAGGCAGCAGAGTGTTTATTCCCCTTTATGCCTCTTCCCAGAGAGCTCACCCTGCCCACAACGAGTTAGAGGGAACTCCATGCTAGCTTATGGAATGCCCCCTGGACGTGCAGCGGTACTGCACTAGATGTCTTCCTTCATTACCAGAAACCAGAATGCAATCTGCAATGTCCAACGTAAAACATGTCCAGTTTGGGGTCTTTCTGTTGTTCTGGTTTTGGTTTCTGCATTGAGCAGTATGGTTGCAAGCTGACCTCAGTTGTTCCAAGGTTCTCTTTCCAGTGGTTTTGCCAGGACGTAATCATGAATTAAAGTATTTTTGTATCGATCCCTAGGTTGTGTGTTTAACATTCCATTCCTGTCAGATATGTACAAATGTATGTAATAAATCTTTTGAAGCACAGCTTCCTTCACACTTCCAGCTGATTTATGTTGCGAGGGAGAGAGGCATCCCTGTGAGGTGGATCTGCTTCATGTCTGTGCTGCAGGCAGTGCCGAGGCAGAGGAGGGGAAAGCAATGCCTGGTGTGTACATGGAGAAGCAAGTTGCTGTGTGCCTGTCTGCAGCTCCTCTGGGCCAGCCTCTGCCTCTGCTCAGAGCCCCCCTTCCCTCTCCGTGTATCCGGCAAACCCAGGTCTGTGGCTCCGTGTGTCCGGTCGCTGTGTGCCACCGTGCTGGCCTGGGCAGAGCAGAGCTGATGGAGCCGCTGTTGTGCCCGGGTGGCTGGAGGAGAGGAGTTTCTGGTTGGTGTCCTCTGGGGATCCTCAGCAGACGCGATGGCCTTCGAGGTGAGCATCAGTTAAAGCTGCCAGGCCTGGCGGTGGGAGACTCAGGGATGGTTTAGAAAGGGAAACACAGGGAGGGGAAGGGGGTGTCAAACAGCCCTTTCTCATCACCAAGGGCCTGGCACCACACTAGCTCCATAGACTCCTCTGTTTCCTCTACCCCAGCTTCCTCCCAAAACGCTTCAGTTTCATCTTTAAAGCTGACTCCCAGCCAGTGCAACCATGGCTGGGCAGTGCATGGATTTCCTACCAGCACTCTCGTGTCTGTCCCTAAAGAGTTGGGAGGAGGCTCCTGCAGGGATGTGTTGCTGGAAGGGGGAATCTCTGCCCACAGCCACCGAGGGTCTAAAAGTGAGGTAGGAGTGGGAGCGCAGCCCCCATGTGCTACTGAAGACACACAGGCGCTGGATGGTGTATGGGGTAAGTCTGCTTGCAGGGAGAAAGGGGGTGGTTTTACTTCCCCTGCAGAGCTGTGGGTGCTCGGAGCCGAACCAAAGTGCCAGTTCCCCAGGGTCACGTGGAGTGCCTGGAAACAAAAGGAGTTCTTTCTCCAGGCAGGAAATGTTGTTCCTTATGTCCGTGTGTTGCGTGTCAGCCCAACCACCCGCTTCTCCCAGCCAGGCTGGGAATAGCTGCTGATGGAGTGGGATGCAAGGATTTATGGCACAGGTTATTCTGAGGCTGGGTGTCCGTCCATCCTTGCTCCACTTCTGGGAGTGGCCGAGGGTAGCTGAGCCTGTTGCTGAGGCTCGCTGACAGTCACGACCCTCACAGCTTCCTCTGTAGGAGATGCTAATTTTAATGCATGAATTATTCAAGCCTGCACCGGGAGACAGTTGGATGTAATTACTAAGGAACGTGTTCATATCTCTTGCTGGTGTAACTTCCACCCCCCTCTCTGGTCGCCTTCTGGGAAGCCTGAATTCCTTCACTGCCAGTAATTCCCGTGTTTTTCTCAAGAGTCTGGAGCCATTATCACGGAAGCAATTGGTAATTACTTAAGAGCCACGTTTGGCTTTGCATCGTGGAAATCTGCTGGAAATCATTCCGGTTTGGTAGGTACAGGATTTCATCTGTGCAATTTATAGCGGCATCTCTTGGTACCCTGTCGTGCCCTCTTGCCTCTGCCCTGAGATGCTTGCCTAGTGCTGGGACGTGAGTGAGAAAGCAGTGCCTGCCCCAGGCTGTTCCTGGTGGCTGTCAGTGCGGGATGGTGATGCTGCTCCTGACCATGCCCCTGGCTCTGCTATCGCAGGCTGCTGCTTGGTACAGCCATTGGTCCAGGCTGGCTTCTGGATGCTGCCTTGCTATTAGCAGGAAGGGAGCAAAACACACAGCCTGCAGCAAAGAGAGCAGGGAGGGAGGGGGGAGTCCCCTGCAGCAGCAGAGCTAAATGGGGGTGTTTTATCACGGCTTTTGAATGCCTGTGCTGGAAGGTCTCATTCTCCTTCTTGAGGCTACAAGACCCAAGCGCTGCCAGTGCCTGGGGGTGCAGCCTGGACACTGCTGATCTCTGTGAGCATCCCCGGGGTGTCTGTGCAGCTGAGCAGGTTCCCAGCTCCATCCCGCCCTGCAGGGAGAGGGGTCCAAAGCCAAACAAGGCTTCAGAGGACACCGCTTGTGAGGTGCTACACAGCCGCTTCCCGGCCAGGCGGCAGCTGGATGAGGAGCCTCAGCGACAGCCAAGCGAGACAGCGCTCTCCAGTCCTCACTTAATGCAGCATCTGCTTCGCAAGGGGATGAGATCAGGGATGTGCAGGGGCAGGGAGGAGGGTTCCACATCAGTAATTGCTCAGAGCCCACCCTCAGCTGACGCAGGGTGAGTCACTGCTGGTAAAGGCGTGATCACAGAGGAGGCAGGTACTAAAAGCATGGGGGGACGGGTCCTCATCCAAGCTTGGTAGAAGCTGCAGGTGCTCGGTGCCTCTCCCCATCTGCTCCGTTATCTCTTGAGCCATGCTGTTGCCCTGCTCTTCCTTTTCACCCTGGTTACAGACTGCTTTGAACACACATCTGAATTTCAACAAAGGCATCCTTCCCCTTCCCATCCTAGTTGCTGCTTTAAGATGGAAAACACCAAACCTCTGCCTGAGCTCAGTCAGGCTTTGTCACCAAGGAGAACAACCACCATGGGACCATGGCCCCCATGCAGCAGTGGGGTCTCCTCACCCGCTGCCTGCCTCAGCAGACCTGGGTGGCTCTTAAAGGGCACAGCTTTCCTCTTCACAAGTCACCCAGGCAGGATTTTCCTCACCTAAACTCAGGATTAGGGAGCCTGGCAGGTAACAGGAGTGTGAACACTCAACAGCTTCATTTGCTCCAGGCTGTGAGGTCTGAGTCTCCTGGCCTGCAAGGCTGGGCTGTCCCCAGGGCCACTGCACTGGGTGGCATCAGTAACTGCACAGAGCTTGCACCATCCGAATGGAAGTGATGGACCTCCTGCAGGCAGCATGGCAGCAGCGTGTCCCTAAGAGACCGGGAAGAAGCAGCAGGTAAGTAGAGTGTATCCCTTGCTGCCCCTAACTGCGTTGGCACCCGCTGCTGGGAAGGTCCCTTGTGGACAGTGGTAGCTCCTCTCTCATCTGCAGCCAGAATTAGTTGGGCTGTCACAGTCCTGTCTTGATTTAGCCTGATGGGGCTTCAGCAAAGCATCCCTCACAGGCAGGCTGGTCAGTGCTTTAAGAAGTTTGCTATTATTGCACTGGACAAGTGGAAAAACCAACGCTGTGTACAGAGGAGCCCTCAGCAAACGACAAGCAAGTCTTAAAGAGGGTTGTCTCTGAGTAAACAAGGCTCTCACTGCAGATGTGCTGCTCCACTGTGCTCTACAAGTGGTCTAGTAAGACTAGGAAGGATGAACTGCGGCCCCAAACACTCTGCCGATAGACAAGGTTTGCCAATAGACAGGGAAGCTCTAGCTGCTCCCCTGGTGTGATTTCCGAAGCTGTGATGTGCTGCATGAAGCAGCCTCTGCCCTGGCTGAGCTGGGAGCACTGTGAAACCCCTCAGCCTTGTCAGTGCCAGACTGAGCTGTGTTCACAGCCCAAAATCCCCTCTGAAACAGGGGGCTGCAATTGGCACAGTCACTGGCACCATAAACAGTGCCAAACCCTGTCCCATGTGGAGCTGGGCTTTATCTACTGCCACCGCTTGCTCTGAGCAAGGCTGTGTTTAGCTGCTGCAGTCATGTAGATGCTCGTGTCCCCGAACACTGCCCTGGATGCCCGGCTTGTAACAGCCAGGCACATAACAGGATTTACAACAGGGTTGAGGTGGTTGTGTTACAAATAGCTCCAAAGGCTGCTCTAAACCAAAATAAGGGGCAGAAGTGTCTGCACTTGGAAGCGCGGAAGGAGCTGTCAGGGACATTTTGTGCTGCTTTAGTCTATCGGTAAAGTGAAGGCAAGAGCTGGAGTTTTAAACTGTATTTTTCTACCTGCAAAATGAGCAAATAATTCAGTGATTAAAACAAAGTGCCCTCCAACACAGGCAAGTGACAGTCCTGGTGAAGGCGCTTCCCTATGTAAAGGCAGCCTGGTAGAACAGGAACAATGTTGTGTGTCATGGGTGTCTGATTTGTTAGAGCTGCTGTAAAGGCCTTGCTTTGGCAGATGTCTGAGCAGCTGGAATCCAGCTCATCTGTAATCATATGCCCTTTTGCTTCAGTAAACAAATGGCCCAGGTGCAGAAATGGTTCAGGTTAGCTGAGTGCCCTCTGGCGTGGTCTAAAAGCCTCATCTGTCTCCCTGCAAAACATCAGTGCTGATGCCATGGACAGGGAGGAAAAGGCACTGGAAAGTGATGGGCAGTGAGCTGGTTTCCTGTAAACTGCAGGTTTTCTGGAAAGCTTTATGAACAGTTTAAAATGTGTTATGGAGCTGAAGGAAGAGAACTGGGGACTGGGAAGGTCCTGCTGCCATGTAGGAACCACAGGAACTCTGACCCACAAAGCAAGCCTTTATTGATGTTTTGCTTCATGGGGCAGATGGGAAGGTGAGGGCTCTTTGGTGTGGCATTTTAACTGGAGATTCTTCTTCCAGCCTACTAAGGTTTTGTGGGTTAGTCAGCAACTGGAGATCTGCTTCTCAAAGTTTTGGGGGTGGTAACATGGGATAGGGGCAGGTAACAATGGTAACTCCTTTGCAAACTGGTTTCTTTTAAGGGCATCTAAAGTTACGCTCCCTAAACACTAATTATTTTGGGGGGGGATAATATTTTCTTGCTGGTCCTTACCATTGCTACCTGTCCTTTGCCTTGAATTTTCCGCTCATTCAAGCACAGAATAAAAGCTTTCCAAGCGAATCTCACTCCTTCTCTGTGCTTACATGTTGCCAAGAGAAGGGATTTCTATTTGACACAATTGATTTTCAATCATCCTTTCTCCCCACTGAAGCTAGGCAACTTAATATGGGTGTATTGCCCACCAGCATGGTGTCTAGGCCCAGAGCCAAGGCACTGAACAGCCTGCTAATTAATTTGTCTCCAGACCCCCTCCCCAGAACAAGCATTGTGGAAAACACAAGGTAGCAGTTTCTATGCAGTCCTCAGGAAGCATTCAGCGAGCGTTTTACTGCCAGGTTTATGTTCTACAGCGATGGCAATAAGGACTTCTGGTTGTATAGAAGAAAAACGTATTAGATTCAGTACAGAAAAGACTACTGAAAGCAATCTGAGCCTGATGTATCAATTTCTTCCCCCAAATAAGCAGTGTCTACCATGCTGCCTGAGGTCAGTGGGGAAATACGGGCCTAATTTCTAGGCAGGAGCAGGTATTCCTGTTGAAAATATTGATACCATTCAACTCTTATAGATGGATTATGTTTCCAGTAAAGCTGTTCATTTTCAGTTATGCAGCAGATAATACTGTGAGCTCATGGAGTTTGTGCATCTTGCACCCTTGTTTGCATATATATATGTATGTGTATACATTTATCTATATAAATAAGTTAGGGAATATTTACATCAGTGTACAGAATAAATCTAAACCTCAGTTACCAAAATGCATACACCTACCAGTGGATTTGGTCTGGTAACACCCTGCATTTCACCTTCAAAGCACCATACAGACATTAATTATTTAACCAGGCAGCTTCCCACTCACCAAAAGGATAAAGAATAACAGGCAGGGTAAAGGATGGAGCTGAGGGAGTGCAGCACATTCATAAAAAGGCAGCTAATCGTGTATCTCTCTCCTGCCATGAGCACTGCAGATTTATGCCTTTATAAACCCTGCAGCCCAAGTGTAGGAATAACCTTTGTAACACAAAGCTTGTCGACATGGGGAAGTCCTCATTCAAAAGCAAATGATCCGTTCTTCATTTTCAAAAGCTTTGGCCTCTTCTTGGCTTATGAGGTTCCCGTTCAAACTGGAGGGGAAAAATAAAAGGGATGTGAGAGTAAGGTAGTGACCATCGCCCATCTATTTCTATATATATAGAGAGAATATATATATATTGGAGCAGAGGCTTTGGAGCAGAGATCGCAGCTTTGCAAGGCCAGATGAGCTGCATGCTTCTCCTGGGCACACAGCTAGGAACTGGCCTCAGGCCGGCAAGAACATGTATGAAGAACAGGGCTTCACCTTCAGAAATAAAACTGAACCAAGACCTAAACTTCACTGAACTGAAATCGGTGTTAGATACTCAGCTGTTTGCATTTCAGCAAGCAGCAGATAGCTGACTAAGGTTCTTACCGTGCAGTGAGCTAGTTTAAAGAAACTTAAGTAGTCTTCAGAGCATCTTGTGTCTTCCACAACAACACAGGAAGAAAACTCTTAAGTACTTGGGCATTAATAATGTGAAAAGATTTAAGGCAAAATTTTCAAGTCTGGCATCACAAAGTTAATCTATGCTGACATTTACACCCCTGGAAATGAGCAGCCTGGGTAAGAGCTGAAATCTATTAAGCCATTTAGACTGAGGGAATTCTGGGGGTTAATGAACACCTCTGAAAATTCAGGCAAGAATCAAGAGGCAGGTTTCAGTCTGAACATTCAGAGCGATTCAAGTGGAACTTGATGCCTCTTCTGTAGACGAAAGCTGACAGTGGCCTCTGAAAAAAGCATCTCTTCCACATCCCCAGGGACCCCACTAGTCAGATACTGAGTCATCATCTTCCTAAGCAAGAATTCAGTGTCCTTTCCCTAAAACAAATATATATCTTTAAAAATAAATTTCATATTCAATAATACAGCAGTGGTGCTAAACCCAACACTTTCTTACTGACTTCTGAGCTCCCTGAGGTGAGGGGAGGAATGTGGGATTTGGCTTTGTGCCTGACGGTGCACATGCGTGACTCTGTGATGCCCACCTAATCTACAAGCAAATGTTACGAAAAGTTAATCTTCTTGTAGCTTAGCACTTTGAGCGTGTTTGGAGCGCTGCCCAAAGGAAATCCACGCACAAATTCCATGAAGCACGTTAGTAATGCTAATTAAACAGAACCATCTCCTGCTTGTTGGGGTTTAGCTCCTGAAAAGCATGAACGTGGTCCAAAGTTTAAAAATAAATCAGAACAGGCAAGACTTGGTCTATGAATTGAGGCCCAAATTCTGCAAACACACACGTTCTGTGCATCAGTGGCATAGAGAGATGGAAACTTGCAAAACTGCGTGACATTTGTAACACACAGGGAAGTGTTTCAGTGGCAGAGGCTTTTTACCTATCTGAAACCTACAGCTGGAACTACAACCCCTGCCTCACATAAACTTGCTCTGAATGTTTTAGGCTGGAAAGAAGCAATGCCAGAAGTGTTTTAAAGGGAGAGTTTACAAAGTGAGCCTTTGAGGAAGGGATCTTTACCAGACTTCTTTAATAGCTGTGTTCTCCTTGAGAGCTTCACTGAGGTACTTCACCCCTTTGGCTGTAATCCGATTCTGGATAAGCCTAAAAAGAAAGCACTTCATGTCAAACTAACACACAAACTAGTTTACAGCACATGCACAACCTACACTCAGCTTGATGTCAAAGAACAGAGCTGCCTGTTTGCCACACAACGGCTGTGATTCCTGCCTGTGAGGGTGGCACACAGTGTTGGTCGAACACCCCACGTGCACTTCCAGAAACAGAGCTCAGGGTATTAAGTCTTTTCCTTTTAATCTTGCTTGTGGTTGCATTCCAGAAATACTGAGCTTAATTACATAGCTGACAAATTTCTGCTAAGAACCTTTTACTGCTGGTATAGGACTGTGTTATTTGGACTCTCTGAGACACACAAACCTCTTAGCCCTGGTTTCTTATTAAGAGTGCTGTGAGACATAAGTGATGTACAGACAGTTCTGGCTACAGAACCTGTGTACACACAGTGATTTAGCAGTTATGATCTGCAGGTTGCCAAATCCTCCTGTCTTGGTTATCAGACCAGCAAGACCTCTGAAAAAAGGAGGCATTGAATTTGACTCTGGTATGAGTAGGTCCAAGTCCCAGTGAAGCCACCTTAGCAGCTACAACATACTTCTTTGAGGGACAAAAATGATACAAGACTCTCAAGTAGCACAGCTGATGGGAGCAGTAGGTAACTCTTAAGACTGCAGACGATCCCCTAGCTAAAAATTAACAAAGCTCTCTCATCTGCATGAGTATAAAAATACGGATACACCCCTAGCCTAAGTCAATACTCACCTTTCAGACTGCCATGGTGTGCCCTGTAGCTATTCCCCTCCATGTGACTGGCTGCATGAATCCCACAGGATTCAGGAAAATTGGAATGAACTGAACAATCTCTTAGTAGGGGAGAGAAGGAAGGAAGCAGGGAGGCATTCCCATTAAAGGACATTCTGCATTTGGTAAATTAATCAAAATGCAAAGGGATCCAGTAGATGCTTTCAGTTACCTTTAATTGTGCCTCAAGTCCAACTATCTATATGGGTCACTACCTTCTGGAGGTACCCGCTGGTATACCCAACAAATTAGGATATAAATTTGCCTACTGGCAGAAACCCCAAGCCCTGGTAAAGGCATGTATCTAAGGTTACTAGGCCTGCTTTGGATGGGAAAGGTTTTAATATGAATTAAAACCAAACTGCTCAGTGAAATGTATCTGCAGCTCTGCAAAAACAAGTCAAGCCCTCCCCACCCCTTTTTGTTTTCAGGGTTATGAGCAGCAGAGCTTCTACTGGTTTCAGAAGAGGCTACAAGTACTTGGCACCTCTAACAACCATCAGGCTTCCTAAGAGGTGAGAATGAGAGTTAATACAGGGATTGCTAGAGTGGAGTTAGCAAAGTCTGTGTACGGCTTGTAAAGGGACTCCATTTATTACGTTCTCTTCATCACTTGGAATGAATGGACGGCCATTTGTTTCACAGCTCGCATGTGCCCAACTCCATCCGTGGACAAATTCTTGTGAACCTCTGTATTAGAACAGCCAATGCTGTGTGTTCTTAGAAGTTTAGCTAGTCTCTTTGGGATTGCTAGGAAGGATCCCTGAGGACTTCTTATAGATGAGTGTCTTGCATGAGTGAAAGTGCTAGCCCTTGAAGAAACATCAAGCAAATGGGACATGTATTGAAGTGTCTGTCATGTAGGTGCTTGGTTGAAGAGTAAGAGTAGGCTTTGCTACTTGCATAGTATGATGACAAATAGTAAGAAACATAATAAGGTGATTCTATTCTAGCTGTCTGATTGGTTCTTGCTTTGTTTGGGTTTTCTTTTTTGAGTTGTTTTGGGTTTTGTTTGGGGTTTTTTTATGAAACTTGTTTGAGGCCAGTGCTGTTCCCCAAAGGAAAGATGAAATCAAACAGTAGTTTGAAAGTTACCAGGACACATAAACAGCTTCAACCTGTGGCTGTATGAAAACAGGTTCAAAACGCCGGACAGCAGCGTTATTAACTTTCCATTATAACTGTCTACAACCAGTCGCTGCATCCAGACCATGCACAGAAAGCTTACTGTGACCTACATAGATTTGGAAGGTGAAGCTTTAATGCAGTGACTGCCAAAGAGCCTGTGCTTCTGTGGAATGTAACTCACCATAAATGTACCAGTTTCTTGTTGACCTTCAGCATCTCTGCAAAACTCATTGCTGCCTCATCATCCAACTCATTTTTAGTCAACCTAAATGGGAGAGAAAATGTTCACTTAGGATGTTGTCATTATTTTTCAGCCCCCTGTCTTACCAGCTTGTCTCTGACTTAGCTTTAGACAGCCAAAGGGGGGTATGGTATTCTTGCCCTGAGCAATTTCTAAAGTCTGGACACAAAGAGATACTGAAGAGAAGCCCTGGAGGTAAAAGAAACAGGAGTATCAGATCTTTATTTCTTAGACTAATGTCCTAATGATGTTCTAGAGGCTAAAAGGTGGATGAGGTGTAGTGGAAAAATGCAGAAAGGTAGAGACCACACTGAAGAGGTACAGAAACTGAGGACAAAGAACTTGACTTCATATGATGGAAGTGAGAGAAGATGGGGAAAGCGAGATGGAGGGAGCAGAGTGAAGCATGACACTGGGACATTGGAATGTGTCCTAGAGGACAGGCACTGCTGATCCATTACTCATGTCCCAATTCTTCCAAAGGGGTACATCTTACAGCTTGCTGGTAGTGAAAGCATAGCAGATGAGGGGAGGGAGAGAAGGAGGGAGGGAGAGTAGGAGGAGGCAATGGTATTGAAGGGAATAAATTAGGCTGCATCTTTCTATGGAGAAAGAAGAGGAGGAGAAGCAGACCACACTGTCAATTACCAGAAGATTTTCACAGAGTTGTTGTGCTGCATAGCTTCAGCAATACTTTTGCCTCCTTCTGTTGTGATGCCATTGAATGCAAGACTAGGAAATAAAGATACAAATGTGTAAGAAACGGCATCACTTGGCTCTTCCACTACCAAATACTAGTGCATATCCTGGATGATCTATTTCCCAGTTATACAGTTCAGCATTTGAGTGTTTCAAAGGCCCACATACTCTGTGAACCAGTAAGTCCTTATGACTGTCACAAGTGAGAACAGTTCACAGGCTGCAGCCTGAGTGCAGGTCTGTCATGCAGGCCGTAAGGCTTGCTGTCAGCAAGTTGTACTCTTGGGATTGAGAGCAGAGCTGCACCCAGTGGTTTTGAGAGTAAAGGCTTTTAACAAGGACAAAGACTTGTGCTTAGCAGTACATGGGTTTTTACATGGATCTGTCATCCCAAGTCCTGATATGCACTGGGCATATTGTCCTTTAAGTCCTTCAGACACTTGAGTATCTCATCATTCCTCCAAACACAACACCTGCTGTTGTGCAGGGAGAGATTAGCTTGTAAATGCATGCTTTCCATTACAAACCACAAATATTTCTTAGTCTGCCCTTCATTCTTTGAATAGACATTGGCAAAATCATCCAGTTAAAATTATGCTCCAGGCTTTGAGAGTTCAAAAAGCATTTCTCCCCATCAAAAGCCAGGCCAGAACCTGAGAATAATGCAATGTCTCAAAAAAAGGTGAAAAGGGACATCAAGTAGGGCAATGGCACAAATATATTGTTAGCACAAGTCCCTCCTAGCTTCAGCTGAAATTAGATATTCTCAGTCCATCATGACTGAGCCTAAAAATGACAAATATGCTGAAGTAAACTGATGTAGTAGGAACTATCTTCCCTTAATCTTCTCATAACGCTACCACTGGTGCTAACTATGAATTCAAGTCATGAAGCACGGTTAACCACTGGAAGACAAGAAATGAACCCAAGAGCAAGTACACTGCAGAGCAGAGGATTCACCCTGCACAGGTGCCAGCAAAACCTAGGTCTGACCAGCACAGTTACTCCTCCTTATTCTTGCAAACACATTCGTCAGCAGATTTGTTTCCATCTGAGAATCACTCAGCTCTGGTTCAGGTTCAGAATGTTTCCTTTCAAGTCTGATGTGTCTGGATGCATCCTGCAATTATGGGAAGATGGCTATTTCAGATAGCTTTTACGTTTAAATATATCTAGGTCACTGCACCTGTTCAGCTTTTAACTTTTTAAGCCTGACTCGCCACTCACAGAAAGGAAGACAAGGCACCAGCTCAAAAATCCCTGTACCTGAAGTGGCAGCAATAAGCTCTCCAGAGATCCCGAACTCCCCAAGAAACCAGTGCCATGTGCCACCTTGTGGGGAAACCAAAGAGGCTTGTCTGCTCCCTCACAGTGGAGGCTAGTGGAACTGGGAAACAAATTGAAACGATCACCATGAACCAGCTGTATGGATGGACTCCAAAACAGCAGCAGATGCTACAATATGCATCTTTAAATCCCTAGCCAGCACTTGAAAGTCTGGCAGGGGATGGGCTGTTTCACACTGCTGGCTTCTGCCTGTGGTGCGCTAGCAGCTTCACCCATGGCTTCCAGAAGGCTGGTTTGAGATGAATCGCTGAACTCCAGTAAGAACTACATCTCATTAGCACTGAATGTGTGGGGTCTTACCATTACTGCAGTAATGATGAGCCTGATGAGCCTGAATTAAAGAATGCCCCAGTCCCTAGCCAGTATCTCCTAAAAATCACTTTGGTGAAAGTACTGTTATACCTTCACAACAGAAGCTGTTAACATTGAGCACACTGGGATCCTGATTCTGTGACAGCTGGTGTATCCTTCTGCTAATGCTCCCAGATCAAAATGGCACCCACTGACCATGTGCTTTCCCAAATGCCAGCAACTCTGCAGCACAAGGGGAGGAGGTGCAAACAGAGGAAAGGATGCCAGCCCTGCAATATTCTTAACTTGCTTAATGGCTTCACAGGGCTTTTTGATTCAATTTGGCCTCTTGCTTCCACCAGGAGCCTGCTGGTTACACAGAGAAGGCTGCAATACCAGATGGCATTCCAAGCTAACACTTGGTGGGAAGAATCATTGCTTCAAAGCACAATGGGACAACTGGCACTATAACGAGCTGCTGGGCTCTGCTGGTGCTTTACCTTACGTTTGTTAACCTGGGGTGGTTCCTCAGGGCCTCTGCGAATGCCTTTGCTCCTTCATCTCCAACTTGATTACCCCACATCCTGGTGAAGAGAGGAAACCATGAGATATGAGGTGTGCTGCCCTAGTGCCCCATGGCGTTGCATTCTCCCCTCTTCCCTCCCCTACCCCCTGATTACTTCACAGTCTTTCAGGCTCATGAGGAACCTGGAAGGTATCTCCTGGCTGAGCCAGACGTGTTCCACTCCTTGCACAACACACCAGCAGCCTCTGCTGACTCATCAGTACCCTAAGGCTACAGCACAGAAGCAGTTCTAGGAGACAGCCTGCTGCAGGCTGTGCAGCAGAAGTGCTTTTGGGATCACCTTGCTGCATCGTTATGGGGTAAAGGAGTCTTGTGGTCCTGTACAGTAATCTGCCGTGCGAAACAGACCAAGTCCTAAATCCTATCATTGCCCTGCTCAGTGTTTCTTCCCCTTCTCAAGCTTTCCTCCTCCTTTAGAACAGTCTGGCAAAATGGTCACAGTTTCTTCAGTGTTATACCCAAATGGTATCTCCTCTCTCACCAGTGGCCAAGAAAAAGGGGTAATCAAAATCTCACGGGGACAGTATGACCCTGGGCTCTTCCACACATCTGTAAGGAATAGTATTTCCAATGGCAAAACAATCCTTGGTAACACAAAGGGTTAAGGGAAGGTAACGTGGTAAAAGCTGCAGAGATTTGGTCAACATTTAATAGCAGTATCTGGTAAAATCTTTTCTGTGCAGACCAACCACTTTGAAAATTCATCCGATATTATGAGGTTTGAAAGCACCTCTGCTGAGGTAATAAGGCTTTTTTTTTTACAGGGATCATGGTTTGATGACTCAGAGCCACACTCAGCTTGATGGGTAATTAGTTGGCAGCTCTTATCAAATCAATTGAGCTCTGTGGTATCTAAACAAATCCACTTCCAGTAAGTCCCCCAGAATTTCCTTGTCCTTGACAGTTTGCTATGTAAATGCTGAATATATCTGTTTAAACATTACTGTCAAAGCAATCCTAAGTCCATTTGGAGAGACCATTTCCTCCACAGGAGAAAATAGGAGTCCTTCACTGAAATTACAGCACGTACAGCACAGGAGACCCAGCTATATGATAATGGAAGTGTGCCTGCTGGTGACTATATTTGTGAAATGTTGTAGAACAACAAAATTAAAAGCCAAAAATCTGATTGTTCAAATCTGATTTTCCTATTTCAGGTGTTTCTGTGACATTCACAATGGCCAAAAAAGTTTTAATTCCATGTATTTGAGTGTTTGATTCTGAAAGAAATGTTCTCCTGTAGGATGGAAGGCGAAACTGAGTTGCCAGGGGCAGGGGGGATATATTAAAATACAAATTAAATCCTAAAGTCTAGCACCACTCCTGAGGAAGTGGTCAGGGACTAAAGGTTTATTTGAGTACATTCAGACCTCTCTCCAATCATAGCAGAGTCTCCAGTTAGGGACTAGGGAGAAAGATGATGGGAATTCTGCTTTATTCTCTCACAACTTTATCAGCACTTGATGCAGGTGGTTTGACAATTGTAACACTGACACTCCATAACTAGGTACATTACAAATAGTCACAGAACCACCCAGACTTCAAAATGACCAAATATCTCTAGAAAAGCTGTGTTGCCATAAGGAAAGTGGCTATCTTTACATACTCTCCTCTTGCTAGTTTGTCCCTCCTTTAAGTTTCTGTCAGAGCAGGGACAAAACAAAACCCAAACCAAACATTATGTGAACTGGAGAACAATAAAGCAGCTCTCCTTCTCCCTCTGAGTGGAAAACATGACTATACTTCTGCACTGGTTTGTTCTAATGCCACCACTGGGGGGGAAGGAATAGCAGGAGAGAAGGTAAGACTAAAAGAAGGAATCCTACAGATGCATTGCCAAGATCAAGCCCTGAGCTCTGCTCCTTAGCACTGAACTTACCCAATTTCAAACATTGTCTTGCTCTTTTGGATGGCCTGGGCAAGGCACTTCCCTCCTTCACTGGTTATCTTGTTCGCTCCTATTCTGCACAAAAACATGAATTGATGAGGTATATCACTTACAACTGTACAGTTATTAGAACACCACCTCAGAAAGCAATATGAGTATTTAACGCTGATTAATACTGGAGGCTAGCTGCAGTTATCAAAGGTTAACCTAGAGTAAAAAAAAAATACATAATTTTATTATACAAAGTATTATACATACTTTGCATGTCAGCCCTCCAAACGAGAAGTATTACAGTAGAATCTTGGGTTTGGTGCTCAGTATGTCAGAAATGAGCTTTAGGAACCAGTCCTCAAGACAAGGACCCCTGCCTATTTTTTTAATATAGTTCATAATATCAGCAGTTGGTACAGAGTACATGAATTACATGCAGCATGTTTCATGACGCCATAGGGAACAGAGCACCTGTGTCTCTGGGGTAACTATGCACCCTGAAAATAACCATCTTCCAAAAGGCTTTCTTGTGAAAGGTAGAGGAAATAAGCAAAGCACTGTGTCAAAGCAGTGAAAGAACCAAAGTGCTCTTTGGTTTCAAAACTCTGCAAATATTTCAAATGGGAAGGATGTGGCTACTGGGGGGTTTCAGAACTGGACCAGAACCCAAGAGTCCCTGGCTCCTGGTTTCTACATTCCTACCAACTACAGCTGACATTGCTGTAGTTACCTCTACTTTCTGCTATGGTCACAATTACACCATTGGTTAATGATCATATTGACCTTTATGTCAAACTAGTGTTGTGCATGGCCAGATACTCTTACCTGGGGAAACTTCCAGGAATTAAATGGAACAACTCACCAAGTGAATTCGGGGAATTCCAGAGCTGAAGTATGACATCAGCAGAGCCTGACTCCAGTGGCTCATAAAAGACAAGATATAAAGCAGCTTGGTACTAAATCCAAGTGAATTCGCCTATTGCAAGGGGCAGCAAGATTCATGCACCACTGGCATCACTCAGGTGCTCAGACTGAATTTAGGTGAAGAACAGGTCTCATACTCTCTTTCTGCTTGTTACTATATTCTAGTAAAGACTTTCAATTATAGAATTATAGAATCATAGAATAGTTGGGGTTGGGACTTTCAAAGGTCATCTGGTCCAACTCCCTTGCAGTGAGCAGGGTTTCACTTGCTACCATTCACTGCTAGATGACTGTGAAAGAAGATACAAGTTTAATCTAAGTTACATGTTATTTGAATCAAAATTTTTGCCCTTTTTCCACTCTCCCTCCTGTTTCAAGTTGCTTTAATTAAGATACTGTAGAAAAAGAAAGGAAAAAAAATCCAACATACTTAACATATTCAAGGCTTGAACACTCCTCGATTAGTTTTGCAACGTATTTGGCTCCAACATCAGTGATTTGATTGTTGTATAAGCTTAAAGAAAAATCACATTGATAAAAATAGGTTATTCCTGCTGTTGCTTTAATATTTGCAACCTGAATATTCTATAATAACACATAGCATCTATCTTTTTTGTACGCCTTTGTACACATTCACAGTTACTTGTATTTCTATTTTTATATACAATTAATATTGTGAAGGGCTAGATATAAAATACAAGGAGACCAGACTCCAAATCATGGGAAAATAGATATTATATAAATTTTTTAATAAATGGTCTCTCCAAGCAAACCAAGCTTCCCTCTATTCCTGTGTTGGTACAGAAATAATATTGCCAGAAGAGAAAACACCAGAAGAATGGATTTTTGGTCTTTTAAAAGTCATAAAATCCCCTTGCAAATATTACTGAAGATCAGATACCTGAGCAGATGTACTTACATTAGGGCACTGGAGGAAAAAGGCAGTCCTTCCTATTCATATTTACTTCTCAAAAAGTCATTTTTATGTAGCTACTTAACCAAGAAGCAAGGAGTCAGAGCTAACATGCCTTCCAGCTTCAACTTGATGAAGAACTAATTAAGGTTAAAGAAATTGATAACACGAACATTATGCCTTTAAACTGTATGTTTCTGATCCTAGTCTCTACCAAGCTGTATCTGCTTTGCATAGTTGAAATAAATCAGTTTACAGCAGAGCAAACAGAAGGCTCTAGCTATGAAGCTCATATTCTTGCTCATGCTGTGTCTCTCCCCCTCCACAGCTAGCAGAAGGCTTTAGATATAAAACTAGCATGCCCACACAGTTCAGTAACCTGACAGTGGTCTGCAGTGTTATAGAATGGCTTGCTGTCAGTGGAAGGCCACCCTGTGGTGCAGTGCAATGGGAGAGGAAGCTGTGGGCCTTCTCCCAGTGAACTGTTAAGGATGGCAGCTGAGTCATTTCTGACACAAAATGCTGCTTTGCATGTGTTCAGTAAATGAGGGGGTAACTTCCACCCCACCTTTGCAGTGTCAGTACTGTCAGCACGCCACTTTTATTTTCTAGTATCAGTATCTAGTGTTTTGCTCCCAGTTGGTACATACCCCAAGAAAGACACAATTTGGTACTTGGAGAGTTCTTCATACAAGATCCTTACTCCATGATCTGTGACCTGATTTACACTGAGCCTGGAATGAAAGGCAAAGAGAAAGTTTGAATTGATACAGATTACAAGTGTTCATCACCCATGAGTTAATGCATAGGTCTAAGCACAGAGGCCCTTATGCCACATATTAAAAGCCATTAAGGGAAATATGAGCTCAGTTTCATACAGATCACTTCAAACCCAATAGAAAACAAAAAGCCCCAAATCTCCAACGTAATGCTCTGGAAGCTGTCCGCAGAGCTGAAACCAAGAAAATATAGTAAGTCAGAAACCAGAAACAAACACCTCATCCTCCTCCCACACTTACTGTGATTGCAAGGAAGAAATTCTGCTTGACACCCTACCAAACCCAAGCTTTCCTAACTACTCTTCCTGCAACGTTCTCTCTGAGTACCTAGTGAAACCCAGGCACCTTGGAAGTCACCACACGTTCAGACTTCACTGAATAAAGGCTGTGAAAAGTCCTGGCCAGGAAATAGAACTGCAGTCCCATGGGTACCCTAGATGTCTCTAATTTTATTGCACCAACTAGACATGAAACAAATCAGTGTCAGTCATTCACAGAATAAAAGTACTTCTTTTCACAGGTTTATTTCTTTGTTGTTTTTTTTTTCCCTTCTTGTTTATGTTGTGCTGGTTTGGTTTTAGCTTCTCAAGCTTTTTCACGTTGTCTAAATGGGCAGGCTCCCATGAAGCATTCAAATTGTGATGAATCACATTTTTCTGGGTGAAGCTGTCCCTGTAAAAACATTCTGACCAGCTTTAGGTTCTACACAAACCCAGAAGTTGAACATTCACAGCTGAGAGTCCCTTATTTTACCAAAAGCCTCCCTGGCTATTGCTAGTTAGTAACTTGGTTGCTTTAGAATGCACTAGCACACAGGAGAAATCAGGACTGATTTCTACAGAGCAGAACAGTCTGCTTCCTTGAAAGGGACGGTTAACCTGTTAGAAACAACATTTCCTGATTTGGAGAAATTCCTCATTAGAAATCAAAGTCCTAACATCAGAAGAGCCATAAAGGCAAAAAGGCAGCCTAACAGACTGGTTTGGTGCTGGGGATGGTGTTAATATCACAATGTGTATGGGCATGATCATATGATAGGGACAAAGAACGAAAGTCTTTCCTTTTCTTCTATGTTTGTCTTACATACTTAAGCATTTTCCCCCAGGTTTCCTTACTGCTTTCTCTTGGGAGGTCAGTTGATTTTGCAACTAACTGGAAAAAGTGTCACTTGTTCTGATTTAGTCTTAGAGGAAAACAAGGCAGAGCACAGCCAACCATGAGGAATAAATCCATTTATAAAAGCAAACAAACAAACAAAAAACAATCCCCTCCCCCTCAACAAACTCATGAGGCTGAAGCAGCTTTAAAAAAGAAAAGATGTATTTGAAGTTCCTGCTCTTCTGCACCTAAATATTTGGACAAATAAAGTATAACCACATGGCACAACCTCAAAGGACTACAGGTGGAACAATGTGGCCTGTGATGCTAGAGGTGGAGTTAGTTCTCTGTGATCACAAGCCATGTTCTCTCTCCACATCACCTCAGGGAAACACCACATCTAAAGACATCAGCTACATCCTTCATGGAGTACTACATGTCAGCTTTTATTCTGTGAAAGCCAGACATCTTGGAAAGATGTAAAAGCAAGAAATTCAGAGCTTCTCATCAAGGGTTATTGTGAACAGCAGATCCTCTCTTACCCCATATGACCAAGGACAGAGATAGGCTCAGGCAATCTTGAGGTAATGGAGGAAGCACTTCTGTTTCCTTTCTTTTCCCTTATGCACTTCCTCCCATAAAAATCCTCTTTTGAGAAAAAACAATTTGAGGTGGAGCTAACTGAACCTACAGGTTTAAACAGTCCTGGCTTCTAAGGACTTCTTATCACCCTTTCCATTTGGGTTTCCAAAGTCACAGCTTGTCCCTGCTCCTGTGACTGGCTGAACAAAGAGTTCAGAAAATATGAAACTTTCATTTCCAGGAGCAGTAAGAATCCTCATCCTTCTCCACTTCTGAGATCAACTCGTCCAGCCCAGCAGTTTGAGTAATAAACCAAGGGTAAGCAAAGACCTGCTTGCACAGACTCCCACCTGATCACTGCAAGCTTGCTGAAACAAGGCAGCAGCTGTTTCACTCCATAGTCATTGATGTTGTTGTTGTCCAGATCCAGAGCCAGGTGCTTTTGAAGGTGATGCACAACAAAGGAAATAGCACTGCAGTCAGCAGAGTAGGCATTGCAGTACGTGAGCTTGATGTAATTGGCATGCATGCGTTTGGCAGCCAACTTCCCCACTTTCTCGCTCTGAGTCTCGTAGAGGCACCTCAGCATCCAAACAAAGTTGGGTTGGACCTGGATCTGATTGTAGTTTGGAAGCCTGGACCGAGTGAGGCCTTTCAGGTGGGATTTCATGCTCTCCCCAAAGTATGTGATGAGTATCTTTCTCTTCCTCTTAATGACTGCAGGCAAAACTAAATGTCTGAAGAGCTTCTGCTTGGATCTAGAAAGCAGGCCACAAAGAAACAGGTTGGTAAAATGAAAGTGTTCATTATTTCGGAAAGGATCCTCCCCTGCTAGTTGTTTCTTCAACCAAGGAATACGAAGGCAAGTAGGCTGGACAGTCTCAGTGGAGGAACACTCATTGAAAAACTGAAGTAACTCCTTGGCACTCACTTTCTCTTCAATAACCAGGAACAAAGCTGTGAAAAAACACTGAAGGGTTAGGTGCAAGAACTCATAAGTGAACTGATCGTCACAGCCACTGTAACCTTTAACTGTCCTGAGAAAGCCCAATTGCAAATCTCCTTCAGAGATGTTCACTGATGAGACCTCCTCCTGTTCAAAGATAAAAAAAGAGTTCTCCATCCCCTTGTATGCCATTTTACCCAAAGCTAGAAGAGTTTCCTTTCGTGATTTGAACACCTCTGCTTGGCTCCTGGTGTTGTTTTTCAGCAAACTTGTTTTCAGGGACCGATTCAGATGAACTTCAATCATGAGCAAAAATACATCTGTCAACGTAACAGAACAGTGTGGAAGCTCGTGGCTGTCAAACATGGAATGGAAGTGTTCATAGCATTTAAAAATAATCCAACAAAATAAAGGCACTGTACACAAACTGCAGAGATTGGGGTTAGCTTCCAGCTGGTTCAATACCAGTGTTCGCTGCCCCTCATCTTTGAAAAACATAGCAGTGTAATCCTTCAGGTTATTGCTGGAGAAACCACGAAGCAACACTTTCTTTCTGATGATGTTCCTTTGGATTTCAGTTCCTGTCCTTGCTGTAAGAATTTTCTTGGATCCCTTAAGCAGCTTTCCTCTGAGAAGGCTTACCAGCAGCACCAGGGGGTGGACGGCTTCACTGGGCGAACACATCTCGGGCATGCTACTGAGATCAAAGTTGGAATATATCTCATCAAAGCCATCAAATGTGAAAAGAACTGTATGAGGGAATTGCAAGATGTGATGGAACACCTCTGTGGGATCCTGGTCTGGGTAGCAATTATATTTGAAGAGTAGGTCTTTCAAACACATGGCTTCATCTTCCTTAAAGCAACTAAACATCCTACATCGGAAACGGAAGAAAAATTTGGCCCCTATGTCCAATTCTTTTCTGGCCCAAAGGCTTTGTATCTTTTGCAGCAAGATGGACTTCCCAATTCCTGCATCACCGAAGACATAAACAGTCTCTCCATCTTCATTAATTAGACCAACCGTGTCATCAAAAAGGGCTTCTAATTGACACACTTTGCCTAGACTCTCATTGTTAAAACTGACCAGCTCCATAATACTGTCGGAGTAGATTTCTTCCAAGAGCATCTCTTCCCTCTGAGCATATGACATAACAAACTTGGAGTCCCGTCCCAGTTCATATCTGAGTTTCTGGCAATACCTGCTAACTAAAAAGACAGTGAGCTATTATTAAAAAGACTATTATTAAAAAGCCTATGTATACAATGAGCCACCTCTTTGGGAACTGAGAAGTGTAATAAGCAAATGTAATTCTAATGTAAAATAGGTTCTTTGGCAGATTACTTCTATTGGTGCTGCCATTATCACTATCTTTGGAAATTCAGGTGCTAATGAAAGGGAATGTGTGAGCCACCATTTCCTGAAAGCCAGTACTGACATCGCATTGGTTTAAGGAGCTGCCATCTTTCAGTTGAGACTCAAAACCAAGACCCTGACACTTTGTTAAAGGCTGTTTTACTCTCTGCAAAAGCTTGTTGGTCACCGATTAGTTTTGGCATGCCTTTTCACTATATTCATATTCTACCTGAGAGCTCTATCAAGGAGGTGGTTATTCTTTCCTAAGTTGTTTGTTAACTTTTATTACTCTAAATAGAAGGCATGCATTTTAGAATCCAGGTGCCAAGCATCTCAAAAGATGGTTTTTTTACACATTGGTTTGTGTTCTTACTGCAACCGAAACTTTGCTTCAGATGGAGCAAAGTAATTCTTGTATTTATATAGTATGAAAAAACCTCTGAAGAGGAAAACATTTATTTCTGCAATACTTTAACTCTGACTTTTGGTATAATTTGTTTAGGATCACAGAATAATTCAGGCTGGAAGGGACTTCAGAAGGTCTCCAGTCCTACTTCCTGCTTAGAGCAAGGTTATTTATGAGAACAGATGAGATTACTCTGGGCTTTATCAAGTTGGACCTTGAAAACATCTAAGTATGGAAACTGCACAGCCTCTCTGGGCAACCTGCCTCATTGCTTGACTGTCCTCATCCTGAAATACTGGCTATTCCATTGCCAAAACATCACAGTGTTGTTAATAAATTGTAGTAGAGGCCTAGAAAATACTACAGCTGACAAAGACGGTTATGCTGTTATGCTACATATCCACAAACAAATGCAGAAAGAGTTTGACTTCAGTAAACCAGGATGTAATATATCAACATGACTCTTGTGCTATACAGTGTGCCTTTTAATTACTTGGTTACCACTGCTAGCAAGTACAGCATGCACTGGCTGTGCCTGCCTAGACTCTCTCACTCTCATGTCACTTGGTTAGAGCTTCCTACATAGCAAGGTAGTTCTAAGGGAAGGAGTATAGATGCATGGCCTTACCTGGATCTGTATTTACCACAGGTTTACTACAAATACTCTCTGAAGGCTCGTAACCTATTTCATCCAGCCAAGGCTGAAGTTCATAGTAAGCATCAGTGACTTTCTGCAGGACACAGATGAAATATTCTGAAACTTCTTCTCCCTTGCTTTGAACCAAGTCTAGAATCTTGCGAACCTGAAGAACCACCACATGAAAGATCATTGATACACAGCATTTTATCACAGTTACACTTGTAGACTACTTCAGGATCCTTGCTGGACTGGAACAGGGGACCATAATCCAAACTGGTGCTTCAACAATGTGAATTTGAAATCTAGCTCTAAAGTTGAACCATCACAAACCTCACTTGCTATTTGTATTTGGATGTTGCAAGAAAATTGGCTCTGCAAGTTAAGGACTGAACTTTTGGCTAAATCATATGCTAACCAGAAACAAAATGGATAAATACTGCTCCTCAAGAGGGGACCCAAAGGACTTCCTCAGCTTGACTAGATAGCATATTTTAAATCCCATGCTGGTTAAAATTAAGAAAGGGTAGTTTCCCAGTGCCCTAAATTCACCCTCTGGTTTCTAAATACTCCCGTCACATTTAGATTTACCTCAGGATCCAGCCAGATCCAGAGTAGGATAGGCAGATCTCTCTCTGAACCTTAATGCAGATCCCAGAACCTACAACTCTTCCTTTTAACACAGCAGCTCAATTCTGCAGGCCCTCTTGGTACAATGCACTTGCTGCCTGCAACAGTTACCGAAATTAATGGCTATGAGGCAGTGGCTGGAAAAGTTCAAGATTAAGCCTTAGCTCTGAAGGCAAGGCAGAGCGTGATCCCTGTGCAACTAGGACAAGGCAACCCTAGTACAAAACCCTCTGCAAGACACAGCAATCATCTGGGGATCCATTTTGAATGTCTGGATCCTCTTGCTAGAAATTAATGGAGAATTCAGTTCATCCATTCATAATGAAGAATGTCCAGTTCTAAACTAGACACAAGTGTTTATTATAGAGATTGTGGTCTCTTGTGAGCTTAAAGCAGGGTGAGGAACATGCAGCCCAGCATAAACACAGTATTTTTTTTACAATCTGTACGCTTTAAAAAGCAATTTTATGCCTTCCAGAGAAGCTCCCCCAGAGCCCAATTCACTTAAACTGCTGTGGCCTGCTGTCTCTGCTTAGACTCCTGATGCATGGCCTCCCCCTCAGCTTTGTTACAACAATCCTGTATATTATGCTGAACAATAAGAAATGCAGATGATTATACAGCGTGCATTTATTCAGCTTTGACCCTATACACAGAGCGAGCACTGTGTCACCATTTCAACTTGCTAGCAAAAATGATTATTTCATGAAAATCTGCACTGTTAGTGAAGTCCAAGGTCTCTGAATGTTTTATGGTTTGCCTGCCTCTGTGACACTATTCTGAAGCTGCATGACTGCTTTTTCAGGGAAAGAAATTAGGGATTTGTTTTAAGTGATGATGCAAAGAGCAGCTCTGCACATGTGATAATTCTCTCCTATCAAAAGACCAGGAAATAATTCTTGCTGCTGATGTCCAAAGACAAATCAAGAACTCAAATGTGCCAGGATGTATCAGTTTTCCACAAAAACATTTACAATGTACACAGGTCTTTAAAGAGAACGGAGGGTGTGCACATGGACAATCATTAACTTTTAAAATATTTCCAACTCTCCTCCTCTAAAGCAGGACGATGTCCCACAGCATCCTTGCAATGCTCTGCACAATAATGGAGGCTTGCATGTAGCAACCTGTACTCTAACAGCTACTGTGGCCACATCTTATCAGAGTACAAAGCTGCAGCTAGTGGAGACAGAACAGCAGCTATCACCCTGCTCATTCTGACAGCTGCCAACGGGCATTACAAGCAGTGCCAACCATGCTGTAAAGAGATATGCTGGGAATCCCTGTCCAGAAGGAATGGGGTGAGTAAATTCCAATCTAACAAAGATTAGAAAAGACACTAGACATGAAATTGGCAGATAAACCCATAAACCCCAGTGATAAATTGAATTCAACCAAAGGTTTACCGTGGCTAGTGAAATAAAAAGATTACCTTATCTGCTTGAGTTGGAAACTGGACAACAATCTCTGCATCTTCAGTGGAGAAGTAGTCATTCTCAATCAAGTTGTCAATCAAACACTGTGTGTTTCGGATTCTACTGACCAGAAGTTCTCTGTATACCTTCAGCAAAGCAATGAAGGATGGAGGACTTGCTCCTTGACGTTTTTCCACAGAAATCTCCAAGTTAGCACAAAGCTGGCCTTCCATAGTTGAGATAGCAAGAAGCTGCTCCACCTAGCTTCATCACTGTCCATGTGCAGTGAGGAATCACCTTGGAGTTAACTTCGGGGAAACATGCAATCTGTCCTTCACGTTATCGAGCCTGTAAAGAATAATTGCAGAGAACCTCAATTTAAACCTTATCCTATGAAGATACAGCCTTCAATTTGCCATCAAAAAATACTCGTAAGTTCTGTGTAATATCATGGCCACCTTCAATAAGAGGTTTCTTCCTCAGGTAGTTCCATTTATTTGTTCAGGCTTTGGAAAAGAAAGTCTCTACAGGAGGCAGTATCCCTTCTGTACCAGCACTTCACTGTAGCTTGCCTCAAACACCACCACTAGCATCTGCTTTATTAACTGCCTGTTCTTAGTGCATAATTTAATATTTTTTATTAGCTTTTCATGTTTCAATAGCAAAGCAGGGCATCTGTCCAAATATATTTGGGCATGGAAGTAAACAGAATAAAATTATATTTCACAGCAATTAATTTGGTAGGGGGGATTAATTTCTACCAGCAATTCACTTTGCTTTTTCTGCGTTACAACAACAGACTCTATAAAGTGTTGCCAATATGTTATCTGTCCCTGTAAGTGAGGCCTTCTAAAATCTTGACAGAGTTTTAGCTAAACTAGGAAAAAGCATTTAGCTTCAGGACAGAAGGTTTGAGAGGCAGTAATGAGACTGTGGGAAAACCACTGATCAGATGTTTCTGATGTGAAGGCCAAGAGTAAAATGATGCTAACAGTGAAAACGATGCTGCTGATTTCAGAGCTAATACACCATTTAGGGCACAGAGCACTTCACACGTTCTAAAGCTATTGGTTCAGACAGCATGGTAAAGCATGGAAAATACAATTGCATGGGTTTAGTTTGGTTAATCTTACCAAATTCAAGTGAGTAACCATAAAAGTTAAAAAATAGTTTTTCAGAATCTGAAAAATAACTATGGTACTGAAAGAACTGAAATTAGGTGACTGCAAATATACAAGATCCCATCTAGTGATTCACACAAAAAATATAGACCTCTCCTTGAGCAGGAACTGCACAGAATAACTGAATTCACAGACTGTTTCCCCATGTGACGAACTAGATCTGGAAGATGGCATCACTATTCATATTCATTACCGGATTGGGCATCCAATCACCTCCATCTTCTTAAAGGGAAGAGACTGCATCCAATGCAGCTTGTAATGAAGATATCAATTTAAAGCCTGTGCAAACACTTAGGCTTGAACACCTGACCTCAGCCCCTGTATATATACCTAGAGACACAATGTGATCACTAACTCTGACAGCTATGGGATCAGGAAACCCTCTCACTGCTATCGAGATGTTGTTTAGAAACCATACTCTTAAGCATGAATGCTCTCTCCTTGTCTATAAATATATATGCTGTGTATGCTCTGGTTTTCTATACCAGCTCTTGGGAGCTCTTTTTAGGTGACTATTTATTCCCATTTTTCTTTACAAGGCATAAAGAAATAGGAATCGGGATCAGACTGATCTGCTCTCTGTTGTATTACTAAAGTTGTTTTGTTTTAATTGCAGTTAATACATCAGGTGTGAAGTTATATTGTAATTACAATTCAACAATAGGTTAATTTAGGTATGAACCTTGCACACACAATTTCCCATGCAAAAAGCAGGTTTTTGCAAGATCACAACTGAATCACCTCCACGTAGACAGTGAGAATCTGCATGATGAACACAAATTACTGGCACCATCCAGTAACAGGTAAAATGCACTGCTTTTACTCTGCATTTTACTGTGCATTTACCAACAGGTAAAATGCACTGCTTTTTATTCTTCCAAATAACAAGGGTTATTTGGAAGAATGTTCAGTTCTGATTACTGTCATATTAATAAAAACAGAACACAAAGTTCTTGTTCAACAATTCTGTAAAGGTGCCAGCTCTGCTGCTACAAAATTCACACAGTTTCCCAAGACGTTTACAATGATGGCAAACTTTCCAAACACTCCCTGCACTGCCCTGACAAGCTAGAACTGAGCCCTGCCAGCTCACAGATTCTTCTAGGTGACCCGCTGCTGGAACAAGCTCATTTCTATGGGGTTTCCACACCAGAAGCTGCAGCCTGCATCAGTTTAGCTTCTCCTGCTTGATGCTGGAGAAGGACACAGGTTTTATACTCCTGCATTTTAGTGATACTACCTATCTACGCTTACAAGGAATGACATGGCAAACCAGCTTAGTTCCTCTGATTTCAGGAGACCAATCAGTGCTAATTTATGGTTGCTAACCAGTACAGATGCAGATAACTGCATTAAGAGCTGAGGCCTGCAAAGGCTGACACCATGCAAATTCCCAACTGGATTGTAGCCAGCTCCAAAACTGAAATACTCCCTAAACCAAAGGGCATGTAACCAAGTGATCTGACTTTCTTACCACATAAGTAAGTGACTGCATCTACTCAGACAAATCAACCTTTCATTACACCATTCACATGACCCACCAGATGAAGTGGCTGATTTCTGAGTCACTGAGCTTCCTAGAAGTCACACTAGCACATCTCTTTGTTCAAGAAAGTTCATTCCATAAATTAACTCTATCATGAAGACCAAACAATGTAGAAAACATCATTTACTCTAAAGCTTTAGCAAGCTTTTAGTTAAAGAGACAGTCACCTTAAAATACACGCAATAGAGATCTTAATAGATCTTAATACCCAAAATTCCCCTGCTTGCTTTGGTTATTCTAGGACCACATTATCCTAATATATTTTCTTTCTTCCTGCTTTGTGAGAAGGACTGAGGAACACTGAAGAAACCATAATAATGAACCAAAGTGCTGTTATGTGCACAAAGGAAGTATTTTCTTCACTCCTTCAGATCCACCTACAAACAGGGTAAGAAGAGAAAAAAAGAAAAAAAGAAATATAGGAAAAGGACAAGAACATGGAAAATATGGAAAGATCAGAAGGTCCCAAAAATGCCTGGGGTGCAAGAGAGTGAAGATATAACGCTGCAATCAAAAAGAATATAAAGTAAGGTTAAGCATCAGGGGAAAAAAGGGAAGAGGACAAAAATGTCAGCCAGGGAAGTCAGAGCTGGCAATATGAATTCTGTGCATATGACGTACTCAGTGGTATTTTCAGTGGCAATATTGACTTTAAAGCAAAAAAACGCACACCACTCAGTACTAGAGAAAACAGTAATTTTCATCAGTCTCTTGGTAAGAAACAATGGAAATTTCCACCATCCACAGACTAAGAAAATGCCACATCAGATGAGAGGCTGAACACCTTAAATGGTGCTGGAACTGAAAGACTTCTTGCCACATCTAGTTAGGAACAAGGCAGGTACATGCATGTTTGTAGTAATGTGTATTAGCTACATAAGAAAACTTCAGGTCCTCCTCAGACGAAAGTAAACACAAAAATTTCCTACAGTAGCAGTTCTTGGTGCAACAGCATGTAAAAGTCCTGATCAGCATGAGAAACGAGCTTGTTCTCTCAGAGAAACACACTGCCGTACGATTCTGATGTACGCGGTTCTGGTTCGCTAGGGCATTTTTTTGTTGGTGTGTTTTTAAACATAAGGCCAATGTGTTGGTATCATGAGGTCTCCAACTTATTTGTAAGTCCATCACGCCTCTTCCTGGGAAGAGTTCCACTTTCATTATGCTTTAACATGAGTCTTTTCAATGCAGGATTCCCAAGGTTACAAAGTACTCTTGTTAAACAATCTGTTAGTTTTACAATGCTAGGTTACACATCTGGTATGTTTAAATGTAAATGCTTCCACAGCTTTTAAACATGTGCTGAAAGCATCTCCTTGCTTATAGTGCATATGGCGTTCATTGCCTTATTTTGGGCACTCCAGATGCTGGATTCAATTTTAGTGCAATTCTTGTGACTGATGTGGCATCAGTCATTAGAAAGCTATTAGAAAAGACAGAGACATACACTGATGTGAGGCACCTCAGCTCACTGATCAAGGTCTAAGAACATCCACCATTTATGATTCTATGATTTCTGGAACCGTTCCATTTCTGAAAGGGCTTATGAATGCAGTAATTTTTCTGAAAGCCATCTTAAGGCTCTTACAGTCCTTCATAAAGTATCACTAACAAGACAGACAGAGACTACCAGGAATTAAAAAGAACCAGAGAACAGAAAGCTCACTCATCAGTTGTAAAGGCCATGAATCATAGAATAGTTAGAGTTGGAAAGGACCTTAAGATCATCTATTCCAACCCCCTGCCATGGGCAGGGACACCTCACACTAAACCATGCCACCCAAGGCCTCATCCAACCTGGCCTTGAACACCGCCAAGGATGGAGCATTCACAACCTCCCTGGGCAACCCATTCCAGTGCCTCACCAACCTCACAGTAAAGAATTTCTTCCTTTATATCCAATCTAAACTTCCCCTGTTTAAGTTTGAACCCATTACCCCTTGTTCTGTCACTACAGTCCCTGATGAATAGTCCATCCCCAGCATCCTTGTAGGCCCTTTTCAGATACTGGAAGGCTGCTATGAGGTCTCCACGCAGATAGAAGACATGGCCCTGGACAAAGAAAATCCAGTGGGGACTAAAGTGATGTGAGAAGCAAGTGTGGCAAGAGATGCATAGCATAAGCCTGTACACCTGAGAAATGCAAAGGAATACAAAGAAGCAAGATGGTGATAAGGCCAGGAATAAGGAGGGAAAGAGAGAAATTAAATTCGTCATAGTGAGAAGTACACTAAAAGTATCAGTGCTCACAGCAAGGTTTTGTATAATCCATGTCAACAAGCTGCAGCGGTGCTGATGGCCTCTACATGAAGGCACTGGCACTTTTATCTGGTGGTTCTTCTGACTTCTCTGTTCTCAGCATTGTGCAAGCATATGTACATTTATATCTTTCCCGGCATTGCCCTTCTCACATCCTCTTTTCACTAAGATCTCGCTGCTCTTTTTCTAACAAAACTGCTATGCCTGTTCACCTTCCAGTGCAAGCCCTCTGACAGTGAAAAATATGCTCTTTTATCACAACAAGGTCTTACCAAATGTAAATGCTGTAGATAAAGGGCTGAAGAATCTTAAAGAACAGCTAAAAAACATTTCCATTTTGGGGTGAACTGGGGAATTTACTCCTAACTGAGACAGTTGCTCCCAAAGAGACTGAGTAGGATGAAGCAGTGAAGGCAATACAAGGAGCAAGTTAATTCACTGTCTTTTAAAGCAGCTGGTTTAAGACCAAACTAGAATATTCCTGAAAAGCTGAAAACTCAGTGAATACCACTTCTTCTGTAGTCTTGCTATTCTGACAAAAACTGTTCCCCTAAACTGCCTGTGAAACAAAGTCCTAAGGCACATAACTGGTTAACCACAGCCAGTAGCTGGAACATCTTCAGGACTTTTACAGCACTCAATAGCCATCTCTAGCAAACAGTGAAGCACACACACAAACCCGAGTGCCAGCCCAGGGCTAGGGAGCCCCTGTTGGCATAGCCCTCCACCTGTAGTATTCAAAATGTAATTATTACTCCCTGAGAGGTGGCTGTATGAAAATAGTGCCCCATTTAAAATGAAACTCTGTGCTCTTTGTGTCTCCAAGTCAGATTTGTTTCCCGAGGAAAGCTGTTTTACAGTGCCAGTCACCCCACTGCAGGTCATTACAAGCAAGAGAACTGCAGACTTCGCCATGCTTTCTCATTAGTAATGGTAAATTAGACTCAGGCCAACATAAACTCAACTTTTTCTGTTTCTCCCAGTCACAGCAAGGAAGTGATTTTCCACATCTTATTTCATGTGCACCACAGCAGCCGGTCTGTAACAAACAAATAAGGCAGAATAGATTTCCACACAGCAGCTCTCACTTTTAAAAGAACTTAAAACTATTTTACATAGCTCAAGAACAGGAAAAAATGTGTAGAAAACAGGAGTGAAAGGACACATACAGTACACAAAAGGTCTGTATGTCTTGATGAACAGTGATTCTATGTATTTCCCAGAGGTACTAAAACCCCAGCCTTTTCTTTTTATAGGAGAAATGGTGCATTGGTAGAGCTTGTTCAGAGTCCCCATTCCCATTTACAATCTCTGTCTAACTATCATCATTGATGCTATGTATGTCAATAAGTGCCCTGGGACCCATACATTAACATCACACTGCTGTAAATCCATTACAACGCCTGTGATTTTTTGCTCTGGGGTCACCAAGATCAGCATCTTTCAGCAATTTCCCCCCTCTCTGACAGCAGCGTAAGCTTTTGTGCCCATCCCTAGTTGTTTAAAGGGCCACAGATGTAAATGAAAACAGAAGGAATTACTTCTGCCTCCACGCAGTAAACTGACAAGATTTTGCTTAAAAGGCACAGGCTTCTACAAAAATATCCAAATCCCTCACAGTTTTGCTGCTGTATTTCCTAAAAGCTTAAAGAAACAGAACTTTGTATACAATGTTTGGATGAATTAGCAAGCCCCTGTCAAAAACATTCCGGATAACTCCGTTCTGGTGGGAAAAGTTCAATAAATAAGGACCCACTACTAAAAAGCAAAGGAAAATTCCTTCAATCGGAGGAATCTCAGGGATTTTATTAAGAGATGGAGAAGAAAGGGAACAATTCACTGGCGAATGTAAAAACTGGAACTGCTTTTCTACTATCATATACTACCTTCACATTCAACCCGCAGCAAATTCCACACCTGAAGTTGCAACTGATGGAATCGCATCCTCACAGCTCTCCTAACGCTCTCAGTCACCGTTCTGGTCATCAACAGCAAACCGCATGAGCTACAGCCACTCCGCCTGCCCAACACCACCGCTCGCTTGTGCCTTGACATCCATCGATCCAGCCAAACGGGGTCCCGAGGGGGAACTGCCCGGCTACCGCAGGTGAGACGGAGTTAACCGCCGGTGCCAGCTCTTCCTTCGGGAAAACCGCACCACGGGCCAGTATCTGTAACTAGCTATTCATTAGCCTTGCTGGATCTCGTGTGAAGGCGCTGTTTCCCTCACCGGGGACACTGCTGCGGGTCCCGGCCCCTCCTCACTCTCTGCCGGCCACTCGGCAGCCTCCGCCTCGGAAGCGAAAGGAGCCCCTGCTTATAGAAACACCAAAAAGCCACAAAACTTTCAATTCGGGAGCGCGGCGAGTCCACCAAGACGCAGACCGCGGCAGCAGCCGCCGCGGCGCAGCCCTTCTCCTTCTCCTTCCACCTCGTCAGGGCAAGAAGGTAACAGAGGTACAGGTAACAGGAAAACTTTTTCACGCGGTAACAGGAAAACTTTGCTTTACAGAAAGCACAAACATTCCCTTGCCCCTGCAGCCTCTCCCGCCTGCCCCGACCTCCCCGTTCCCGCCCGCCCTTCACGACATGGCGGCCGCCCCTCAACACCCACACCCAACCAGCCGCCCGTCGCGACGGGGGAGCGGGGCGGGCAGCAGCCAGACGACCCTCCTCCGACCCTGGCCCTTCCCCGGCACTCACCGCGGCGCCGAAGGGACGCAGGCGAGGGGAGGAGCCGGCCCATGGGTGCTTCCCCCCGGGGAGGACCTCCCGCCCCACCCATGGTCTCTCCGCCCTGGTGGGAAGCAGCTCCTCCTCACGGAGACACCGCCGAAGAGCTTCTTCCCCTCACGGACACCGGCTTTCCCTCCTCCACACACCGGCATGGAGAAGGCCACCTCCCCCGAGAGGTGCTGGAGGTCCCGCCGCAGGGAACGCGGCCTCCCCCGGCCCTCAGGAGCCTTGTTTTCCTCAACAGGAGGCACCTTCTGTCAACAGCCCCCACGGAGGCTGTCAGGAGATTGATTTCCACTTTCTTCTTGCAAGAGTAAAATGCCCATTTAAGAGCTCAAAAGCCCAACTGCGTGTGGTAAGGGTAAAGCAGAATTGGTGCTGATCATAGAATCCCAGGTTGGAAGGGACCTCAAGGATCATCTGGTCCAACCCTTCTCAGCAAATATGACCTAAACTAAATATCCCAGCACCCTGTCAGCCTAATCATCAGTATCCAGTGCTGGGGAGTCCAGCACTTCCTTGGGGCAGTTATTCCAATGGCTGATAAATCATCTTCCTCTTGTGTGCAGTCAGAATCCCTCTAGGGAGGACTTTTGCCCATTACCACTCATCTTGTGATTCCTTGTAAAAAGGGAGTCTCTGTTTCTGTTGTAGCCACCCTCTATATACTGTTTATTTAATAATTTATATATATGAAAAATGATACTTCAAATTAACGATCATGCCCTCCATAGTGAAATCACATCCATTAAAAACCACAAATAACCAACAGAAGTTTCAGTTACCTTTCCATGTAACTTTCACTTACATATGCAGCACTGGTATTCTTGAAGCACGCACTGAACAGGGAGAGGTTTGGTAACTGCAGTTTTATTTACTCAGACTAGACATTGCCAACACTCAAAGTACTGTGTTTTGCTGCAGACACAGTGCCCAACTCTGAAAACACACATAACAGTTTAGGCAGAGAAGACATCACTTTGTCATTTGTTTATCTATGCAGTCACACAGTGACACTGGTTATCTTACATCCCTCTGTACATTAAGAGAACAGCAACAAAACACACTGTACAGAAGATAAGCCAAAGTTCAGTTGTTTGACATCTTTCTGGGTGTCAGTTTTGCCTTGTTCCCCCCCAGGTTAACTACAGGGGTTGCCAAGTGTCATGAAGGTAAGTACTCTAAACCTTGCAAAAGCTTCCAGTTTTGCAGATTATCAAAGCTGGCGGTGGGGAAGAGGCCAAGTCTGTTCATCTGGGGTATAACAGACAAGCAAAACCATGACACAAATGCACTAGGAGTCACAGGGGACTTCCCGATTTCACTGGAAGTGAGAGCAAGGCTTAGATAGCACCAAGCCAGTCAAAAAGGTCATTTAAAAACCCCTTAGAATTATCTAACTCAAATGAATTCTTTAAAATTTGTTGGTTATACCTAACCTATTACTATGCATAGAAAGTAGACAGCCATTAGACTTTGGATGAGATCCTTTGCTGAATGCTGTCTTCAGGGCTGGGTTGCCTTTTGGACTAACACTTAAAAACATGGAAATAGTTTAAAAATACCATTACTTTTCTTTGTTAACTATATAAACAGAAAGAGGAAGTCCATAGCGTTAGGTAGCTTGGCCTTTAAACCACCAAGAGAAGCAGCAGAGGAAAGAGTTTAGTCTTGGTTTAGAGTTTGAGTCTACTCTGCATCTAACAGATCTTTGAAAGTCTTGACACTACTCTATACAACACTGAAGAATAAAGGGCCTGATCCTGCAGCCCTTACTTCTCAGAAAGCAACAAATGTACTCATCAAGACGGCCTTTTTCTTTTAAAAAGGTCAGTAAATGGGACATGAAGCACAGATTTGTGTGCAGCACAGCATGACAATTACAGAAAGAGAATGTCTACATCTGCAACAACTTCAGCAGGTACTCAAGCTATACATACAAAGCAAAGAAGTTACCAATGTCAGTGTGTCAGACTGCAAATTATGTCTGATGTAGATGCAGAGCAAACTCATCTTTCCTGGATAAATCAACCAACTGCTGATCAGCAGAGTGATGAGAGATATCTAAATGAAGGTGAATGGCCAAGCAAGTGCAGAGGTATTCTATGCAGAGTTTTTTTCCTTTGCTTTAATAGCAGCTTCAATTTTTTCCATGATTGGCACTGGCCCTGCATAGTTATTAGTTTCAATAGCTTCTAATTTCTTCTGATAGTCAGTTGGTAAGCCATTCTGTTTTGCACCCATACAGATAACCTATAATCAAAAGAAATAAAAAGAAAGCCTTCAATAAGAGTGTTAGGAACAACAGACTCCTCCAAACTTACTTGTACGGGAAGAACTACTTAAGGTAACAGGAGAATTAATTCCAAATAATGCCATTTGTATTTAACGATAGCCAAAGGCTTCTGGAAGACCACTGAAGACCTTAATAATATCAATAAAATTACTCTGAAAAGGCTGGTAATTACACTAAGACAAACCCTAAGATTCTGAAATCTTAATACTTACACAAGTAGTCCACAATCTCCACTGTTGTACTCTACAATCTATAATTACACAAGACTGTACAATTAAGCTGTTAATTCAGTTATTCCATTCTTTCAAGTGAGGATAAGAATTACTTTCTATGCCTTTAGCCAGCCTTAATATATCTTCTGAGTGAGAAGCAGTGTGTATTATTGAAGTTGTTTTTCAAACTCAGCTGTTCAAACCACAGCAGTGAGTACCTAGGCAGGTTACCAGAGTAAAAGAAACAGATAACTTAGTTTAGTGAAAAAGCACAGATTCCTTAGGGTTTGTTACCGTAGCTTTCCTTCTACATACAAAATAAACCCAAGCATTGGTCCTAGAGAAAAGAAGTGTCAGTGACAGGAAAAACGAAGCTGTAAGAACCACACTTGAAAGAGACCAGCAAGTTCCCAACGAATAGATATATAAGAAGGTTTTAAAAGCTGACACTTGAAAATATTCTTTCATGCATTCAACATCCAGGAAATTCAAGGATGAGCTGTCCAGAAAGGATGACCTTTGCTACAGAAAGTGCACATCAGTAGATGGGTGCTGATCACTGTGCGTTGATGCTGTCACCTGTACTAAATTTTTAGCCTCCTTAAGCAAATAAAAGCTTGGGGCATGGGGGAAGAAGAGGACTAACAACTGACACTGACAGCAGCAGGAGGGAGTGTTTAGCTAGCTAAAGTTGTCAGTATTGGAGGTCTGCTCTTACACCATACTAGTGAGAGCTGACACGCAACAGCAGACTATTGAAATTCCCTGAAAAGCCCTAAAGATCTGTCCTGACAGGAAGTGGGTTGGCAGGGAAGAGGTTTGTGAAGTACCAGAGCCTGCTTTCTAAGCAAGCTTTCTCTTCAAGAGTCCTGCAGCAGCTGACCTCTGCTATGCTCCTGGAAGCTGATTCACAACAGTGAGTTCCTCAGTTAAGAGAAAGTGGCACAATTGGGATTTAATAAGCTCAAGCTTTGCTTTTGGTAGAAAAAGTCAACATGTTACAGCGATGTCTATCTACAATTGCTAATAGCTGCACAATTCCAGACATGCTGTCATTCCACCTGAGGCTAGGCCCACATCAGATCTCACAAGCTAAGCAGGTCAGGCCTGCTGCGTGACTGGATCATGTGTCTCTATAGAGCTAGTATGTTGCAGAAGTGCTGCAACACTTCTGCTTCACCAGCCATCAAGTGGGAAGCCTGCAGTGCTCTGCAGTGTTGCTGGAAGTCCTGTGATATACTGATGATGCCTCTTTTAAAAGGAGGCAGGTGGACTTCTGTATTAAATGGTAGCAAGATACTTCACAAGACAACCTGTGCCCTTGAGACTATAAACCAGGTGCTGTATTCTCCCCACAGAAGCTTCCCTCTGTCCTTTTAGTGCAGTGCATTAATTTTTCAAAAGGAGAATTGCTGCATATCTACAAACAGCATCTTTCAAAAATCCCTGTGTCAGTCATAACTAATTCACAAGTTAAATAGAGTCTTCATGCAAGACATAACTAAGCCAAAAAATAAAACTGTTTTAGCAGGCCTTTAAGAGCTAGCAATCCTCTGTGAGCATCATTACAGCAGCACATTGCACAAGGATCAAGTTATACCTTTATTTACAGTGGATGGAAGGCATGACTAACTTAACATATTTATTAAATAGGACAGAAGTACTGCATTATGTATTTCTGTCAGTTCTTCCAAAGTTACAGTGATGCAATACCTACCTTTTTATACTGAGGAGAAGGGGGACCACAGACGTAGTCCTGCATCTGGTAGCTCCGACAGGTCAGCACCTCTCCTGCTTGAGTCTGGACATTAACTTCTATTGGGACATAAATGCCAGCTTCAACTCCCTCTTGCCTGTAAAGGACATATATTCCTTTCAAGCCAAGTAACAGGTATATCTTTCAAACAAACTGTGCAATTAAACATATGCATTTATTATAACAGAATTCAAGGCAGGACACTGGTCTGCACAGTTAACAGACTTAAAGAAAAGCAAATAAAGCAAAACATGTTCCAGTACTTTCTGTGCAGACTTGTTTCGAATCCAAGAATATTTCTAAAGCAACAACAGCAGTAGCATTCACTTTCATAATTTTATCTCTGTAAGAAAGATGACTTGCAAAGGTAGAGAATACTCCTTGTGAATTAATTACAGTGCAAATCTGGTAATCTACAAGGGAAACACAACCAAGAGTATCAGAATTAATGAGCCAGGCACATATCAGTCACTACCTTCTGCTCAGACAATGAAACAATTGTAAAGTTGTATCTTGCCCCTTGTGTCACATTTCAGTAAGGGGAAACTTGTACAACTCTTGTGATGCACATTTCAGAGATTAGTCCAAGACACCTTTTAGTTTGTGTCAGACTTGTACAGCAACAACGAGTTAGATCAGGGCAAACTCCATTTTGTTATTTTTTCATTAGCAAAACCATGCTCTCTTAAGAAGACAAAGCCAAACTCAAAACCAAGGCTACTTGTCATCTTTAGCCTTTTAGCCACCTTTAGATGTGCTTTAGATACAAGTGATAATATGGGTTTTAACACTGCTCATCAAAATACAATTTTGACAACTTATCTTTCATTTCAAGTTAACATACACAACATGGGCCATGTTATGTGAGTAATTAGGTTAAGTGCAAGTACATAGTGGAAGCTAACTACAGATTCAAAGTCTACAAAGACTGCAAAGTCAGTCAATTGGGTGTGAAGAGCAAGAAAAATGGTACAGTAAAGGAACGTTTACAATTACTATGATATATAAGGAAAAGTCATGAGTTAGTCTGTAACCTCTGTGTGAAATAGAGGACAAAAAAACCCGATAAAATAAATCTGACCATAACACAGCACCAAAATGCATTCGAAGCCAAAAACTTCAGCCACCTAAGCAAAACATTCCTCTCCCATATTTCTTTTCTGTATATTACATTGTTTTATTAGTAATTCAACTAACTACATGCAGCATCAATTACACATCCCTTCCTCTGCTTCTGGACAACAAGCACAGGCCTCTTTATCCGGACTGGGGGGGAAGAAAAAGTAAGGAAGGAAACAGTGATTTGTTTTTCTTGATCCATGGAGATTTCAGGAAATAACTTGGTGAAGAACTTACAAATATATCTGCTTGTGCACAGCCAGAGAATCTCAAGGCCCTCAGCAGGGACACATGCAAACTCATGTGAGTTGGTTAGAGCAGTCCTTAGAAGAACACTATCAACTAACGCTTTAAAAGCCAAGAACACATCTTATTTCTTTCCATTTTCAGTTCACCTTTGTGACATCAATGAGGCAGCTGGAAAAAAAGCATTCTTTAATGCTAGTGTCCATCCTGCAGTTTCTGGTGATGTTACAGCACTCAAGCCTCTGACATCCAGCATTAAAGTTTATCTCCTGTCAAAGAAATGCCAGGGATCTGCAATTCTGCAGTATTTAAACAAAACTTCTAGAAATCAAAATACAGAACAACGTCCCCATAAAGTGGGGAAACACAGTGCTACTATCAAAGCAGATGCTACCAGACAGGCTTTTTATACTGGTGAAAGTTTATGCTTTAGGAAAGCATGGTAAATACGGAAATTTAAATAAAGGTCAGCAGAAACAGGGCAGGAGGTAAGTGATAGTGCGTGCAACAGAGGGGGAGCTCAGGATATCATAAAGCAGGGACATGTGATGCTCTCTCCAACCATAAGCATACCAAGTAGATGCCCTCCTGCTTAGGACTAACACTCCCAACTAGGACATGAGAGTGCTGAGACTGCCCATTCCCATGGTGTGCTAACAGAACTTGGGCAACAGTTTCTGTTGTATTTCAGGTTCACTGTAGGCAATCAAAAGCAAGTTGGAACTTCCACGTTCCATGGCCAAGGTTATAAGGACATGCCTACACAGCATGGTACAGCCATAAGCCAAACTGCAACAGTACCACAGCAGGAGAACAGTATTAATGTAGTGCCTTCAGCGGGTTTAATATGTCCTGCTTTCTTAGCCTCATAAGCCCAGGTTTTTACTGGATTTAACTGATGATGATGAATGGCTCTGAACAAACTATCCTTGTGTACCAGAAGCACTGTGCTGGGCAGGCGCATCCCAAAAGCTGCAATTAAGTTCTAAATCCTGCCTTAAATGCTGCAAGAAATTATGCTACACCTTGATTTGTTCACCCAGGTGGTCCTCTAGGCTTCAGCCTGGGAACAACTTGCTCACGTTGCCTTAACTTGTTTGAATTATCAGGCACAGGCAGGACATTCTGCACCATGCACTGCAATGGTGAAGGCAGCCTCTCCCATTCAATGGGAGAAACAGCTCTCTGCTTGGAGTGAGTTCACAAAACTTTGTCTCCTTAGAAGACATATAAAATAAACTCCTCAAAAGGTCCCACTGCCTTTAGTAAAGATCCCCTTCTCTTCTGCAAAGTCTTGTCCTCAGCCCTTCCTTTTCACTGCATCTGGAGACTACAGACATATAGAGATAGAAATTGACATCAGTCTCAAAGGAAAATCTCCCTAAAACAATGGGAGAAGTGCTACACCACAAATAAAGAGTTAAGAGTCATTTATGGGACAGGACATTGTGAGATCAGGGGTTAAAAAAAAGGAGCCTGACCAATGTATCAGCTCCAAATCAAGGTCCACATCTTAGGAAAATACCCCTATGTTGAAAACAAAGCCATTTTAACCCCAGTTGTGTTAGAAGTCAATACACATACTATGAAGTGAAATTCACATATTAAAGTCCAAAGCACCTTTGTGATCCCAACACCAATGCTTCCACACAGCTCTCCACCAAAAATTAACTACCACTTTTCAATTGCTCTCTAAAGTAGAAGACAGCAAAAGTTAAGTCACCTACTTATCCAGTGAACTTAAATTGCTAGTGTTCATTTTCCACACTATTCCCCATACTTCGTCTCCAGGGCTCTGAACAATGGTAGCTGTACCTCCATGCCAGACAGAACTCGTCCTGCCTTGATGATGGCCAAACTCGAGCTTAAAATCCTGCAAATGAAACCAATGCAGAGAATCAATTTCCACTTAAGGCAAGGGCTGTTGGCTAATCTTGACATGAATGGGGCAGCTAAAGGAGAATCTGCAAGTAGTCAGTTGGACCCAGGAAGGAGGAATGGACAAGTGGGATCTGATCCAGCTCCCATCTCACAAGGGGCTATAGTCAGCCTTTTTCACCTCCCCATACGAAACAGCAGCCTTGGGACAAAGGGGAGAGAGATCTGACAAAGAGCACTACTGATAAAAGTCTTGGTCTGCCGAGACCTGGATCAATCCAAACCTCTCAGTAGTCTGGCCTAAATATGAGCCAACGAGAAGAAAGCAGAGGTAGCCCTTTATCAGGAGCAGCACACACACCCCACTGCGCAGTAAACACAGTACCGCTGAAGTCAGCTTGACTTTTGTCCAAGTTGGCAGTGACAGGATTGCCAATGTTCTTCCCGCTAGGCAATCTGAAGGGCCCTCAGCTGAGGTGTGCCATGAAGGAAGGAACCGACTACTGCCTTCTTCTCGCTCCTCAAAAGACGTGCCCACCCAGTGCCCACCCCTGTGCAGCTTCTGGTGCAGTTACAAGACTTAAATGCTACCATGCAGGGTCCAGGAAAAGAGTGAGGGTAAGGAAGCCCACAAGATGGTGAACTTTGGATCTTGTCTTCATGCACCATCCTGTGCATTTTCCAGTGTTTTGTGCCATCGCTCCACTGAAATGTTCCTGGGTATGTCTACGTGACGGTGCAGTGAGCTTACTCTGCATTTCTTGAATAAGGAATAAGCTCACCTCCTTGAGTGAGCTTATTCTGCAACTCTACAGTATTTAAACAACACCTGAAGTTGAAACATTCTTTTAGAAATGGACTATCTCTTTCTTACAAGTAATATCACATATTGCTATAGAGACAAAAGAGAGTAACAGGGTCTTGCATTTTACCAGAGTAATTTCCCATCTGGCTCCATACACTACCTTTCCTCTCCTACTTGTTAGCCAGTTTGTGGATCCTTCCCTAGCAGTAGAAAAGGGAAAGCAAAAGAAACCCCAAACCAACAACTTTTACAGAAGACTTCCTGCTTAACCACAATGACAACAAAAATAAACCCCAAACATACATAACCCCACAGCTTTATTTCTCATAATCACCCTCTTTAAGTTATAAGTTTAATTTGAAATACGTGTGTGTATGTATTAATATTCGCCTTCTGAGGCATGTTGCCTTCTTGTAACATACCCTAAGAGATATGGGAAAGAAGTTTGCAGAAGTTGAGCAGTTGGAGGCTCACACATACAACAGCACTGATCAGCAACCATTTTTGTTTTATCCTTTCAGTGATGTTTTCCTGGCCTGACCCACACTGAATACCTGCAAGGGGGTGTATAAAACCATCAGGTAACACCCAAAAAGGGTGACAGAGACTGCACAGGAATACAGAAGTTAGCTCTGGTTCCAGAAGCAGGAAATCCGACGTTATGCTGTGCAGCAACTGCGGCAAGCACTGCAGGGCAGAGGGAACAAACACACTACATACTTTCTTGGGTCAAGAGCTCGGTCTTTGGCCCTTCTTCTAAGTACCAATGTAATACCCTTTCTGTGCATGTTATGCATCCCGTTCCTTATAGCTTTTGGCTGAAGATTAACAAAGCTTCAAGAAGTAAAACCAGAGGGAAGTTAATTTAATACTGTAGTTCAGCAACAAAAATATTCTGTTTACCGGTTGGTTTTCCTTTTTTAAGCCAACATGGTCCTACCATAGGACAATTAATAGAAATCGGCTCCAACCTTTGCGCACTTTCTCACTCCCAAACCTCAGTGACTTTCCAGATTGAAGCAAGGGAGCAAAGCCACCCAGGGAACATGGCAATCAGAGGCTGACCAGAAAAGCAAGCACCTGGCTGTGCCCTGCAGTGTGACAGATGTGTCACCCGAAAATCCATCCAAAACCCAAAAGGAAAGCTGAAGCATAGGGCTTTCTTTTATTCCAAGGTAAGCATATACTACTGCTGCTTTCCTCCTCACCTTCCACATTTGATCCTGCAAGGTGCTGGGCTCTCAACACATTCAGTTCTTCAGTGGTACCTCTAAGCACCTCGCACTTCATAGAAACATGCCTCAGCTGTCCAGTTAATAGTTCTAAGAGACACCAAGTACCTGACTACAAGGAGGTTATCAATGACAAGCTCTTGGAACTTCTTCACACACTCTCACATAGATCATTTCCTACCAGTTACCCCAAGAGAGCCTTCAAGTCATCCTTAAGTGGCATCAATCGATACTCTGCTTCTCCAAGGATCCTTCCAGTTGTACAAATCTCTACATCAACTTAACGACCATAAGCTCGTATTTCCAAGTCTCCTAAAGCCAACCTGATGTACTATCACTTAATAACCCCAGACAGGGGGAGATCTGCCAGGGCATAGGAAGGAGCCAGCTACTGAGGGCAGCTTGCATCCCACTCCACACAAAGCACACGGGAAAAGCTTCTCACTTGTACCCAGTGTGGCAGGGTGGAGGAGGACTCCTGATTTATAAGTGAAGCATCATCCCTTTAGAACTGCCAGAAACTCATCCCAGAAGCCCAGCTACCACCTGCAACTCAACGTGCTCAGGTTCACAGCTCTCTACACGCAGGGTCGCGGATGGCACCATGACAGACGTGCCTAAACGCAGTAAGATACCCCCAGAGGCGGGACTAACGCCACCACTTGCGCGCTCCGGCAGCCCGCAGCCTCAAGGCATACCCAGTGATGCTACCGCCGATGGTTCCCCCCCGTCATCGGTGGGAGGGATCGCCTGTCCCGCAGCACCGGACCCCACGCAGCAGAGCCAGGCCGCGCTCCCCGCACACACCTGCAGGCGTGCCAGGCCGTACAGCGCCGCAGAGGGGTTGCTCAGCAGCAGCCGCTCCCGCAGCAAGTTGCTGCCGTACGCGTAGTACAGGAAGCAACAGCCGCCGCTGTCCCCCCACTCGGGGCCAGTACCCGACTCCATCGCTGCGCTCCCAGCCCGGCCCCACCGCGCTGCCGCTTTAAGCACCCCCCTTGCCGCCGCTCGCCATTGGCGGGTCACCGGCGTGCCACGCCCCCATCGCCACTACCCTAGTCACGTGAGAGCGATGCCCAGGATGGCGGTGGCAGCGGTTTCGGGTTGGAACCTGCGCGGTCCCTGCGGGCAGTGATGGAGAGCAAGGCGCGTTCCCGTCGTCCCGGGGTGACCCTTACAGCAGCTCCAGTGCCTAAAGGGGCTACAAGAAACCTGGAGAGGGGCTTTGGACAAGGGCCTGTAGGGACAGGACAAAGGGGGATGGCTTTAACCTGCCAGAGAGGAGACTGAGATTAGACAGCAGGAAGAAATACTTCACTATGAGGGTGCCCAGAGAAGCTGTGGCTGCCCCATCCCTGGCAGTGTTCAAGGCCAGGTTGAACGGGGTTTGGAGCAAGCTGCTCTAGTGGAAGGTGTCCCTGCCTGTGGTAGGGGGTTGGAACAGAAGAGCTTTAAGGTCCCTTCCAAACCAAACCCATCTACAATCTAGACAGGAGGAGGGAAGCACGCTGCCCTGGGCCCCTGCAGCCTCAGCACCACACCATGTGCAGCAGATGTTTTCAAGTGCATTAGCCATAGCAGCGGGTGGGAGCTGCTTCCTCTCTGGGGTAACACAGTCAGCGAGCAGAGCCTCTTAGACTGACCTGGGGAGGGTTACAGCCCCGCTGCTGAGGTCAAGCTTGTGAGTATCCTGTCTGCCTCTGAGAGAAATTAGACAGTGATGAATTGTAAATACATTCCCTGAGAAGTAAAACAATGCAACTTGTCCTATCTGGGAGTGCTCAGAGCAGAGTAAGCTGGTAATATGCTAGAGTAAAAGGTGAGAAGATGCGGACGTGCAGGCCGGCAGAACTGCAGACCTGTGCACAGAGGCAGTTCCAACCCTGATGTAAGCAATGCTCAAATGAGACAGGAGGAAGCTTTATTGCAGCTACCCCTAAGCTACCCCTAAGCATAAGCTGTTGAAGCAATATAAACATATATGTATAATACAGCAAAACTGCCACTGAAGACTGTAATTAACAACAGCATAACAATTAATGGAGAGACACCATTCATTAACGCTGTTAAAATAGCCCTTGGCCCGCGTCAGCCTGCTGAGCAGAGGCAGCTTATGCAGGATTCAGCATCAGATCTGGCCTCTTCGGGCATGTCCTCACCTGCACAATGTGCAATACAGAGGGGAAAGCAGCTGGTGAACTGAAGCTGTTCCTTCCTTTAATGATGGGCGCAGTGCTCCGTTTGGATCCCAGCTTTAGTTTTCCCGACACAGGCATGGACAAAGTCAGATTCATCATAAAACACATAAAGTGATCAATGTGGCTCTAGTCCTTCTGGAATAGCAGTTGTCTTGGTTTTTGCTTATGTAGGAATACTTTGGCATGAGAGGGAATGTGTTCATTTGTTACACAATTCATAGGCTTATAAAGCAAGACTTCCTCACTCTCACTCCTTATAACAGCTAGTAGCCGAACACATCTTCTCATATATGCTTTTACTCCCCTTTTCATAAGGAAATGTGAACTCAATGAGAAGTGTCTCTCCTTCTGCAGCAGTGTCTGGACTATTGGATAATTTCACCGACCTATGGGGCTTGTAACACCACTGACCAGGAGGAATATCCGTCATTCATTTTGCAATTCTATTTTCACATGTTTCCACAAATAGTATGTGCAGTCATTTAGGAGATATGAGCTATTAAAGAAGCTATGTCTGTGCATGTATCCACATGTGGGTTTTTTGATTCTGGCCAATGCCAAAGTGAGTTTCAGGCCTTTCCTGAGGCAGCCTCGAGCTCTCCCTGCTCCACACTCAGTATGGTCCTAAGATGTCACTGTATGGTCTGTATCATTCAGGGTGAAGAAAGGGGCAAAGGAAAAGAACAGCCATGTGAATTCCTCTTCCAAATCTGATATTGGAAGGAGGAGGGTGCGTATCTGTGTCATGCTTTTGCTCGTACCTCCTGGGTCCCAGGTCTGTACAAACCGTGATGAGCTTTTTCTTTGCAGAACGGCAGCTATGGAGAGATGGATTTTGTTATGCATCCCCAGACTTCGTAGCCTGTTTTCCTAAGGAAGTGCAGCTCATGCTATCACACCATGTGCTTACACCGCTGTGTGCACATCCTTCACTGCCCATCCTCCTGACTGCTCAACGCATTGGGCAGCTCTTACTGAGCCTGCAGAGAGGTACCAATCTCTGAGAAAACACATTCCTGTGGATTGTAGGAGAGTGGGCATCTGGGCAAAGAGACAAGTCTCGTACAGGGAAAGGCAGCAGTGTGAGTACAGCTGCTCTGAGACAGCAAGGACCTTGCCCAGGACAGAGACAGTGGCCCAGCTGCAGAAAAACTCCCAGCAGGAGTTGATGTTTGTCAGAGTTAAGGGGCCAGAGAACCCCTCTGGGAGGTCTCTGATTTCTAATGAAGCCCTCCAGCCGTGCAAAAATCACTCAGCAACAAGTTCTGAACCAATGGAACAGGCTGTCCCGGGTTCAGTGCTCTGTGTGGGCCTGTTTTCCTGTTCATCTCCCAGAAAGAGCCCTTCTGCACCAAACATTTAGCTTGCCAGGCAAGTCAGTGAATAAGGAGCACCAGGGCAGTAGTTCTGCCTCAGAGCACATGTATTATTCACGAGGTTTGTAGAGTGCAGGGAGTTGCAGAAGTCACATCTTACTGAGGCACAGAATGTCCCAGAGACAGACAGAAGGAGAATCACATTTTCTTCCAAGGCACATGTGGCCCTAAGCATCTCGAGGGATGCACATTTGGGAGCTGATTGGAAACAGGCTCATTTTATCTCTGCCTGCATAGGAAGCCCTGAATATATATATATTTTAGCAGTCAGGAAAAAATTAATGCTTGTTTCCAGCAGCTAGAACAGGTCCTCATTGCTTCCTTCCTTCCTTCCAGTCACCGAAGCAGAATGAGTGGGTAGGGAGGCTCGTGCAGCGTTCGTGCTGTGACCACAGATTGTGAATTGGTGCTGCCTGCCCGCCGAGGGGCACGCAGAGCAGTGAGGTACAGGGCTAACTGCAGCCAGCAGTTGTCACTGACCTGGTTAATCAGGACCGCGGTACACGAAGGGCTTCCCCGTCATTTCCACTGCCCCCAGCATCCAAACCAGCAGCACTAAAACCAGTTTGTGGCTGGTGCGGGGGGGATGTGGCCACCAGGTGCCACTCTCGCTCCACGGGGAATACGGGGAGGCTGCGGGGACGGACAGAGTGCAGGAAAAGCGGAAACGTTTTGTCCATCCCTCGATGTTCCCACAGGGGGACGCTGGGAAGCTCCCGACGCTGCAAACCCGTGGGTACCACTCAGCCCGGGTCTAAGTTTCAGCTTTGCCGGCAGTGTTTTTGCATCGGAAGGGAGCTGTGGATGGAAAGTTGCTGCTTGAGAAGGCTGTGGCCTCTTTCACCATCTCCTCGTTCTGCTGTACATGGGAAAAGTTGGTGCTGCCTCCAGCCCATGTCCCCTCCGGGACCTTCTGGCGCTATTTAGGACGGAACAGTTTGTGGTTGCTTTCAGTGCAATAGTTACCCCTTCTGTTTTGGCTATGGAATTCAAGCCTGAGGTTTCCACAGTGTAGCCTCTCTGGTTTTGCTCATCTTCTGGGCAGTTTTCTGTGTCCTAGGGAACAGGGACCTGTCATTTCCTGGCCCTCGTGTTTCCTTGTGAATGAAATAATAGAATCACAGAATGGTTTGGGTTGAAGGGACCTTAAAATCATCTGGTTCCAGCCGAGGCTTTCCTACCTGCTTGCCACCGTGAGAGTTGCCCTGGAGGCTGACTGCTGTTACCGGTGGCCCTAGGAGGTGCCTTGTGATGTTCTGTGACTGCTTTCATTTTCAAGCAGGAGGGGCTGGGAAGGCACCGTCCGCGCTTCCTCTCCTGGTTTGCTGGTCCTGGTGATCTGGGCTGACGTTTGCGTGCAGCGGGGTTTGAGAACCAAAGGGCTTCCAGACCTCTTAGCACCATGTGAGCACTGTGTCTGCTCCTCATGTGTCCCTAAATCACATCAGTAAGCTCAGTTTTGCCTCTGCTTCTGCTTGCCTTGCTCTCCCTTTCTGCAACCCTCCATTCTGTCCTGCCCTTCAATGACTCATTGGACTTGGGTTTTGATGTAGCCTGTAACATCCCACTTGACTTTTCTAATCAGATCTGTTTTCATTTGAGTTCTCCATGCACTAAACAGTTTCTGCTTCAGTTGAAGGCCCTTCATGTCTGCTGGTTTATCCTTTATGCTTTTTGCCTTTTCTTTTCCTAAATCATGAATAAAGATGTTAAATACAAGGTCACAGGGGGCTGCTGATTTCCAAACCCTGGAGCCAGTAATATTTCAAGACCAATTTCCTTATGTGATTATGTTTCACTTACTGGGTTTTCTCAGGAAAATCATTTGTCATGGAACAGCAGCTTCCTGTAACCCTCTTAAATCAATCCCATCATATTCCAGAAGCCTCATTTTAATATCTTCCTTTGTTTAATTGTTTGTTTGATGAGGCCTTCCTGGTGTATTTAGTAGCACTTGGGTTTTTCAGCAGATTAACGTTTTAAAACAGAAGAGGTAGGAAAAAAAACCCACAACCAAAAACCAACAGAGAAATCCCCCCCAAAACACTGATTTCCTGGAAAAATGATGAAAAAGCTGTTATAATGTATCAGCCTTGCATTAATGCTGGCCAGCTCTTTGGGGTTCTTCAAGTGGTGAGTGAGGTATCTCACATGGGACTGATAGGGATATGCATTTGACAGAGCGGAGAGTGGGGAATGCAACACCCTGATTTGAATGTAGGGTGGTTAATGGAGACTTTTGCAAGGCTATTTTCATGTCCCTGTTCTGATGTGCTCCCTGGAGGAAAGTGAATCAGCTTTGGATATGCAGAAGCAGACCTCATTGGCTGTGTTTTGGTTTACATGTGTGTCCTGCTGGACAGTGTGATGTGTTGGTAAGCTCAAAGTGGTATTTCCTGGGGAAAAAAAAAGAAGCATGGGCTCAAGAAGTTCCAGTCACTGGCTTGGGATCCTGCTTCACATCTGATGCGAAGGATTCATGTCAACACAAAGCAAATACGTTGTGGCCTTTCCAACAGTGTCCAACTGCAGCTGTTTGTACAAGGATGAGAAGTTGCTGCTGTTTCTAAACCAGCTGTATTTTGTTGGGTTTGGAGGCATATCTGTGCCTGTGATAAGGATTCCAACCTGGCGCTGGCAGGTTTTGGTTAGCTGGAACATTTCACTCTTCAGTGAACTGCTGTTTCCTGACCCAGTGTCAAAATCGTTCCACAGGCCAGCCTGCTGGCATGTTTCAATGTGGACAACAGTAATCTGTACATTTCTCTGCACCTGCAGATGGCCCTACCTGTTCTGTAGAACAAGTTCTTCCTGCAGTGATAAACACATCAGGGATTTAAAATGCAAAGCTTATTGCTAGAATAATCACAACAGCTGATCAAAATCTGCACCTTCTTTTCCCCACTTCCCTCCTTTGTCGATAGAAGTTTGCTTGTGTAAAGAAGAAATAGAACATATTTAGTATTGGTTTCTGTATCCCTAGTCCAGCTTGCCTCCTTGGAAAGGCTCTTTGCCCATTCTGAATCAGGAACCAGGTGATTTTATGTAGCGTCAGCCCTGGATTTCCTGCTCCTTTTTAGGCTTCTGATCTCCTCTTCCACCCTGCTCCTTGCTGGGTGAGCCAGCCCTGGTATGTGCCATCAGCATGTTGGTTTTTCACACAGCATGGCCCCTCACTGTGGTGAAAGAAAGGCAGTCATGGAAAGGATTGCTCATGGCCTGACCGTCTCAGGGCTGGGGACATGCAGGATGCCACCACTGGAAGGACACAGCTGGGGTGTTCTTTCGAGTTCTCACATTGCAGGAAAGTAGTACAGGGTTGTCAAAAATACCTTCTTTTGGCAGGCAAAAATCCAGCTGGGATTGTATCATAGGGGAAAAACAACCCTGTGGCTGTAGCTCCAGAAAGGACCGATAAGCACTGTCTGCAGCAAAAGGACCAATAAGCACTGTCTGCAACAAAACCCCCAGGAAAGCCTCACACATTTAAATAACCAGTTGTGCATCCAGTGATGTCTTGGTTTACCTGGATGAATGGCTTTCCTAAAGCAGAGCTCCCTCAAACCAGTCTGAATTAACTGCAGTCATTGTCCTTTGCTCTCTTGAGGGTTACACCTATTCCTAGAGCTAATTTAAATTAGCTGTCCCACCTAATTAAAGCATCTTAATGGAAAAATACTGAGTCTGATAACAGGCACCCCTTGGCTGGAACGCAGAATAAGATACAGGAGCCAAGCAGAAGACAGATGTTTTCTCTTATGCTTTGAATAGCTTTCTACTATGCAGTTGTGGTTTTAACCAAACTCTTACAAGGATTAAGCTGTTTTTTCCAGAGCTGTAACCCAAATCTGGATAGTTACTCCATTTCCACTCAAACTCCCACTGAAGGCAGAGTGGTGTTGCCTGAGGAAAGGACGGGTTTGTGTGGGATGGCTTGTGGAAGTAATGCAAGCCAGGGTATAAGCAGGGGATTGTGAAAGCAGTATTATTCACTTCCTTGCTTGAAGAGCAAGAGGGTAATGCACTGGAAGTGGCTAGCATCCCTCCCTCTGCCCTCCCAGCCCTGTGGTCATCAGTGGGGTCAGAGATGACAGGGAGGAGGACAGCGGCAAGCCATGGTTCTCCCTTGCTGAGGTGCTTGCTCCAGGCACAAGGTGTGAAGGACAATGGTGCCATGCAGATAATGCCCATGTGAGCCCTGCAGTTGCATGGGCCAGGCAGTTGAAGCTGCAAGCTGACTTTACACCAGCACTTGCACACTTGCCCCCTCTTGAAGACAATATTGTTGTCGTGCTGTTTCCAGATTCCCCAACTGAACAGGAGAATTTTATCTGGTCACTGAGCTTCCTTCTTTTCAGGTTTCCTGCAGGTTTCTCTGTTCCTTGATGCCTGATGCTTGCTGCTTCTCTGCTGCCCAGGTACATCTGGCTCCTGACAGAAGTGGGTCTGAGCAGTGATGGATCATAGAATCATAGAATAGTTAGGGTTGGAAAGGACCTTAAGATCATCTAGTTCCAAGCCCCCAGAAGCTCCTTCTGACCACCAACAGCAAAAGAGAAGCATATTATAAGCACTCATCGATCTAATGACTACAATGGTATAGTTTTTAGAGAGCACATTAAAGTGAGCAGAATAATTACTATCCCATTTAATTAGCTGAGAACTTAATCACCCTTGCAATTGGGGAAAGCAACCAGAGTCTCTCTGTTTCTAATTTAAGCAAATACAACATTTCTCAGTGCCTGTCCTGGAACACCAGGTGAGAATAGGTGAATCTATGTCCCTTTTATCTCTCAGACAAGTGACCAAACCATCCTTTTAATTCCCCATTCCATCCAGTGGGTACTTAAAACAATTGGTACTAAACAAGAGTGACTGTGAAGCTCCCTAAGTCCTTGGTTGTGTGATACTCTCTCCAGCACTCTTTTTCTTTCTGCTGCCACAGATCAAGTGTTCTTGACTGATCAGGACTGGAAAACCCCATTTTTGTTCCTGCAGTGTTTGCAGGAGAGTGTCCCAATTTGTTCTGGTTTAGAGAGCGAAAGGGATGAGAAACGTTCCCTTTGTGAACACTTTGCTGTGTAAACACAATTCCAGATTGATAATTTTTGGGCTGTTAAATCAGAAAAGCAGTTAATTTCTTCCACTCTTCTTCAGGTCATTGTGAGCTTCTTTATGCCTGACTCAGACCAAATCCCTCTCTTCCAGGTTGTTGGAAGAGAGGGATCCCTCTCTTTCATTCCTATATTGGCTTTTGCTAGGACTGGAAAATTATCTGACAGCCAGCTGATGCTCCACTCAGGGCACTTCTGCTATGGCTTAATGCTGATTCTGCAATGGTAAGATTGGCCATTTGTGGTAGAAGTCTAACAAACCTAAGGGAAAGATTAATGAAACTAAGTAGTTATAAATAATGTGTGGGCCAGTAAAGGAAGAATGAATGACCACCAAAAACCAGAGTGTGTAGACGCAATTCCAAGTGGACACCAAATCAAGGAGGAATGGATGCCCTGTGTGCACCCACATACTGAGCCTATGCCTCCCAACAAAACACTTGGGACCCTGGTGACTCACGTTAAACCTTCCCTTTTAAGACTGGTACCATCAACCTTAGGACTCAGGAGGCCATGGAAAGGATTAACAACAGAGAAAGCGCTGACTACCAGAAAGTCTGTGCATAACCATTTTAACAAGAGAAGTAAAAGGAGTGAGCAGTAATTGGATAGCTTGGATTATATGTGTTAGTATTACTGGGTGTGCACTAATAATATGTCTAGCCAGGATAGCAAAGATTCAAGCCTATGTGCCAAGCATTGCACCTAGCATAACACTGTCTGAGCTGTATTCACAGGTGAGGAGACCCAATGCACACATCTATATGAAGAATATGTGTTTGTGTGTGTATATAAATATGTGTGTATATATGTATGTATGTATATATTTGTATGGGATGTATATGAGCTATTTTCTTATATTTCCAAGAACAGAGATTGTGTGAAGGTCAAAGGGACTACAGAGAATTAAAGAAAATGGAACAATGAACATCATCATCCTTTCCACCCCAGACTGTGCAGCACTGACACGGAAGAAATGTGCTCTCAAGAATGCCTTGCCTTGCCTCCCTCCATGACACACAGGTGTCGAGAGTTGCCTTGTCTCAAGACCAACTCAAATAGGCACAGCCACCCAGACCTGCTTAATCTGGGTGAAGGAAGGAGGAACAGGTAATCTTCTCTTCTTTTCACTGGGTGAATTGTCAGAGGTTCTTTTTCTATGATGGACTATTAAAAACCTGTTCAATTTTGCAGTAGGCTCCCTGGGATTGAGATTTTGAGCCCTCCTGTAGTGAGTATAACGAAACTTGATAAAGGTCATTGTTGCCTTGCTGGATATTGATTTCTGTCTGAGGAGGGAACATTTTAACTGGGATACAAAGTGTTCTTCTCTAAGATCCTTAAAATAGGACCAAGGAGCCATCATGATATAAACTAATCAGCTGGACATCAAATTCAGAGATGATCCTGAAATTGCTTAGAGATTGATTCTGCATTATCTTTTCCTGTGGAGCATATTGCTCAATTCTGTTACTATTGAACCGGTATCAGAAAGAAATTTCAGTGAGCAGCAGCAATACAGAAACCCTGGAATTATTTTATTCTTTTTTTCTACAGGAGATTTTGGCCTTTTCAGTATTTTGACAGTGGGGGTGATCAGAGAAATTGCAGCTTTTGTATGTTTTTACTGCTTCTCAATGGAACAATGTTAGTACTTATGGTTACTAAGCCAGTCAGGCATGGGAGAATGGATGTTGCAAGTATATCATAATACTACTCTCAAAACTGTCAAAAAGGACATCAGATTAGAAGACATCGGGTAGTTGTCTACCCCCTGAAGTCCCATTGAGCCTCTCCATGCAGAAAAAGGGGCAAAACTGGGACTTTTCTTCCCACTTTTAACCTAATTCCTATTTATTTAGTATTTGAGAGCCTAGGATGAGAAGAATAACTCACAGCATGAACAGTGTGGGTCTTAGCCAAACCCCATAGAAATCAATTGGAAAATCTCTTTCCTGGGAGGTGGACTAAGCTTAGTATTAGTCAGAAGCTGCCAAACCATAAGTAGTTGTCTCTGTGCTAATGCAATATTGTCTCCCATCACAGCCCCTGTTCTGATTTAAATCTCCTGTTTCTTCCTGGAAGGGGTAGGGCTGGCTTATATTTTAAAGTGCCGTTGGCATGAGGTCAGCAGAGGCTCCCAAGAGCTTGTGGGAAAATGCAGAAAGTGGTTTCTAAGTCAATAACTGGATTTCCTAATTACGGAGAGTTATTCTTGTTAATGAGGGATGTGAAGAATACGTGAGACTCTTCCTTTGTATCTCATTTCCAGCCTTAGAAGGAGAGACTGTACCTGGAAGCAACCTTAACTATCACTAAAGAAAACCATGTATCTGTTGCGCACATTAATCAGTTTTGCATCGTTAGCTTCAAGGTATGAAAGAGTTCTGCAAAGAATGAGTGAATTTTAGCTTTGTTAAATTCATGACCACAGAATTCAGTTACAGTTGGTGGAGTTGAGCCCACAGAGAGTTTGATCTCAAAGGAATAAATCTTGGGTGACATGGTTTAGTGTGAGGTGTCCCT